>NW_027187324.1:13014613-13151305 GCF_028583685.1 Petaurus breviceps papuanus | reverse complement strand
TGATGTATTTTGTGATGGATAATTATATCAGCATATTTGTAATCTCTATAGGCATTGTGAATATGGCATTGCTGATACAAATGTTCATTTACCAATGCAGGTCAGCACTTTCCCCACAACTTAAAGTTTTAAGAGAATTGCCTAGAACACCGAGAGGTTAAATGACTTCCCAGTATTCACACAGCCAGTACTTATTATGAGCAGAAATAGAATCCAGTTTTCCCATTTTCAAGATCAAGTTTTTGTCCATGATACCAGGCTGCCTCTCTCAAGTCAAATCATGCTATGGGTACTTGAATGAGATACCAGGAGAACAAATAGTTATGAAATGGAATAGATATGTTGTCATCTTAAAAGCAATCTAATTCCATCAGTGAAGACAAATGGAACCACAAGTGGAAGCACATTTTGATTCTACCACCTTGGTGTACAATGTATTATCTGAAGTAGTAATAGTGATAAGAAGATGAGGCTGGAATGGGTCACTGGATATAGTAAAATACAAATACAAGCTAAAAAAAGTCTGCATAGGAGGTGAGGACAATTGAGAAACTGATTTTCTAGGTATCACAACGAAAGAAAGGTGAGAACAATTTCGAAATTGATTTTCAATGTGTTACAATGAAAGAAAGATTTCAAAATATCAAAAAAAACCATATTGAATGGGAATTTTTGTAAAACAAGGAGCAAGAAGACATTCATAATGCATACAATGACTTTCTCAAATCTGGAAGATCTTTATTTGAGAGTTAGTGTGCACACGTTGGGGGTGGGGATATGGCAGGGGAAAGAGTGCTGTATTTAGAAGTCAGGAGAAGTCTGTGTCTCAATTTTTTTCCTCTGATTTTTATGAGTTGTGTAGCTATGGGTGAGTCATTTTGAGTGTTTCCTCCTCTGTACCATGGGGATAATTATATCTATAGTTCTCAACTCATCATTACAATTAAATAATTAATGTAAATTAATAAATTTAAACAAATAATTTATGTAATTTTCAAACATTAAAGTGCTATAACAATGTCAGTTGTTATTTATGATGATGGTCTCTGCAGATTTTAAAGGTACTTTTGATGAAAATTTGATAAGGGAATAGGCAGATTTTTTCTGACTATTTTCTTCAACAGATCATGTAGTTGTATACAACTTTTCAAGAGGTATAGAGACTTTAAGATCCTACTATGTCAGTTGTTTGATTTTTTTAAAAAAAGGATTTGCCTTGTTAAAACAGAATGCTACCTACAAGACCTTCTTCAAAGGGTATTCCATGAATAAGTTAAAAGTATAAAAGACTCTTTGGCAAATGCAACCCTGGAGATAACATTGTTCATTGATCTGTTCAGTAGTACTGTCAAGTGGAGTACAGAAAAGGAAGACACTTTTATCCAAGGAATAGAGGAAGCCATGGTGTATGAATTGTCCATGTTACAAAATAAAAGAGTGGTTTCCTATTAATAGAGAATGTCACCGTGGCCAAGGATTAAAGTGACTAAGGGCTGGGATGAGCAATGTAGGGCTGGTCCAGAACCAGCCTGGGACAAGAACACTACATCTTTTAAAATTCACTTTGTGGTTTAGCATGGTCATGAGAACTGTTCCCTCGCCAGCCCTTGCTTGGGAAGGAATGTAGCAACATTTTGGGTCTGATTACTTACTGGTGATAAGAACTAAAACGAATTAGAGGAGAGAGGACCAGGAGAAAAGACAAAGAAAGCAGTAAAAAACAAAAGGATAGTAACGAAGGATTATAGCTACACCTGAGAACTAAAAATATGGAAATTGAGAGGGGTTAGGGTTGATTACCAATCATACTATATACATTTGGTAACCTCAAAGTTCAGGTGCACATGGAAAGGTTAGAATCCCCTTTTGTTGTTATTCAGTCATGTCTGACTCTTCATGACCCCATTTGGAATTTTCTTGGCAAAGATACTGGAGTGGTTTTCCACTTTCTTTTCCAATTCATTTTACAGAGAAGGAAACTGAGGTGAACAGGGCTTGTCCAGAGTGACTTACCCAGAGTCACTCAACCAGTAAGTGTCTGAGGCCAAATTTGATCTCATGAAGATGAATTTTCTTGACTCCAGGCCTAGAATACTATCGACTGTGCCACCTAGCTGTCCTGTACCACTGGTCAGGGGACTTTTTTTGGGAGGTGGGCTAGAATTGAGGGATGGTATGGTGAGGAGATTGATGCAATGATACTTGCATGCATCATAGCATAGGAGGACAAAAGATAGTTTTCTGTATAATTTCTAGGTAATTGACCTACATTGTAAATACATGGCAAGCTTTGGTCTCATGGCTGAGCTGAATCACGTGAAATAAGTTTCTCGCATGAATCTTTGGAAGTTTTGATTGCCATGTCACCCTGTGACCATGACCTTCTACGGAGTTTGGGAGAGACAGATCATGACTACAACATGAATTCAAGGGCTAATAGGTGTTGTAGATGTTTTTATTTGTGGATAACATTGTAATTATTACACAAAACTGCACTACAGGGTCTCTGTAGCCAAATCCAGATAATTCAAAATAGATCAGCCTAGCCATCCATAGTGAAAAAAAAAATAGGTGAATTAACAACAAATCTTGCCCAGATGATTAACACTGCTCTTTCCCTGTTCTCTTCCTACCTGACCAACTCCTCTTCAGTTTCTTTTGCTAGATCTCAATCTCTGTCCCATTTATGAACCAAGAGGGTTCCCCTAAGGTGCTGTTCTGAGCCCTATTCTTTTTTCCCCCATACTCTCTCAAAGGTGATCTCTTTGGCTTTCAGGACTGTGATCATCATTGTTATGCAGATGATTCCTATTTAGGTCTATGTAGATCTATCCCCAGTCTCTCTACTGTCCTCTAGTTCTAAATCACCAAATGACACAGGGAAGTGGATGTCCCACAAATTCCTCAAATTCAATGTATCCAAAACAGAACTTTGGATATTCCCCCTATACCCTTCCTTCTTCTTGACTTCCCAGTTACTTTCAAGGGCACTTTCATCCTCCCAGTCAGCTGGTCTTATAACCTAGGTGTTATTCTTGACTCTTCACTCTCACTCATTCCACATATCAATTGCTGCCAAAACTTATTTCTGCTTCTGCAATATGTATGCATTTCCTTTTCTCCACTCACACAATCATGACTTTTTCAGTTCAGTTTCACCCAGACTATTGTAATAGTTTTGCAGTTGGTCTCTCCTCTTCTCTCTCCCCATTTCAATTTGTCTTCCACTCAGTTGCCCATGTGGTTTTCCTAAAGCACTTTATTTTCTTTTGTTACTCACATATTCAAATAAATTCCAGTGGTTCACTAATACCTTCAGGATTAAATATAAGATCCTCTATTTGGCATTTAAAGCTCTTCACTACCTGACCCCTCCCTAATTTTTCGAACTTTACTTCCTTTGAGGTATTCTTCAATTCAGTTATACTGACTGATTCGTTTCTTATACATGAAACTCCATCTTCCATCTCTATGCCTTTCCACTGATGGTTACCCATACCTACAACTCCTTCCTTTCTTGCATCTTCCTCAGTCTTCCTGGCTTCCAACAAGGCTCAGCTTAAATCTTACCTTCTGGAGGGTTGGTTTTTTTTTTAAATTCTCCTAGCTGCTATAGTGTATCTTCCAAATGACATTACTTTTGATCTACAAAGAATATATCTTACATGCACCTAGTTATTTACTTATTTTTGCCCCCCATTAGAATATAAGTTCCTTGAAGTCAGGGATTATTTTTGTCTTTTTTTCCCATTCCTAATGTTTAGCACAGTGCCTGGCATACAGTAGGCACTTGATAAATAATTGTTAACTGGCATGGTTTTGGATGGGCAGCCAATTTAGCCCATTGGCATATATGCTATGGACAGGAGCCAAAGAAGGGTACCAAACTGGGGATATAATTGAATAAAACAAAGAGAGCAGGCCAATTCATATCTGGGGAGATGCACAGGGTTTTCACTAATCCTAAAGCTGTTCACTGTCAAAAAATTCTGTATTTTCTTAAACTGATGTTAGTCTAGGGATGCTCTATAATTGCAGATCATGGCACCAATTGTCTCAGAAGAATCAAAATGTAAGTGACTCAAAGGATAATATGAAGATGAACTGTAGGCATAAGTAGGTTGTAACATATCATCAGTTATGCCTTTTGTAGAAGTGACATAACAGATAGTATTAAAGACGTGACCAGTAGCAACGGAACAGGAGGCAGGCCAGTTATATAGTGTGGTTGGAGGATAAAAGATGGATAGTGTAAGCACTGCACCAATATTCATGAAATGTTTGAAGAACAAGAGGAGGACTTCCAGCAGATTGGATAAATCTTCTATGGAGAATTTATGAAAAGTGTATGGACTAGTATCATGGAGGATGAGAGGGTAGGGATCATTTGTCATTTTCCTTGTTGTGTCGTTGTTGAGTCGTGTCCAACTCTTCATGACTCCACCTAGGGTCTTCTTGGCAAAGGCACTGGAGTGGTTTGCCTTTTCCTTCTCTAGCTCATTTTACAGATGAGGAAATGAAGTCACTACTATCTAAGTGACTTGTCCAGGGTCATACAGCTAGTAAGTGTCTGAGGCTGGATTTAAACTTATGAAGATGAGTCTTCCTGACTCCTGGTCTGGTACTCTATCCTCTGAGTCACCTAGTTTCCTTGGTACAGGAAGTGCCATTATCAGTGAGATTCCTGCTCAGCTGAAGTAGAGGAAGAGATCATTGGTCATTTCTTGAAAGGAGAAGGAAAAGAGGAAAGGTAAGACTAGGCAGAGATGACATGTTGGTGAGGCAAGAGTGGAACAAGGTCTCAGGAAGTGAAAGGATTGGGATTTTGAGCATCAGTTGAAATCATCTTTAGAACAGACCTAGGATTTTTCCTTTGTTCATACATCTGTCCTTTCCTTGAAGTTGCATGCAACCATTCATTTCTGTTGAAAACTTTTGGAGAATACCAGTGTTTCTGTAGATTTACAAGCTGGATAAGACTTCCCAAGGCTACCTGAGCTCAGAATGGACTCAAAAGTCTTTGCTCTGCTTCAGACTCCATTTTGAACAGAAACAAATGGACACTGCAGTTTTGTAGTAGACCCATGATTCAGTAGATTCTTCAAATTGAGCAGATTCCAACCCATCCACACTTTTTTGTCTTTTGTGATTTTGTTAATGTTATCTCATAAATCTTCTCTAGAGTGTATCTCAACACACCAGAAGTCTCCCTATAGGCCCTTTAATATTTCCTGGGTAGGAGTACAGCTTGGACTGTATGTGTGTTATCCCTCTCTAACTCTTGCTACATGACTGGGCCACTTTTTGACTCTATATTTCTTTGATGATATTCCTAATTTTTATGTGAAAGTCATTAGTAACATATAACATTGGTAACATATTACAGCCCATTATCCAGGAATGCATCTCTTTATTGTCTTTTGTGCCATCTAGAATTTTAATTTTGGGGTATCACAGTTTCCATGATTTTCAGCTATTCTTTATCACTGGAAAACTATTGGTGTAAAAAAGTTGATTTTTGTCTATGTCAGGGAGCAGTTGGGGGGATAATTTAAACCAATGCAAAATATCCCAAATGCAATAAAGTCCTTTCTTTTCCTTATATTAATTCTGGACTCAATTTTGAAACACTGTCCAATAATTTTTTCACTTTTCATTGAGTTACTGATGAAGTAACTCAGTAGGTTGCCCACCCAACAATCTGACAAAGACATTTTCCATTTGTGGATTATTGAGCATATTTATTTTGAGAGACTAAGAATCTTATTGATGAGGGCCAATTATTGTCCTTGGCCTTAGCATCATCTACAAATAGGAAGGTGGATCCCTTTCCATTTATACTCTGTACTAAGTACACACCATGATTATGGCAAGGACGTTTTGTGATCAAGTTTCCTATTTAACACCTTGCTTCATGTTAATAATAAGAAGGTTTTCAAATGAATGAATGAAAAGGCATTTACTAAAGACTTCTCATGATAAGAGCTCTAAGCTAGGTGCTCTGATACAAAGAGAAAAGCCAGGCAGTCATTGTTCTCAAGAAAACATTTTAATGGAGGAGACAGGGCATATAGGAAGTTTCAGCTGAAAGTCAGAGAGAAAGACCCAGTGATCGTGATGAAACTTCATCAAAACCCATGGTAATGCATCTTTTTCAATGTCATTTCCACTGATAAAACCGTGGCCGTATCTGATGCTGATCAGTTTGACAGTACCAGAGTTTTGCATTCTGGTTTGTTAGTTATGGCTACTGAAAAGGTGAAGGCTGCAGCACCTATAAAAGCAGTTGCCAGGTCACAGTTTCACAAGGGCTGGTTCCTGTGATGGTGACTGTGGGACTAGGCTGGGGGATCTGGGGGCACTAACATTCTTCTTGCTCTGAGTCTCAGGGTTCTAGGCTGTCTCCAGTTGGATCTATGTGGAACTGCTTGTCAAGGTGCTTTGGTTCACCTGGCACACCCACTGTTCTGTTTCTCCCTTAGGTAGCCTTGATACTTCAGCTAGGCTTTTTTACTTGCAGGTGGTCAGCAGTTACCCTTGTGAAACTCTCAAGGAATATTGAATTATTTTTAATATATAGAGGCTTTCAAGCTAGTTTTGTTCCATTATGTCCAGTGCTAACAAAAATTAACAAACTAGTTTCTGAAATTGGAAGAATGAAGTACCCACCATCAACATAAGAGTTTGACCATGATGTAAATTGTCTCTTTGTGGACAATTTAAATTGTTGGGAAGTTCCTATATTTATCAGACCTCTACTTTTTCTTAACTTTCAATGATTATTTATAGCTTTGTTCCCCAGAACTTTACACCCTCTGATAGAAAATAGTTCAAATATTTGAAGAGAGTTATCGTATCTGTCCCAAGTCTTTTCTTCTCCAGCCTAAGGATCTCTAGTTGCTTGAATAATTTTTCACTTGACAGATGGGTCCCATTCCCAATTTGTTCATCTTCCAATTAGTCAATGGACCTTTTAAAATCTTGTGCTCAGAATTGAACAGAGTATTTCAGATGTGACCAATGGCAAATAGAATGGAATTATTATCTCCTTAATTCTGTACACTATTAAAGTAGTCTCAATTCACATTAACTTTTTATTTGTTTTGTAGCCAGATTATATATTGACTTATATTGAACTTGTGGCCAACTAAAACTCCTTAGCTGTTCCCACATGAAATGATGACAAGTCAGGTTTCTTTTTCTTATCCTGTATGTGCACATTACAAAACTAATATAAAATATTTTATATTTGTAATAATAATAGTTGATGTTTATGTAGTTCTTTAAGGCTTACAAAACACTTTGAATGCAGATTATCCCTACTAAATTTCATTTAATTAGATTCGGCTGCTCATTCCAGTCTGTCAATCCACAATCTGTAATTCAGCATGTTAATTTTGCTTTCTGTATCATTAACATATTTGATAGATATTCTATCTGGTAATTCACAAAAAAAATATGAACAGAACAGGATTAGCTCTATGGTGGGTTGCTGAAGACACATTTCTTTTGTCTTGTTCTCCCACTGACATTGATGAACATTCTTTGGGTCTGGTCAATTAGCTAGAAATCTATATAATTGTACTTTTATCTAGCCAACATCTTTTTATCTTGTCTGCAAGGAAATCATCAGAGACAGTCAAGTGCTTCCCTAATCTAATTATGTTCTGTCCGCAGTATTATCTCTGACACATCCATTTTAAAAAAAATTTTGGACATACAAATATTTGGCCAGATAAACTTCTTTCTTTATTACACATTTTTGGCTTTTGTTCTTGGATCAGCTTGGTGTGCAGTGGTTAGAGTACTGAATTTGAAGTTAGGATAATCTGAATTAAAATGTGGCTTCAGTCACTTGCCAGGAAGGTTTTGTATTGGAATAAAATGAGATGCTAATAAATCACCTAACAGTTATAAGAATGAGTTCTACTTAAGCATAGCATGTAAAGAATATTCTTAAAGGATACATCATTGATTCAGATGGGAGCAGCTTCCTTGTCTCAGCATTTCCAGTGATGGTGTGATGGTATGCCAGTCCTAAGGATGTGAAGAGCTGAGGACTCTCTCCTTTGCCATGTTGGCCTTTGTGCTTCCTTGACATCAAAGCTGCACCCTTGATTTTAAGCCTTAGTCTTCTGAACTATTTAAGGCTTGAGAATGGTTTTGACCACTTTTTAAGGAAAAACTAACAACCTGTATGGGGCTACTATTGCTCAGATGACAATATAAAAATTACAAATGAAGGTAAATGTGGGACACAAAGATAAATGCTTATTACTAATAATGATTCATTTACATGGGAGAAATGGTGCATCATTAATGAATCAATCCAAATCTATAGAATATGATAATAATATAATACAGAGACCAACTCAAACCATAGTAATTTCAAAGTAGATGAGATTATTTGAGGAAATGTAGTTCAAAATTTCCAGTGAAGTTAACTTTTGCTGCTATTGTCAGCCTTTTGGAATAAAAAAAAGAAATCAAGGCAGAGTAAGTAACAGCAATTATAGAAATTCACTAGTTAATGGTGTGAGAATAAATGATATTTTATTGCAGATGTCTATCAATCAGATTTAGGAATCATTTTTTACTTAGTAGTTATCAGACACCAAAGTTCTCTTGGGGATATTTTTGTTATCTATGCTAGAAAGAACAAATGTTGTATTAGACAGTACAGTCTTTTATTTATTAAAGCAAGTTTTTCTTGATGTATTTTTTATATTATCATAGTACTCCTCAGTATCTCTGCCTTTCTTTCTCCCAGAAAGCTAATCCATATAACAAACAATATTTAAGACAGAAAAAGAAGGAAAAAAATCAGCAAAACTGAAAAATTTAAAAACATGTTTGATATACACTTGTGGACTCCCACCTTTGCAAAGGGTGGGGTGGGAGTACTCATCCATTCGAGCCATGCTTGTTTTTTTTTTTTTTTATCATTTTGCATCACTTGCTTTTTTTTTTTTTAATAGTTCTTCCCGTTTATGCTGTCAGAGTCATTGTTATGTTGTTTTCTTGGCTCTGCTAATTTCACTCTGTATCAGTTCATGTAGGTGGGGGAAAATGAGGAGAGGAACATATTTGGGCTCAATGGAAGGAAAACCTGAGCAAATACAATTGTCCCAAAGTAGGAGGAGCTGAGTTGGGAGGAAGTAGATGTTCTCCCAGAGGTCTTCAGATGACGATTTAATGAGTGTGTTGTAGAAGGAGTCCTTGATTCGGTGTGGGTTAGACCAGATGACCTCGGAGATTCCATACAACTTTTAGATTATGTGATCCTGAGCAATCAAGTTTGGTAGGAAATTTTGTTAGGAGTATTTCATTAATTCTAGCAGCTTTTTGGTTTGATTTTTCTATTTTGTCTTGACTGCATTCATATCTATGCCAGATAAGTGTGTGAAAGGGAATATGTTGTAAGGTTGAGTTGGAACCATACATACCATAATAGTTCTTGGCTAAGCATTTGTATTTTGCTCTATAGGCTAGGAGGAGCAGCTAAAGGCTTTTATGAGCAAGAGGGAACATTAGGAAGATTATTCCTGCAATTTTGTTGGAGAGGTGAGAGTCATGAGGTAAAGAGACCAATTAAGAGGGTAATACAAGGTAAGAAACAAATGAGGGCCTGAACTGGGGTAATGGTGGTATGAGTGGAAGGCTGGGGAAAGAGGTGAGAAATACAGTGGAAGTAGTATAGAAAGGACTTGGCAAGTCTTGGGACTAGTTAACTCAAGTATGGATAGCATTCAAAGGAAATGAGGCCATCAATAGACATTGGGAAGTTAGAGGACAGACCATTTTTGAGGAAAAGAGGATTGAATTTGAGGTGCCAGCAGGCCATGCTTATAGACATGTCCTGCAAAGCACTGAAATGTGCTATTAGAGTTCGGGGAAAAGATTATAGCTAGAAATAGAGACTTGGGAGTCATTCTGCCAAGAGGCAATCATTTAAGTCATGGAAATAAAGGAGATGGTTAAGGGAGAAATTGTGTCACAGGGGTGGTTAGCCTGGGATGCACAGATAGATTTCAGGAGGATTTGTAAACTAGGATAGGAAAAAAAGTTCATTTCCATTTCCATTAATCCATTATTTTGAGAAAGGTCCATAGGTTTTGCCATACTGTCAAAAGGAGTCTATGACAACGCCTCAAAGGTTGAGAACCTTTGCTGAAGATAGAGGAGACCTAGGACAAGCCTTGGGGGTAGAGGCTTAACCAGAAATGGTAAAGTCAAGTAATGGAGACGATGTGGGACACACTGGAGAAAGTCTCTTACCTCAATTTTATAGTTCATGATGTAAAAATAATATAATAAACAATTAATCTTAATTCAACTGAGCAGGGCTGGGAATTATTTGCAGTAATGGCTCACAGATGGATGCTATTAACAATACCACCTGGTAACTTCCTATTTTAACTAATTGTTTTAGCTAAGTGCTAAGTGTATCGTTTTCCACCTGCTGCAGAAGTATAAGTGCTACTAAATATCAGTGCCCTAAGGAATGCCCTGATTACCCTGAACTAGTTACTGTTCTGCTTGGATCGGAGATGCTAGTGATTTATATATTGGGACATAGAAGACAACTAAATAAAAGAAGTTGAGGAGTCCTCTGATGGGAAGGACCAGTAGTACTAGGAGAGAGAAGCATGTGGGATGCTACTCCAGTGTAGCATAGTAGCATTCTGGAACTGGAGTACCTGACCCAACCCATATGTATACTCAGAGGTTTGTTGATTGTACCAAACCAACATTTATGGATTCCTTCAGTACTGCAAGTATTCCGTACTTCAGTATTTCAAGGTAAAATTAGTTTTGAAAATGGTGATCATTGACCCCATCCAAAGTTTTACGTGCTATCTCCTTTAATTTCTCTTTTATTAAATTAGTCACATAGGAATTACTTTCAATTCACTGAAATTCAACAAGCATTCCTTAAACTTCCAGTATGCAAGGCAGTGGATGTAAAAAGGCAGAAACAAAATATTTTCTGTGCTCAAAGAGTTAACATTGAACAAAGACACTGATTTGTTCTCCTAACAGATATAAATTCAAATGAAAATCAAATATAATACAATTATATAATACAAAAAGGGCCAGAATTGATTAAGTATCTTTTAACCTTATTTCATTCCTTCTACTGTTGAATTTCTATCCTGTTTTCTTATAGGTTTTGGCTACATGCTTACTTACATGATTGACTTTCATTTTATATGAATGAACTTCGTAAATAATCTCTCCTTTGCTACAAGAACTAAGTTACATGAAACTGATCAGCAGTGGAAGGGAGTAGAGGGTACCAAATTTTAATAGCAACAGTTTTGCTGCTAACTAGTCCTATGACCTTGAACAAAATTCACTCCATAATTTAATTTTCCTCATTTTTATGATTCTGTTCACCTCTAAGATATAACAATTCTAAAGTTATTGAGAGACACGATTATTTCTCTCCTATATTAATAGCCAATTATTGAATTAGGACTAAGGTTTTTCTCCTTCCTTTTCCTCATTTAGAAATCCATCCCTGTAGGATATTCAGGCAACCTTTGAAGTGCAGGGCTAATAATGAGATAAAATCTTTGGTGAAATCTACCCAACTGGAAAACTCAAATCTGATCAAAAGGTAAAGAAAAAAAAAGTTCAGGTGAATTGATGGATTCTGGCCAATTATGTTTTAATCAGTAAGATCTGGGTAAAAGTGGATTCTCCCTTTTGTCTAGATTACCCAAATGGGGTGATACTCAGTCTTTAACCAAGACTGAGTGATCCGGATCACATCCTTCAGCCCCTTATTAGAATAAGCCCACCTCTCATTAATATATTCATTAGCTCATTAATTGTTAACCAATCAGAGTTGATATCCACCCTCAAGAATAGCCATTCTTCTAATAGCATATAAGTATTGAGTGAGTTTTATGAATGGTATTTGGCATTCAAGAATGCCACTGACCTCTTTCATAAATTATCTGCTAGCATGATTAATAAAATGACAAATTACTCAGAAACTGTCTCTCAAACTTTTTATAAGTCAGTTATAAAAGTTTCCTTATTTTGAGTTTCAATTTTCAGTACCTGTATAATGCCAAATGTATTGAATGAAGTCATTGTGGTTATTCAATTTTAAATCACAATTTTGCTATCTACTAGTTGTGTAACCATGAGCAAGTCTCTTAATCTCTTTGGGTCTTCATTTCATAGTCTGTAAAATGAGGGACTTGAAATAGGTGACCTTTAAGCACTCTTCTTTTACTGCATCTGTGAGCCTATGATCCCATTTTAAAACATAGAAGGAAAGTATCCTTAGGAGGACAGGGTAGTCAGGAGTGTTAAATGTCAAATACATTCTAACAGAGTTGGAAAAATCAAGGAAGAAAAGGAAACAGGAAAAAAAAACATTGAGTTTGCCAGTTATTTGGACCTTGGTGATCTTTGAGTGAGAAGTTTCAGCAGTGTGATGGGGATGAAAAGCTATCACATAAGGGATTAAGGAGACAGTGATGAAAAGGTGTAGTCAGCAAGTATAGAAGACTCTATAATTTTAGTAGTAAAGGATAAAGAATAAAACTTGAAGGCATAGATAGATTGGTCAAAGTAAGGATTTAAACCATTATTAAGAGAACCAAGAGAAATTTGAAAGACAGAATGATAGCAAATGGGCCTCTAGGTCATGAAGGCCTTAGTTTGAATCCTGTTTCCATACTGACTGTGTGACCCTGGGCAAGTCTTCTAACCTTTGAGTGCCCCCAAACTATTCAAGGCTATAAAGTTCAAATCAGGTACCAGCATGAAGATATCAGAGGTCTGGTGGGAAGGGCAGAAGAGAAAATGAGAATGGGGGGAAAAGAAAGAGAGAGAGAAGAGGAGATAAAGAAAGAGCAAGAGGGGGGTACAAGGGATTGAAAGGAGGGAGAGAGTAGGAGAAATGAGAGGAGCGGAAGTTTGAGGGGGAGAGAAGAGAAGGGCATCTGATCTCGAGTTATCACTATAGGCACCCAACTAGAAAGAGCAAGAAAGAAAAACATGAATCTATCAGATTTCCGACTTTGGCGTCCCAGTGCCACAGACCTAGATTACAAGAGCAGTCAATATAGATCAATAATGCCTGCTTTAAGAGTAGATGTTATAGAAACCAACAGGATTGCTAATGTTTGCATCCAGGATCTAAACATTAAAATAATGCAGCTATATAATATTTTTCCTTATTAGTCCTTGAGTGTACTAATAGGCATTTGGGACCCTTTTCTTGATATTTATATCTTTAAAATTCGAAGAGCCTGGCAGTGTTTGCAAATCTGCCTCTTACTCCAAATGTCTAGACAGATGTATGACTGATCTTATGATCTTGGTGCTCTATGTGATGGACAATCAACTCACCCTCGATTATCATTATCTATCACCTGGGGATTGAATTGTGTGGGTTGTAGAGAATTATGGTTTATGTCTATACAAAGACTGCCCCAGGCTCATGTCCTTCTGGACACAGTAGTCACAACAAAGCATAGCCTTCATCTATCCATGTCATGGTTTTTTCATCCATCTTCTCTAATGCTATCAATACCATGAACAGGAAAGCCAGTGACATTTGATATGATTTGGGGTAACAGCTTTGCCCAAATGCCGAAGTGTGGTGTTGTGAATAGTCTTTCCTACAATTTCATTGGCCTCTGCTGCAGAGGGTTTGTCTGAAATAGGTTTTTGATATCTGAATTCTTCCTTCCTGAGTTTTTATTAAGATTTGTTGTCTTCCCCTGAGTACAGATATTGCCTGATAACCTTCTATCTGTCTTCTAACCTTCACTCTCTTCTAAAACTGGTTGTTGAGATGCTTATTTTGTGAATTTAAAAAAAAACCCTAATATTTTTTTTTGTGGGGGAGCAAGAGTTGCTTGTCATTTCCCTCATCATTTCTTAATTTTGACACTCTTCTAGCAGGACCAAAAGCTGTAAATGTCTTTACATCTTTTTTTTAATAATGCTTTATTAACTTCTGATTTACATCATTCGTTTCCACCAGATTTTGAGTTACAAATTTTCTCCCCGTTTTTCTCCTACCCACCACCCCAAAATAGCAGTCCCACAGGATATCCCCTCCTTCAATCTGCTCTCTCCCATATTTTCTCCCATACCCCTTTCGACTTTTCCAGTGGATCTCTATGCCTCAGCGCCTGTATATCTTATTTCCCAATTACATGTAAGATGGTATTAATAATAGTATATGTATATATATACATATACACACACACACACACACATATATATATATATATTTGAATATTTGATTTTAAAACTTTCAATTCCAGATTCATTCCCTTCCTTCCTTGTCACACACCCTTACTGGGAAGATAAGCAGTTCAGTATAGATTGTACATGTGTGGCTAATGCAAAACAATAACATAGTAGATATATTGTAAAAGACTGACTATATTTCCCTCCGTCCTATCCCACCTCCCCCATGTTCTATTCTCTACTTTGATCCTGTCCCTTTTCAAAAGTGGGTGCTTCCAACTTCCCTCCCCCCCGGCCTGCCCCCCCTTCATCCACCCCCCCCCTCTCCCCCTTCCCCCCCCCTTACTCTCCTGAAGGGTGAGATACCCTATTTATTGTGTATTTCTCTCCTTCCTCAAGCCAAATTCAATGGGAATAAGGTTGACCCATTCCCTTTTGCCTTCCTATTCTTCCCCTCCATTGTAAACATTTTCCCTTGCCTCTTCTGTATGAGATAGTTTACCCCAATCTGTTTCTCCCCATCTCCTCTCATTATATTCCTCTCACCTCTTAATTTCACCTTTTAAGTATCTTCCCTTCCTGTTAAATTGGTCCTGTGCCTTCTATCTCTGTATACCTGTACACATATATACACACATTCACATATGTATTCATATTCCCATATACCCTCATATATAGACATACATATATATGCATATATATATATACATATATATTTCTAATCCCTTCAACTACTGAGAAAAGTTTCATAAGTTACAATTATTGTTTTTCCATGTAGTAATGTTAATAGTTCAACTTTGATAAGTTCCTTATGATTTCTTTTCCCTGTTTACCTTCTCATGCTTCTCTTGCTTCTTGTATCTGAATATCAAATTTTCTATTCAACTCTGGTTTTTTCAGCAAGAATGCTTGAAAGTCCTCTATTCCACTGAATGACCATATTTTACCCTGAAATATGATACTCAGTTTTGCTGGGTAAGTGACTCTTGGTTTTAATCACAGCTCCTTTGACCTCTGGAATATCATATTCCAAGCCCTTTGATCCCTCAGTGTAGAAGCTGCCAGATCCTGGGTTATCCTGATTGTGTTTCCACAATATTCAAATTGTTTTTTCCTGGCTGCTTGTAATATTCTCTCCTTAATCTGGGAATTACAGAACCTGGCTATAATATTCCTAGGAGTTTTCTTTTTGGGATCTTTTTCAGCAGGTGATCGGTGGATTCTTTCAACCTCTATTTTGCCCTCTGGTTCTAAAACATCAGGACTGTTTTCTTTGAGAACTTCCTGGAGGATGATTTCTAGGTTCTTACTTTAGTCATGGCTTTTAGGTAGTCCAATAATTTTTAAGTGACCTCTCCTGGATCTATTTTCCAGGTCATTGGTTTTTCCCATGAGATATTTCACATTGCCTTCTATTCTTTCATTTGATTGGATCTGTTTAACAGCATCTTGATTTCTCATAAAGTCATTAGCTTCTATTTGCTCCAATCTAATTCTGAAGCAATGATTCTCCTCAGTGAGCTTTTGAGATTCTTTTTCCATCTGGCAAATTTGACTTTTTAAGGCGTTCTTCTCCTCATTGCCTTTTTGAGCCTCTTTTGCCATTTGAGTCAGTCTGTTTTTTAAAATGTTATTTTCCTCAGTCAGGCTGTTGACTCTCATTTCATAATTTTCTTGCATTGTTCTCATTTCTCTTCCCAATTTTTCCTACACTTCTCTTATCTGCTTCTTAAGGTCCTCTATGGCCTGTAACCAGCTTGTATTTTCCTTTGAAGCTTTTGGTGCAGGAGTTCTGACTTCACTGTTTTCCTCCTGTTCCATGCTTTGCTCCTTTTTGTCCCCAAAATAGTAGTATAATGTTGAAATCTTCTGTCTGCTTTGTTTCCTTTGCCTGCTCATTCTGCCACTCAATTACTTGACTTTTGGGCTTTTTGCCACAGTAGGACTCTGCCACCAGACAGGGGAGTTTTTGTCCCAAAGGCTGGGGGTTTCTTAGCTGCCAGAGGTATTAGATGGGTGCCCTCTCTGAGGTCTCCACATGCTCTGGAAAGCTGGACACACTACCCCAGGACCTCCACCCTAGACTGCAATCCAGATCCAATCAGGTTAAAGCAAGAGCGATTACACCTCAGACTGGTGCTTGGTCCCCCTACACTCTGCAGACCAGGAGCTGAAGCTGCCAAGTGGCACTGGCTAGCTGTGCCAGTATCTCAGTGGTTTCTCCCCCAGGGGGTAAAAGACACGCACTCCCACTTACTGGTCCCAAAATCCAGACTGCACTGACCTCTCACTTTGTCCTTCGCATCTATGTGTTGATAAATCTGGAAATGGCCACTGCTGCTGCTGATCTGGAGTCCCTCTGGCCGGTGGGCTGGTCAGGTCTGCCCTGAGGCTAAAGCCTTGTTGTGGGGCTGGGCTCGGCTCCCAGAGTGCTGTGCTGGCCAATTCCTGCCGGCCTGCTGGGCTGTCCTCAGCAGGAGATTAGCTTCTCTGTGTCATTTTGTGGGTTCTGCAGCTCCAAAGTTTGTTTAGAGTCCCCTTTTACATGGATTGGGGAAGGTGGAAGCTGGAGCAGCGGGGAGGTTGTGCTTCTACTCTGCCATCTTGGATCCGCCCCTCTATGTACCAAATATCTTTACATATTAAACTTAAGATACCTAGTGGTGGGGAATTAGGGAGAGTGGGGAGGGATTGGTGCAAGATCAGAGGAAATCTATCTGGGAAACAAGCCATTAGAAGAGGTTCCTGGCAGGTTTCCAAGGTCAAGTTTACCACTAGAACTGCTTAAAACAGCATTTCCCAAAGTGTGGAACCCTGGAATTCCCGTTGATATGAATTAAAATTTCTTGAGAAAATTTTCATGCTAGCAAAACCTTTTTTTCTCAAACAAAAAGTGTGATTATATCAGCATTTCAATAGATCTATGATCTCATTGGTGGGTATGTGGACCATGTGCTGTTTCTTGCGTAATGCTTGTTTTCCCATAAATTCTCCATAAAGGATCCACTCAGTATATTGGAGGTTCTTTTAATATTTCCCATATTCAAGGGTAGCACTGGAGTTCTCCATCTGTTACTCTCCACTTCTGAGACATTATCAACCCACCTTCTCTGTTCATGCATATCCTTGGTGGTATATTTTGCAACCCATTTAATTATATTTTGTTTAGTCTTTTTCAGTTGTGTCCATCTCTTCATGATCCCATTTGGGATTTTCTTGGCAAAGATACTAGAGTGGTTTGCCATTTCCTTCTCCAGCTTATTTTACAGATGAAGAAACTGAGGCAAACAGGGTTAAGTGACATGTCCAGAGTTACACAGCTAGTGACAGAGGCCAATTTTGAACTCAGGAAGATGAGTCTTCCTGACTTCAGACCCAGTACTCCACACACTGCACCACTTAGTTTCCTTTAATTAGATAGGTATACAAAGTATATCAGCATGAATGCATAAATAAATTATTTTAGCATGAAATTAAGTTTAGGGACAGCTAGGTGACAGTGAATAGAGCACCAGCCCTGGAGTGAGGAGTACCTGAGTTCAAATCCGGCCTCAGACACTTAACACAAAAACCAGCCGCGTGACCTTGGGCAAGTCACTTAACCCCAATTGCCCTCCCCCCCAAAATGAAATTAGTTTTAATTTCATGTTTTGTTGCAAAATTTCCCTGAATCTCCTTTAGTTTGGGGGTCTTGACAGATCTTCTCTTTGACCTCTGTGAAGTAGCTGGATTTCTTAACATCATGGATTACACAACTAAAGGTCTAATTTCTTCAGGAAATTTTCCATAATTAATTGAACCAGATCTTCAACAGTCCCTGCCCTACTTCCTTGATGTCCTTAGATGATTGTGGAATTTAACTGTACAAAGGGTAGTTATAGATCCTTTTGATATGTTTCAAGTCAAATTATTTTAGGGAATACTGACAGGAATTTGTTGGAAAACCATTGGTTATATCCACAGTTGTACCTATTACTCTCTCCCATTTCTCATCTTTCATGTTTACATAGGAATTATTTTCAATTTAATTAAATTCAAGTATTTATTCAGCTCCCACTATATGCAGAGCATTGGACTTTATTGTTTTTTGTGGTTCTTCAGTTGTGTCTGATTCTTTGTTACCCCCTTTGGGGTTTTCTTGGCAGAGATACTGAAGTGGCTTGCCATCTCCTTTTCCAGCTCTTTATTGATGAGGAATGTGAAGTACACAGTGAATTGACTTGCCCAGGATCACACAGCTAGTAAGTGTCGGAGGCCAAATTTCAACTCAGGAAGATGAGTCTTCCTGATTTCAAGCCCAGTCTTCTGTCCACTGTGCCAGTGAGTTGCCACACTGGACTTAAGGAGACTAAAACAAAACAAAACTTTCCTCAAAGAACTTACACTGAGCAAAGGCACTTGTCTTTTCTCCTAACAGAGATATAAATTCCAATGAAAACAAAATAAAAGGGTACAGAAAAGGAGCCCGAATTAAAAAAAATCTCTTTTAACCTTATTTCATTATTTCTGTTGAATATCCATTAGGTTTATCCTGATTTCTTCTAGGTTTTGGTTACCTGCTTTACTTATAAGATTGGCCTTCATTTTATCTGAATAAGCTTTGTAAACAACTTGTCTTTTGTCAACAAAAGCTTAGTGACTTGAAACTGATTGTCAGTGGGTGGGAATAAGGGGAGACCAGGTTTCTAATAACAGGTTTACTGCTACCTAAATCCTATGACCTTGGGCAAGTAATTCACCTTCTTTGTCTTTGTCTCACTTTCCCCATCTTTATGAGCCTATTCAGCTTAAACTTTCAAGGATTATAATTGTATTAAAGTTCTCTTATTGTAACTTTCAATTTTCAAATGTATCTGTATCATACCAAGTGTACTGAATGGGGTCATCATGTGTGGTTATTCAGTTTCAATGTCAAAACTATTTTGCAAGGACATAACTCACAGTTTCTAAAATGTATTGCTCACAGAGAGTTCAAGGTCAGGCAGTGAATGGCTAATAACAGGCAATAAGGCATATGGTGAATGATTCATAGGTATTGTCAATGAAAGAAAAACAAGCTAATACAGTTAAATTTCATTGCTGTCAATATATTTATTGTTCAAATGTAGTTAGAAAACAAATTCTGGTTCTTCATTGCTTCCTGGAAAGAGCAATGTGCCTTGTGGAACTGTGTAGGAGAGGCTTCCTGGCTGCCCTCCTAAGGTCTTTGTGTTTGGCTCATGAAGACAGTCACTTGCCTTGGGCCACCTCCATAATGATTAGCAAAGTGGACTTTATAGATATTTACTGTTACTAAAGATCAGAGGAACAAAGGGTTATTGGTACTGTTTGTTTAGAAAGCCAAATCACCTAAATTGGTACATTAACCTTTCTACTAGATTTTTATTCAAGTTTTCAAATTCAAGAGTGGGTGGGAATAAGAGGAGACCAGGCTTCTAATGACATTATATATATACATATATACATATATATGTATATATATATATATATATATATATATATATATAAACATCATGGAGTGATGTTTTGACTTATGGGTGAATTGGATTTAAGTGAGGCAGAATTGCATAAACTTGTCATTTGTACTCTGTTATTAACAACAGACAGTACTTATATTTGCACTTCAAGATTTGCCAAGTGCTTTATGTCTAATATCTTACTTGAATGTTAGAACATCTATTTGGAGTAGGTGATATTCTTTTTAGTTTTTATGGATGAGAAAACCAAGGCTGAGGGGTTATATGACTGATTCAGAATCTGAGGCAGCATTTGAACTTGGGTCTTCCTGAACACTGCTCTCCACCTGGCCTTATCTGTCCATAATTCCATTGATGGAAGCCACTGCCCACTGACTCAGCTTACATGCTGCAGTAGGTGGTTTCAGAAGATGCAATGGTTGAATAAACTTTTTCCAGTGGTGGCTAACTTTTGGGTGATAGGCTTCTCTAAACTTATTTGATAAGACCTTTTAGGACAGATAAGCGAATTGTAGCTCTGGTCCTATTCAACTTAACCACTTAGTAAGACCTATCAGAGTTTGTACTTTTTCTGCCATAGCCTTTGAGAACTTAGTTGCTTTAACACAATAGTGATGCATTGGAGAGAACTTTATTGAAGGCCTGGAAGACCTGTCTGATATAGGAGAAAGAGTATTGACTATGGAATTAGAGGGCCTGGATTCAAATCTTGACTTTGTTACTACTTTTAGACTTTGAACAATAAATCATTTGACTCCACTAAGGGACTCAGTTTCTTTATCTGTGAAATGGAAGGGTTTGACTCAGTCAACAAGACTTTATTGAGGCTAATTATGTGCCAGGGACTGAGCCAAGCAGTGAGGATATGGAGACAACAGGGAAACAGTTTTTGTCCTTCAAGAGCTTACAATCTAATGGAGAGACAACCTCTATGTACTCTGTTACATAAGGAACTAATTCCTCTCCAGTTTCTACCTATGTGATCTTACTGATGCCCTGATTCTGCATAGGAAAGTTGACCTTTATGTTAATGTCTAACAGACTGGAAATAAATCAAAGCAGCATGACTATTGCTTGTTCCATCCATCCACTTCACAATTATTTCCCCCTTGCCCAGCCATTTGTAATATTACCTGCCTGATACTTTCCTCTGCTAAGTGTTATTTACTTTGTGGTTTTCCTTTCTCCCCTTTCAATTCACCCCCTGCAGGGATGCCAACTGCATAGTCATGCAGAATACTGACCTTTTCAAAGCCAAGCTTCCCCCTTAAACTATGGGTAATTCTTATTCTCTGCTATGAATCTCTCTATTCAAACTTCTGCTTTGAGTACTTGGCCACAGACCTTGATGGCTCTTAGAGATTATGTCTAAACTCTTTCTTTAACAGGGGAGCAAATTGAGGGCCTGAGGGACAGATGAAATAACTAGCTTAATGTGTAAAAGATGGAGGGGACCTTTAACTACTGAAAGAAAAATGAGGCAAAATATATCATGTTGCTCTGTAGTCATGTCTGTCCATAGAATGGCTTAAAATATTTTGAAGGGAAGATAAAAGAGTTTTAATATTCCTGAGCACCAGAGTTAGCAACCAAGCTGGGTCTCCTACTCAAGGTAGGGGTAGACCATGCAAGTTCTTGGGATGCTCCTTCATACTTGATGTGAGACTCATGAAGTGTACTGGTGCAGCTAAAACAAACAAACAAGCAAAAAAGCCCTTCCCTTCAAAAGTTTAAATATTTCATACAAGGATGAAGGAATAGGGAAAGAATGCAGGTATAACCTAGTTTTCAAACCTGGAGTATTTCATCGATGGAGAGAATGATGGCTCCATACTGAATGCTTTTGTGAGAGATGTAATCGTCAAGAGATCTTCAGAAAGGAGACATTTTTACTTCTTCTTTAAGAGGTCATGTGATTTCAGACTCTTTTCAGGGCCATGTAGGGTGTGTATATGTCCATATGAGTTGTTGAAATGTGGCTCTCAGTGAGGCAAAATAGATATTTCTGAAATTTTACCACCCTCCCTCCAAGGGGACATTTTGCTGCCTAGAAGAAAGCAGAAAAAGGGGCTACAAGTCTGTCACATAGTCTTTCTCTGGGAAGAGGGGCTGTTAGTGGACTAGAATTATATTTATCTACCCCCCTCCTCTGCCATGTTGATGGCTAGGGCAATGATTATTATTATTATTATTTTTAGATTCAAATCACTTTCCTGGTCACTCTCTCTTACTAGGGAAAAGTGGACCAAGTTTTTACTCAGTAGGTTTAAGTCTTTCCTACCAAATGCTAGTTATAAAAAAGAACATCAGTGAATAGCAAGTAAACCCACTGATTGAAGCAGATAGCCAACAGAAATCAGAGAAGTTATGTCATTTAGAAAGAATCAGAAAATACACAGAGTCAATGAGCTCTCCTATTGAGAGTGAGATATTTCATTTCATCAAGGATTCCAGATCTTACCCAAGGGGAACTTTCCAAAAGTCTCTAAGATGGAAGTCAGAGGTGTGTTGAGGACTTTGCCATCCCTTGCACATTTACCTTCTAAAGATTGTTCTCTCAAATAAAGAGAACCTCATAAGTATTCTGTCAAAACAGGATTGAAGAAGACTCTTTTTTTCTCCAAAGCTCTCACACCCACTCTGTCCTTAACAAAGCACACAGCTTCGAGTGTTTAGTCTCTATACTAATGTGGAGACCATATGCAAGGTTCGACACTTGAAACCTGGGTTACCCAGAAGTGACAATGGCTCATAATTTAATAGAACTTTACAGTGAACTACTAGAAAATGTGGTGTGATGTTAAAAGGGCTGTACTGGCAGCCAGACGATTTGGGTATTGCTCTGGTTCTGTCATGTTCACACTAAGAAACCTTAGTTTCTTTTTTCCTTCATCTTTAAAAAGTGAAGGACTTCTGTGATCCTACCCATTTTATTGCCTGCTTGACATTGGATAAGTCACTTTTCTGGGCATCAATTTCTTGCTTTTTTTGGAGGGAGGAAGGTAGGGCTATTGGGGTTAAGTGACTTGCTCAAGGTCACATGGCTAGTTTTTTTGTGTTAAGTGTCTGAAGCTTGATCCAAATTCAGGTCCTTCTGACTCCAGGGCCCGTGTTCTATTCATGGGCCTCAATTTCTTTATCTATAAAATGAGAGACTTGGACAAAAGGACTTATTTTGCTCCTTCTCAGCTCTAGATCCAGATCAGGATCTTATGATCTCTTCTAGCTATCAATGATTTTGTAAAAGTGTTTTACATACAATGATCACCTCTTAACCCTCACAACTCCTAGAGAGTAGGGAGAGCTCTGATTTTTGAGTCAGGGGGCTTCAGTCCAAACTCTGGCTTTGTCTCTATTTGTATGACAGTGCCTGGAACATAGTAGGTACTTAAGAAATGTTTATTGACTGATCAATTGGCTTAACTGGGTCTCAGTTTTCTTATCTGTAAAACATGAGGACTAGACTAAGTGAAATATAAAG
This sequence comes from Petaurus breviceps papuanus, assembly GCF_028583685.1. Taxonomy (NCBI): domain Eukaryota; kingdom Metazoa; phylum Chordata; class Mammalia; order Diprotodontia; family Petauridae; genus Petaurus; species Petaurus breviceps. The sequence continues at coordinate 13,128,121 of NW_027187324.1, read as the reverse complement.
TTCCTTATAGCTTTAAATCCATAAACCCGTAAGACTAGTGATCATATGACTATCCTTATTATTTGCCCAAGGTCACTCAGCTAGTAAGTATATGGAAAGCGCTATATAAATTTCAATGAGTATTGATGATAATGATAATAAGACTAGTGATAATGATGATATTAATTGACAAAACTGAGACTCTTTCCCAGGTTTTAAATTCCTGATCTAGGATTCTTTCCATCAAAACCATGCCTAGATCATGTTGGGGCTCACACTACTTGCAGAAGCGGCTATAGGACAGCAGAGGTCAGCACACTAGACTATATATACTATGGCTGGAGAACCTCTAGAATTCCAGCACTCTCTACAGTGCTCTACTCTCTGTGCTGAGAAGTCAGTGTTCCCAAGTGTAAGCATTTGTCAATTCCCTTGGTTACATTAATTGTAAATGTTTTCGAAAAAAATTACTCTCGCCCTTTTTGGCTAACATTGTTGAATTTTTGCCTTTGTCACATGACCATTCTAAGGAATCATTTCAGGGAAGAATCACAGAATTATAGAGTTAGGGTTGTCAGTGGCTATCTAGTCTGACCCTTGTCTGGAAGGAATCTCCAGTATGACGTATGTGGGACATGGTTCTCTAGATTTTGCTTGAAGATCTTGAATGAAGGGGACACCACCATTCCATTCAGATGTGTATCTTGTCATAGTGTATGTGGTCCTGTGGGCAGCTATATGTCCACTAAACAGGAGATAGAAAAGAGATCTGTAAGTTTCTAATTACCCTGATAACTTGGGGAAGCTGGAAATAGACAAAGGGAAATTAGACTTTTATGCACATATGTACATATGTGTATACATGTATGCATATATGTATATCTATTTCTATCTCTACATGTAATGCTGGATATTTCTTATCTTACCCAGGTTGGAAGTGCAGGGATTCCTTACCCACTTAATTGATGTTATCTGCCATCCTTAACCTCTTCAGTAGCTAGGATTACTGGACTAGGTACCAGCACACCTGACAATTCTACTCCACTAGTAACGCTGAACAACCTTATACATAAATATAATTGGGGTGGGATGTTTATGTGGTGTTATTTGAAGGGTAATTGACAACACTCTTGCCTAATAATAATTCTACCAATCTGTTGCTGAGTTTTGACATTCCATCATTAGAGATCCATTCCCTGGATTGGGGCATTGTTTCTTGTCAAAACACACATCCTCCTGGTGAGGAGGCTGGGTATACATTAATCTGCTATCTGTCACTAGTGATCTGATGTGAATTAATTTATCCCATGCTTTCTAACCAGATATCCAGCCTAGGGAAACTCCTAGTCCTATAAAATAATAATTAATTAGGTTTTTATTACTGTGAGTAAAACAAGTATAGATCTTAGACACTGTGCATCAGGGGAGGAGACATAAGTGAGATTCTACAGAGAAAGATGATATGATGAGTAGTCAAGGGGAAATATAAGGGCATTGTGCCTGGAAGGGGGAGGGTGAGTAGGGGCTATCAAGAGTGGGGAGGATACTCAGTGGCGCAGTAAATAGAGTAGTAGTCAGACACTAACTAGCTATGTAATCCTGAATAAATCACTTAAAATAGTCTGCCTCAGTTTCCTCAACTGTGAAATGGAGATTATAATAGTATTTACCTCCTAAGGTCATTGTGAGGATCAAATGAGATAAAGTTAGTAAAAGCATTTAGCACAGGTCCTGGAAGGTAGTAGGCAGTTGACAAGCACTTATCCCTTTTGTCCCTTCCCCTTAAAGGGAAGTTATGAGGATGGATGCCTGGGGCAGACTTGAAAGTAGGAGAAATAGCTTCCAGCTAGGAAGAAAGGAAGAAATGGCACCTGACTTGATCTTCAAAGAAAAGGAGAGATCTTAATAGGTAAAAATTGATGGCAGTTTGGGTAAAAGCATAGAACCTGGAAAGGTAGCATGGGAATGGGAGATGGTGAGTAATAAAGTTTGGTTAGAATATAGAATTCCTGAAAGAGAATACATGGTGTGAGAGATGGCTGACAAGGTAAATTGGATTGAGGTTGTAGAGTGCCTTGAATACTAAGATAAGGAATTTATACTTTATTTAATGGGCAACAAGGAACCATCAAAACTCTCAGACATAAGTGATGTAATCAGAATAGTGCATTAGAGAGATTATTCAGGCACCAGTGTAAAGTATGAGTTAGAGAAGGGGGGAGACTGGACAGAAGGAGGTCAGTTAGGAAGTGTTTCAAATCCTCCCTAAACTGGTTCCCATCTACTTTTCCAGCTTATTTCTTATAGGGGTGTGAACCCTTGCATAGACTCCATATTCCTGTAATGATTGGGGATGAATAAGTCATACTATCAAAGCAAGTTTTCTTTGGACTATATCTCCCGTGATCTTTGCTTGTCTGAAGCATGGTGATGTCACCCAGCATGCACACCAGTTGAGAAAGTGCCCTTCTAGCATTTAAAGTTTAAAAAAAGGCTACAGGAATCTCTTGAAAGAGGAAGGATCAGGGTATGAGAGAGAGAGTGTGTGTGTAAAAAAATGACAGTTATATATAGATCTTGCTGGGGCTAGCACAGATTGCAGAAGCAGCTGCAAGTGTAAGAGGCTAGCACACTTGACATTGCAGCTGCTATCCCTAGAAAAACTGGCAATCCTCTCTACAATTCTCCCTACCCAGATCCATCACAATGTTACTCCCTGACTTTCTTCATGCCATGGAGTATAGTAGCCTCTATCCTCCAATTCCCAATCAGCATTCCAACTCTAGCTTCTACTCTGGGCTTCAGACTGGTGAATGATCTAATAAACATATATTAAGCACCTACTACGTGTTAGGTACTGTATCAGGTGCTATGGATAGAAATAAGAAAAAGAAAGGCAGTCCTTGTCCCCAAGGAGCTTAAGATCTAATAGGGAAAGACAACACACAAAAGGAAGCTGGGAGTGGTGGGGGATTGCTGCAGACACCAGGCGGTACCAGATGTGGTGGCATCTTGTTGGTGTACAATTCAGGTGAAGCTGCAAAAAGTAGAGGGTTACAGGAAAGACCAGATCCCTGTCCTCTATAAAGGAAACTTTGGGAGGAGTTTAACTCTTTACCTTCTATCTGTTCATTTAGATGGGGGGAGTGGTGGGGAAAGGCTGAGGGGATTAGGAAGGTATTGGGTACCAAAGCTGATTTAAATTAAAGCTAAATTAAATTATATTGAGATTTCAGGTGATCAGCTTATCCTGGGAAGGACGTCAAATGAAACAGAGTTACAGAGGTAAAGAGGAGAGTTAGCTGGAAAGACCCCAGTTCTCCATAATTAGCCTGACCTGGACTTACCATGTTGCTAGTCTCAGACCATTCTTACTATATTCTTGTAGTAACCTACTCCTTCCTCCATCTTACCCCTTTTATTGACTAGAAACAACAACCCACATCAAGCAATTGTTCTACAACTCTTGTTGTCATCTCTGTGATTTCCCTGACCCAGTTTCCTCTCCCTGGCCATAACTACCAGGTATTTTCCTCTGTTAGAATGTAAGCTTCTTGAGGGTAGATACTCCTGCTTTTTGTAAGACCTTTGGTAATAGGGATTATTGTTTCATTCTTTGTACTTTTAGTTCCAGTGCTTGGCCTTTCAATAGGCCACTAATAATTGCTTGTTGACTGACTTGTATTTGTATCCCTAGGCTTAGTGTCTTACCTAGCATGTAGTCCATTCTATGATGCTCTCCAGTTTCTGTGCTGAGAATTCAAAACTTCTAAAACAACTCTTGCAAAAAAGATAGAAAGGGGAAAAAACAACTGGAAGAACCCTATAAACTTTGGTTCTTTGCAATCTTATCTAGGTGAAAGTTTCTATTTTCTGTAGTGTTGAAGAGACAGGGTTAATTTGGAGTGACCTAGTGCTCCATGGGAGATGTGTGTTAAACACTTGAATTCAATTGAATGGAGTCTATTAAGGTTATTTAGCTGAGAAATGATGAGGACCTTCAGTAGGCTGGTTCTAGAATTGGAAAGGAGAAGGCAGACAAGAACTACAGCAAAAGGTAGAATTCACAGGACTTGGCAACTGATTTGGATGTGGGAGTTGTGGAAGAAGGAAAAGTATGAGATAAATGTGATTTCCCACCTGACCAACTGAGGAGGATAGCAGTTTAATAGAAAATTTAGGGTGGCCAGGTGGCTCAGCAAGTAAGAGTACCAGCCCCAGTGTCGGGATGACCTGGGATCAAATCCGGGCTCAGATACTTAGCACCACACCCAGAAATGACTGGCCATGTAACCTTGAGCAAGTTACTTAACCCCAATTGCTTTAAAAAAAAGAAAAGCTAAATGGTTGGATAGAGTCTTTTGTTTTGGTGGGAAAATGATACAATTGATTTTGTACAGTAGAGATTGAGAAGATAGCAGGATATTCAGGTTAAATGGCAACCAAGTTGTTGGAAATGAAGGGCTAGAGGTGAGATTAGGGCTAGGGGATGGATACTTTTGGAGGTGCTACATAGAAGTGATCATTAAAGCCATAGACAAGGATGAACTTGCCAGTTAAGAGAGAATAGAAACACCAAATCTTAGGCCAAGAGTATGTCAGGGAATCAACGAGGGTAAATAATTGGTAAAGGGGTTCCTTAAATTGAAGAGGGATGGATATTGGGGGTGCTGGAAAGAGCAGGCACTGAAAAAATTTGAGGACTATAACCTAGACTTCACACATCGTTCATGGTTATCCTTTTTTACCTTCAGTGACAAAGAGAAGTTTTTCCAGGGAGTGATTTTTTTGGGTAAGCATTTCTAAATGCTGACAACCATAATTCATATGATTTGTGAAGGCTTTTCTTTTGTAAACACAGTTGACTCACTATGACTCCCAGGAACTTTATTAACTGAGATAAGGAGCAATGAACTGGGAGAAATGGCCAAGAGGATCTCTCTGCCTGCATCCAGGGGAGGTTAATTTGGAACCTGCCCATTTAGAAGTTCCTCTCAGTTATAAATGATCCCCTAGCTGAACCCTCCCTACTGTTCCACCCTGGGGACAGGAATGTGTTTGTGAAGTATGGGGGGTATGGAGAGAACAAGGAAAGAATTTGGATGCTTTTTTTTTCATTTTTTTAAAAGTAGCTCACATAGGACAATAAGATGATAAATTTGGAGCTGAATGGGAACTTAGTAGTTATTTAGAATAACCCTTTTATTTTACAGATGAGAAAACTGACCACCAACAAGACTGTAACTTGCCCAAGGTCACAAGGTAATTAGTGGCAGACCTAGATAAGAACTTGTCTTCTTTCTCAACTTCCAATAGTCTTTCCACCACTTTTGACATTTATTTTTAAAAATTCTTCATTTAAGCACTAAGTAAGGTGTTCATATATGTAGTAGAAGAAGAGGACTATATGTGAAACCATGAAACTTTATTACATAGAACTTGATTGTTTTTAACCATATAATTTCAATATCTAACTCTCAAGCCTGTCCCACTTTTCTGTGATTTCTTCAGGGCCTCCTTCTGTTCTCTTCTAAGCATTTAAAATATTTTGATGACCCTCTTTTCTTTTTTTTTTTTTGACAACTCTATCCTTAGTTTCCCTTTCTCTCCCAGCTTCCCTCTCTCATTGGGAAAAAATGAAAACAAAAAAGGATGTGTAACAAATTTGCATAGTCAAGTAGCATTGGCCACATCCAAAAAATCAGGTCTCATTCTGCATCTGAGTTCATTATCTCTCTATCAGAAGACAGGGAGCATGTTTAATCAGTTCTTTGGAATCATACGCACCATACTTTTTCAATGGTAAGTGGGAGGTGGCTTCTAGAGGGAACTCATGAAAAAATTAAAACTTGAATGCCAGGATTTGGACATAACTCCCATTGCCCCTCAGCTCTGCTAGAACTTGTCTCATCTGAGAATAAGATCCAGAAGAAAAAGCTCAAAGAGAAAATAATTTGAAGTACAGCTTTCTTTACATTTATGTTCAGGACTAAAATTAACTGATACGATTAAATTTTTAAAAGCATCTTATTCTGACTATATGTTTGTTTCCTTACTTTGAACCATAGTACTTATTTAGATGTCTTAAGCATAAGTGTAGGCAGTCTTGTTTATGTTGATCACAGACCCTCCAAGCCTTTTTGAATTGCTGTGCCAAAACAGTCTATTGCCCAGAAAATACCCATATGGTGATGAGCCTCTCTACACTTAGCTAGACTGCTCTTTGGATGGCAGACTGGTCTTCTAAGCCTATCTTGGCAAGACTTTCCAGTGCTCATGTTCAACTGGCATAATTGTCCCAAACCCTTTTGGAATAGACATATGAAAAGTGCTTTAGCCCAGGATGGCTTGGTATCATACAACCCTTAAAAACATCTCAAATAAAGATTGTCTGCTATTTTCATGAAGTAGGAAAAAGGAAAAATCCCATGTCTTTCTCTGCTGGCTAATTTAAATGACTGGAAATCATCCTAGCCTGGGAAGTGATAACAACAAAAACCTAGAAGCAGATACCATTGAACCAAATTTTCTGAATTTTTGGGAGAATGGAGTATATCACAACTTATAGTAGGCCTGGGGTACCACATGAGATTATTGCAGTTTCTATTTAGAGCTAGAAAGGAATTTAGACATATCTCATCCAGCCCCATCATTTTGTAGTTGAGAAAACAAAGTTCACAAGGACTGAATAGTAGCTGGAATTCGAACCTAGGCCCTTTGAGTCCAGACTCATTATTTTTTCTTCTATTAACCAACCAGCAAGCATTTATTAAGTGTGCCAGTCAATGTACTAGACATTGGGAATGCCAAGATAAGAGCAAACCTGTCTGACTTACATTCTATTGGAAGAAACAACATATTGGCCTATAAGTAGAAGCGAAATATTTACAAAGTAAATATGAGCGAATTTTGGGGGAGAATGGTACAGAAAGGAGCCAGTACCTGGCCAAGTCAGAAAAAGTCTTTATTTAGAAGATGGTGCTTAAACTGAGCTTTGAAGGAAACCAGATTCTAAGATGTAGAGTTGAGGGAGAGGACATTCGAGGCACAGAAGACAGCCAACACAAAGGAATGAAGATAGGGAAATGGATTAGTATGAATGAGGGAGAGCAGGTATTCAAGTTTGACTGGACCAAAGAGAGCAGGAAGGGGAGTGATATGTAGGATACTAGAGTTAAATGAAGGGAAGTTTTACTTACCATGCAAGTGTCGCCCATATGAGAATAAACTTCTTCAATTCAATTTATCTAATTCAGTTGATCTTCCTGGTAGTGTATTTGAGCAGAAGTCTTACCCTAGTTCTTTAGATGAGGCATAGCTTTCATGTGGTTATCTTTTTTTTGTTTGTTTTAACATATTCCATCAGTAGATTCTCTTAAGAACTTCTATTAGTCATCTTAAAAAAACGAATCCAATGCATGGGTGAATAGAAATTCAGGGTCATAAACCTTATCTTAAATAAGATTGATGTAACTCTTCATTTTCACTATACATGAAAGTATTTAGCCAAAAATTGAAATTAAGCGTTATTCACTGCTAATGGCAGAGCCCCTCCTCCTCCCTGAAACCTTCTTTGGAGAATTTTATAAGTCAGATGTTCAAGTTATTGAAGGAATTGAAAGACTGATTTGGAAGTCAATAGATGACAGCAACAAAGTTGGAAAGAGAAGATGCTATAAATATCGAGTGGATTTTCAAGGAAGAAAGATTATTGAAGTTTGGTAGCAGGGTAATAGAATGGAAATGTCAGTGAAAAGCAAGCGATATTTCCATCTCCTTTCTTGGACCTACTAGTTGGGAGAAATGGAAGAAGGAATGGTCATACAAGAAGCTAGGTGGTGTAGTAGATAGAGTGCCAGGCTGGGAGTCAGGAAGTCCTCAATTCAAAGCCAGCCTCAGGCACTAGCTGTATGACCCTGGGAAAGTCCCTTCACTTCTGTTTGCCTCAGATTCCTTTTCTGTAAAATAGGGATAATAGTAGCACCCACTTTAAGGATTGTTGTGAGTATCAAATGAGATGTTTATAAAGTAATTAGTATGGTGTCTGGCACACATATAAATGTTAGCTATATCAGTTAGCTATGAAAATGTGGTATTCTCAAGGGAAAGCCAAGTTTTCGCTTTTCAAGACAGGAGGTAAAATGTTGATCGGAGGAAAAGTTTGAGGATATAAGGAAGTCTGTTGAAAATGGAGTGGGTATTCCAAAGAACATCATTAATGGTTGATGACTTGTTAAATGATGGTGAATATATACTTCACTTCTGAATATTATATGTATGGTTCATCTCATGGTCACAGAGATTATAGGACTACTGAGGAAACCAGAAGGAATATAAATTATTTCTTTAGTAAAATAACCAAATTTTCTTTGGATGGGGAAGGGGTAAGGGAAGGGTGCAATGGGGGCTTTTTAAAGGGAGCAGCTTTTTTTTTCAGAAGACTGTGATAGAAAAAAAGATGTGTTGAGATTGATATTTTAAAATAAAAAATAATATTTGAGTATTAGTAATTCTATGATGGAAAATAAAAGGAATATATTGGATACTGAAACATAGTTTCAGAGATCTCCTTGTAAGAAAGCAGGAGAAGGTTTAGGCAACTTCTAGTAGGATTGTCTATCACTTAACTGGGGCATTTTGATATTTAAGCAGAGCTGTTGGACAAAAATGTCACTAACCTTCCTATTTAAGGATGGTGTTTAAAGACACAATTGCCAAAACCAGTGAATATTCCACACCATTTTCACATTAAGACTACATGATATCATGCTAAGCCTGATGGCAAACTACTTGAATGTCTATCCTGAATATGTATGTATGTGTGTGGGGGTGGGGGCTGGAGAGATTTATAAATTAAGATATTTGAAGTCTTTTGAAATACAGCATCTCATTTGAAGACCTTACAGCAGGTCTATTGATTAAGCACTGTAGGTATTATGCCCATTTTATAGATAAGAGAACTTAGTTGAAATTTAATTTTACTAAGATTTAGCCCATGGTTGCATGACTTATAAGAGCTTAAGGTCAGAATCAAATCCAGGTCTCTCCTGATTTCTAGCTCAGAGTTCCTTTCACTATATCACATTTTTCTGCCTAGATTTAGCTATGGTCCTGATCCCATCTTCCTTCTCTGTAAAATGGGAATGACAATTAATGTCCCTTTTCCACTTAAGTGGAATAAGCAAATTTATCAAAGAGTCACAGCATTAAGAAAAATAAGGTATTTTTGACATTCACCTATATCTGCAAAGTACTGTTCTGATGCTTCATCCTGGAAGAGATATGATCCTTGGTTCAGGAAACTATAACATCATAGTACAAGCTTTCCACAGATTCTAACATCTTGGGAAGTTTCTATGTATGGCCACAGACATAGGTCATGCCTTCTTTCTGGGGACAAGACAAACTAAGTACAGAAAGGTTTGTCTCAGTAACCTGGACAGTTGGTGATGAATTCTTTGAGTATGGCAAATCTTGTTCAGTCTGGCCCACTCTGAACTGCAGAGATGGTGATGGTTGTAAAAAAAAAAGACCAGAGGGTGCTAAGAATCTCCCTTTAAAAATTTTCCAATTACATGTAAAGACAAATTTTAACATTCATTTAAAAAAATTTGAGTTCTAACTTTTCTCCTTCCTTCCTTCTTAGATGTAAAAGCAGAAAAAAAAACTTCATTCAATTATTCTCTGATTAACATATTAAGACAAAATCCCCCCAAAACAAGCCAGGAAGATTTGTATTCACTAGAGGCATTTGCCATATAATGGAGGATATAGAATGTAGTCCTAATGGAATAATGATCCCTAATGAATGGTGACACACTCCAGATGCCCCAAACCTTAGATTTTATAGCCTTCTAAATAAGTTCTATGATCATTCTAAAGAGTTTGGCCTAATTATCCACATAGGGAAAAGAGTGTATTAAGAAGACATTATATCCAGGCTATGATATGGAGTGGAATAAACAGCCTATATAACTAATTTGTTAATCGCCTATAGAGACATTGCATATAGACAGTGAACTGGGCCCAGAATTGAGTAGGAGGAAGAAAGAGAATTGGGTTGCTTTGAGAAATTGATTTCAATGACCTCAGGTTTCACTCTGAAACAGAAGGTAATCTTTTTTTAACATTAGCATTATTTGTGTGATTTTGTATGCAGATTATGGAATACTTTACCTAAAAGGCAATGGAAGGGTATATACTGGGTAGGAGAAGTCTGTAACATGTTATAAACAAGGAATTGCAGAGGAGAATTAGTATATAGCATATCATCAAAAAAATGTGTGATCAACATAAAACAAACAAAAAATAAACTATGACCTAATCAAATAGTGAGATAAAGAGACAACCCATGACTGATTTTATGTGTTCCATTTGTGTTATGAAATGTAAAGAAAATATGAGGAAGTTTCCAAGTATGTTGTTAGACCCGTCATAACAAATATGTGGGAGGATGTGACTAAGATTTGTACAGTAGGGGCATGCACATGTGGGTTATAATTAGCATTAGTGGAGGGACTACCTACATTGATGAGACAGTACTGGAGGTTTTGTTTAATGATGTTGTAGAGTTGGAATTCTTGGATTGTCAAAGTCTCCAAAGAATCAAAGTTTTACTTACTTAAAGGGCAATATAAAGGTAAATGGCATGAATAGGCTGCAACATATTGAAAAAAAAATAGTATTCTGAGAAAGTGCCATCAGGAATATCTTCAGAAACATGTATAACAGCAAAGAAGGTGAGTCAGTTAAGTAGGCATAGTGTGGGATTTACCCAAGGATGGCTCATGTATTCATATCGTTGCAATGTCATTAGTTCTAAAGGAAGGCCCTCGGTACCTTGAATGTGACTTGGGACAATTCATGGAAAGACATCGATAAGATTCATAAAGATCATCAAAGCACACACAGCAATGAGATAACAGATCTATTAATGTATCAAAGTAGGGTGCATCTAAGAATATTACATAGAAATGAGGGATCAATGGGAACCAGTTGAATCAGAGTTTCTTCTTAATTGGAGTACAGGCATCCTTGAACTGTAGGTCCATCCTGGGGCACCTTAGACATCATCTAGTCTAACCTATTGTGCACAAGTCCCCGATTGTTAAAATTACTGGACATTGGAAAACAGAATGGAATTTTGACATTTGGCATTTGCAGAACAAACATATCTTCACACAACACATCATACAATATACAATCTGCTATTGAATGTGGCTAAAATGTGCTCATAAGAATGCCAGGGACATGTTAATAAATTATAGTAAAATCTAGATCTGACATACTTCAAATAGCTAGTGTTCATTTGACTAAGAAGATTGTTTCTTATGTGTATTTTCTAAGATAAAAAAATTACATGATTAGCATGAATATTTAAAAATTTGACTTCCCTGTGCTTGAATAATTTCCTGGTAAATTCTTAGCCTATGTTCTACAACAAGGAACAGAATTTATCCAGATACTCCCTTCCTCTTACTCATTTCAAAGGACCATTACTGAGCCATAGCTTCACAAATGGGAGAGATAAGAAGACTGTTTAATGTACTGTGTTTGATTTAGAAAATTTCAATGTTAAAGTGAGTTTTCTACTGACTCATTGGTTAAGTTAGGGAAGAATAAGCTAAATTTTAAAAAATCAACAGGCAGAAACTTAACAGTTTGGATCATCATTAGTACTTGATGTTATTAATATTATTAATTAATACTAGTGTAATTAATTAACAATACCATTAATAATTAACAGTATTAATGTTATTTATCAAGTGTACTCTTAGTTATTCATATAATTTAATTCAAGGTTACATGGTTTGAGGAGCTTAGAAGACAATTGGGAGTGATGTAATATCTATGACAGTATATAATTAGGAGATTATTTCCAAAGGTCCACTGGATTTGCAAGAAGAAATTAGTGTTGAATATATTAGTGTTTCCATTGCAAGCCATTTTCATTTACCCTTTAAACTTTGTGTAACCAGACTCTTTCCTTCAAAAGGAAGTTTACTGAAATGGTTAAAAATCATTGCCTGTATCTGTGATTGCTACCATTGGTATATGGTCAGTATACACAGTCTACACACTGAAGGTCTACAGAGCCAATGTGCTGAACTCATTTTTTGTATGGCTGTGAAACCTGGACAGTATACTAGCACCATGCCAGGAAACTGAATTGTTTCCATTTAAGTAAATGCTCAGCAGAGAAATGGAATAAGACCTTTTTCGGTCCTGCACTGTTTGTTTTCTGCTGCAGCAGGAATACAATGAAGGTAAAGCCAATTACATCTTCATATATACACATATGTGTATATGTATGTATACATATACACATACAAATGCACATATGTGTATGTATGTATGTGTATGCATATATGTTACACTGTGTATTGAGGTTCCAGGCATCTTGTAAAGTTGACTACAATAGACATGGGTCAGAAGAACTGAGTGTGAATCCTGGTTTACTATATATTTACTAGTTATGTAACAGAGGAGGTCCCTTCATATCTCTGAGCCTCAGTTTACTCTATTATAAAAACTAAGATAAGATATGCACTGCCTAGTTTATAGTGCTCTTTTGAAAACGTACTTTGAGGCAGCTAAGAAGTATTGTGTGTACTGGCCTTGGAGTCAAGGAGACAAGTTCAAATCATGCTTCAGATGCTTACAAACTATGTTCTGAGTGAATCACTACTTTTTTTCTGCCTCAGTGTCTTCATCTGAAATGGGGATAATTACCATAGCTATTTTATAGAATAGTAGTGAGGATCAAAAGAGATAATGTGCATAAAGTGCTTTGCAAACTTTAAAGCACTATTAAATGCTAGCTGTTAGTATGATTACCTTGTTGTTATTGTTATTGTTGTTGTTTAGCTGTGGCCCCATTTGGGGTTTTCTTGGCAAAAGTATTGGGGAATTTTTCCATTTCCTGCCAGATTTGAACTCAGGAAGATGAGTCTCCTTGATTCCAAGTTCAATCCTTTATCTACTGTGCCTTCTAGTTGTCCCACTGAGCTTACAGAGACTAAAACAGAACAAAACAAAACTTTCCTCAAGGAAATTACACTGAACAAAGGCACTTGTCTTTTCCTCTAACACAGATAAAAATTCCAATGAAAACAAAATGAAAGTTTGCAGAAAAAGGAGCCAGAATTAAAACACAACCACACACACATACATATAAGCTTCATTTAATTATTTCTATTGAATTTCCATTAGGTTTATCCCAATTTCTTTAGGTTTTGGTTACATGCTTTACTCATAAGACTGACCTTCATTTTACACGAATAAGCTTTGTAAACAATCTGTTCTTTTTCAACAAGCGCTTAGTGACTTGAAACTGATTGTCAGTGTGTGGGAGTAAGAGGAGACCAGGCTTTAACAACAGGTTTACTGCTAACTAGCCCTATGACCTTGGGCAAGTTACTCACCTTCTTTGTCTCACTTTCCTCATTTTTATGAGCCTATTCAGCTTAAACTTTCAAGAATTTTAAACATATCAAAGTTCTCTTATTGTAACATTCAATCTTCAAATATACCCATATCATATAAAATACACTAAATGGGTTCATCATGCGTGGTTATTCAATTTTAATGTCAAAACTGTTTTGCAAGGACATAACTCACAGTTTGTAAAATGTATTGCTCACAGAGAGCTCAAGATTAGTCAGTGAATGGCTAGTAACAGGCAGTAAGGCATATGGTAATTGATTCACAAGTATCAAGACTTGCCCAGTATCAAGTAGGTAGCAAATGTCTGAGACCAGATTTGGATTCATGAAGATGAGTCTTCCTGATTCCAAGCCTGGTGTTCTATCCACTGTACCATCTACCTGCCATTTTATTATTACTAACAAACCATAAGGTTATTACTAACAATTAAAAATATTGCTAATAAACCTTAAAAAGAGTTGATATAGTTGTTATTGGACCTAGACTATCATTTCCAAAGGACAGATTTTTTTTTGCCAGCCCAGGAAATAATAATAATAATAATAATTCACTGTTATATAGCACTTGATAGTTTCCAAAACGTACCTTGTATATATCTCTTTTTGAGTCCTCACAACATTCCTTACAGAGTACTGCAAATGTTATCTCCATTTTGCAGATAATGAAACTAATATGGAGGCTGTCATCTGCCCATAGTCACACTTCTAGCTAACAAGTATAACAAATAAAATTAAATACATATGTATATACATAAATATGTATTCGAGAGTCAAGAACAATGGGTACAAACTGAAAAGATGAAATTACTTCAATAATTAGATGAAATTTAATCTTATTTTATTTAAGCTCATCAAAATCATTTTTTTCCTTTACTTTTAGTCTTACCTTGACTTAAAAAATCTGTTGCACATTTACAGGGGAAACCACAGCTAGACAAATATCAATGGCAAAAAGATCTGGAAGTTTTAATGTGCTCATAAACTCAATGAAACTCATTGCTGTGACTTGACTTCCTAAAAGAGCTATTGGGCTGCTTTGGTAGAGGCCTCACATTCAGAATAATACCACACTGAAGATCTACAGAGCCAATGTGCTGAACTCAATTTGTATGGCTGTGAAACCTGGACAGTATACTAGCACCATGCCAGGAAACTGAATTGCTTCCATTTAAATTCTCTTAGGAAGATTCTGAAGATAACCTGGCAGGATAAGGTACCAGACATTGAGGCCTTTCTTTTTTTTTTTTAATATTCTTAGTTTAAAAATATTTATTTGTTTTTAGTTTTCAACATTCACTTTTATAAAATTTTTGAGTTCTAAATGTCCTCCCCCCCGCTTCCTAAACAAGATGGCATACAATCTTCTACAGGCTATACCTGTACAATCGTATTAGATGTATTTCCACATTAGTCATGTTGTAAAAGAAGAATTAGAACAAAAGGGAAAAACCACAGGAAAGAAAAAAACAAAGAATAAAAAAAGGAGAAAACAGTATGCTTTGATCTGCATTCAGACTCCATACTTCTTTCCCTGGATGTGGATAGCATTTTTCATCATGAGTCTTTTGGAATTGTCTCAGATTGTTGTATTGCTGAGAAGATCTAAGTCTAACAAAATTGCTCATCACACAATGTTACTGTTACTATGTACAGTGTTCTCCTGGTTCTCACTTCACTTAGCATTAGTTCATGCAAATCTTTCCAGGTATTTTTGAAATCTGCCTCCTCATCATTTCTTATGGAACAATAGTATTCCATTATATTCATATACCACAGCTTGTTCAGCCATTCCCCAATTAATGGTCATTCCCTTGATTTTCAATTCTTTGCCACAACAAAAAAAAGTGTTCTACAAATATTTTTGTACATGTGGACGCTGACCTTTTCCCCTTTTTAATGATCTCTTCGGGATACAGACCTTGTAGAGGTATTACTGGGTCAAAGGGTATGAACAGTTTTTTTATAACCCTTTGGTCATAGGTCTAATATTGTTCTCCAGAATGGTTCGATCAGTTCACAACTTGACCAACAATGCATTAATGCTCCAAATTTCCCACATCTTCTCCAATATTTATCAATTTCCTGTTTGGTCATGTTAGCCAATCTAATAATAGGTATGATGTGTTACTACTGAGGTCCTTTCTTGAGCTAGTCTGTCAAGCATTCAAACTCTGCTGCAGAGTGCAACTCTGATGGGCTGTTTATGTTCTTCAAATGCCAAAAGTATGCTTGCCTAAAAGACAATTTTACAGAGATCTTATTCAAGGAAAGTGCTCATATGGTGGTCAGAAGAAGCAATACAAGGACACTATCAACATCTCTCTGAAGAACTTTGGAATTTGTTGCATGACATGGGAGATGCTGGCAAAGGACTGACCACTATGGTGTTCCCACGTTAAAGAAGACACTGTGCTCTACGAGCAAAGCAGAACTGAAGTAACTCAAAAGAAATGTGAGATGCACAAATTTAGAGAATCCCCCCCCACATATTCACATGGTCTATTTGTGCCTGACCTGTGGTAGAGCATGCCAAGCTTATATTGGTCTGATCAGCCACAGTTGGGCACACTGTACATGGACCCCAGCGTGGCGATATCATTTTGGTCCTCTTCCAGAATGAAGGGCATTAGCTAACCAACCCACCAATGCCTTAGTCAGACTATGACTAGAATGTTGTGTTCAATTCTACACGCCACATTTTAGGAAGGACATAAACAAATGGGAGCATATATAAAGGAGAGTGACCAACAGCCATGTCATAGGAATTGCATGAAGAAATTCATGCTATTGAGCATGGGGACATTCAATTCAATTCAATGAATATTCATCGAGCACCTATTGTCCTAGGGGCTAGGGCTATGAAGATTAAGAAACCACACAATCCTCATCCTCAGAAAGCTGAAGGTTGGGTGACAGATATTTCCTGCCTTGAGGAATAGAATGACAACATTATCTAGTACCTACTCTGTGATTGGTACTGTTGTAAATTCCAGAAATATAAAGACAAAAATGAAATAGTCCTTGTCCCCTAGGAGCTTGGGGGAGATAACAAGCACACATATAAGTTTGCTGAGGATAGGTGCAAAATAAATACAAGGTAATTTGGGAAGGTTCTGGAGGGAACACAAAAGAACTGATGAAGGAGGCAGCATTTTACCTGAACTTAAAAGGAAATTAAAGATTTTAAAAGATATAATTGAGAAGGGAATCCTATTAGAAAAGGACATAGAGATCATTTGGTATAATCCTCTCACTTTTCATAGGAGACACCTAGGCATATTAACATTAAGTGACTTGCCCAAACTCACACAGATAGTAAGAGACAGGGTGAGGAATCAAATTCACGTAAGTCCCATGAGTGTAAATTCAGCATTCTTAGTTCAATGCTCTTTTCAGACGAAGATCATTAGCATTTTGGGTAGGGAGAGAATGATCTCAGATGCAGAGAGTCAGGGAATGCTTCATGACACCTGAATTTTGATGAAAGAGAATGATTTCCATAAGTTGATGGGCATGGGGTAACGCATGGAGGTAGCAGGTGGGGGCACAAGATCAAGATAGTTTGTCTAGTTTGGCAGGTATACATAATTTATGAAGGTGAGTACAATGAAATAAGACTGGGAAGGCAGGGTGGAGCCAAGCTGTGGAAGGCCTTATGTCCAGGTTAATGTTATTCTATTTTATCTTAAAGGAAATAGGGAGCAACTGAAGAATTTTGAGTAGCGTTGTTATATGGTAAGACCTATCTGTGTGGTAGGTCCTTTTGGCTATTTTTTTGTTTGTTTTTTGTTTTTGCTTTTTTGGAGAGGGGAAGGTAGGGCAATTGGGGTTAAGTGACTTGCCCATGGTCACATGCCTAGTTTTGTGTTAAATGTCTGAGACCATATTTGAACTCAGGTCCTCCTGACTCCAGGGCCGGTGCTCTATTCACTGCACCACCTAGCTGCCCCCTTTTGGCTATTTTTTGAAGGGTAGACTGAAGAAGACAGACCAAGGGTGGGGAAAACAAGTAAGAGGTTAATGCAATAGTCTAGGCAAGGTCCTGATGAAGGACTGAGCTAGGGTCACGTAAGTGGAGAAGACTGTAGAACTGTGGAAGAAATTATGGAATTAAAATAGGATTTGGTGACTAATTCAATATGAGGTTTCTTTCCATCTCTGAGATTCTGTGATGTGGCACCTAGATACCCTAATTCACAGAATGGTACACTTTCCACTGTGCTATGTAACTTTCTGAAAATGCAACAACATCTAAAAACAAACTCTGCTTTCTGGGTCAAAAAAGAGAAAGGACTCTTCTGGTGAATGGATCCTGGAGCTCGTGTTTCCTTTCTCTAGCTTCTAATGAAGTAAGGACCAGAATTTCCTCCTGCTGTTCCCCTGGCTTAGTTAGTATGATTTCTTCATATACCTCTCCTCCTTTCCTTATTTGCATTTTATTCATCCTTCATGGACAAGTTCAAGACTTCTTTCATGAAGTCTTTGTGCTTATGCTAGCCCACACTGATCTCTCCTTTCTCTGAATTACTATAATTCTCGTGGTACTCATTTTTTGTGTGCTCTTATTATGTATGGATTCAATTGCTTTATTCTATCTATGCATATAAAGTATATTCTTTTTAGGGCAGAAACCTCTTTTTACAGTTCATTCTTTAAATCCCTCTAGCTCACTTAGCACAATTTTAGGCACCAGGAGGTACCATTTCAGACAACCTGAGTTCTGTTTCCATTTCTGTATGCAGCTTCTTAGATTGTTTCCAAAAAGTCACAAAAAGATCCAGATCTGAGCTTCTCTGTCCTCCAGTTAATAATAAATTGCCACCTGTGCTCCAATACTTTAAGATCCTAAATAAAAAGCCTTTGTTAGTCAGTAACCATTTAAGTTTTACCAGTTGTAATCCCAGAGAAAAACAAAAAGGACTTTCATTGTCAGGGTTAAGACCCCATAGATGCCAATGCTTTTAAAGTGAATGGGAGCTCTGTTAGCATGTGGAATGAGAATAAAATATATAATGTATCAGCTCAGTAATGCCAAGTGCAAGAAAAACCCAAATCTCAGGCATACTTATTTCTAGCTGACTAATTTCATAGTTCTGGGTAGGAAGAAGTGTTGCTCATATTTTTCATAATAAATATGTACATCATTTTCCATTTCTATTTTTAATCATGGATGCAGGTAATTAGCCTAATCAAATAGAAAAAAGGGGGGGAAAGATGTATGGCAATCCAAGGAGTTAAGGGAAAAATTATTTTGGGAAATGTAACTTGTTCTTATTTAAAAAGATGATGGATGATCCTCTGCTAAACCTTTCTTTGGTGTACCTCAAGAAAGGGTGAACTGCTTAGGTTGTGAATTAGTGAATAGGAAAAGTGGACACATTAATAGAACCTTCACTTTTTGGTGTGAATGATTCAAATGTGTTATAATTGGTGGCTCAGTGGGGCCAACTCCAGTCATCCTGATCCATATCTTGCCCTTCTACCCAGATGGCTCCAGAGGAGAAAGTGAGGCTGGTGACCTTTCACAGCCCTCCCTCACTTAAATCCAATTCACTTGCAAGTCATGGCATCATCTTCCTGATATCATGGTCCTTTTAGAGAATGGAGGATGAACAAGAACAATAATTGGTGACTCCAGGAAGCTGTAGCATATACAGTGGCCACGCATTGTTAAAATCACCTTGACAGATACGCTAAACCAGGTTAAGAGTAACTGGCAGGTCTCATTCCTGTTGCTGAGTTAGGGGATATATGCCCCAAGCATGTGAAGACTTTCACTGGCAAACTGGTTAGATGAGAACAATTTGTTCCCAAGGGCCATGAAGGCAAACAGAAGCAGATGCTGTGGATCACTTCGAGCCTGGTCAGACATCAGAGATTCCAAGGTCATCCACTGCATCCTGGGCCATTGTCAATCATCTTGACTTTTGTCTTGCACCGGACTTCAATGATTCTGGAAGAGAGAGTGAGGCTGATGACTTTGTGCAACTCTGCCTCACTTAAATACAATTCACATGCAAGTCAAGACATCACCCTCCTGATGTTATTGGTCTTTTTCAAAAAGACAAAGGATGAACAACAACTATTAAGTATTAGATCAATGACTACTTGGGTTTTATTTTCATAGAATTATAGAATCAAATATCTGAAAGTGACCTAAATTATACTGAGGCTACACTTTAACTATTGATTATTTGCTGTTGTTGAGTTTTCAGTTGTGTCTAGCTCTTCATGACTCCCTTTTTGGAGGGTGGGGTTTCTTGGCAAAGACACTGGATTGATTTGCCATTTCCTTCTCTAGCTAGTTTTATAGGTGAGGAAACTGAGGCAAACAGGATTAAGTAACTTGCCCTGGGCCACACAGCTAGTAGGTGTCTGAGGCTGGATTTGAATTCAGGTCTTCCTGATGCCAAGCTCAGTACTCTTTACTCCATCCTTTAAAATACTCATAGTACTCTCAGTGTGGTACAATTGGGAAAGCGCTAGATTTGAGTCAAAGGACCTCAGTTCAAGTCCCAAATGTGTACCGCTTGTGTAACCTTCAGGAAAACACTTAACCTTCCTGAACCTCAGTTTCCTCATTTCTATACTAAAGGGGGTTGAAATAGATGTTCTTTAGGATCCTTTCCAATTCTAGAGCTCTGATCCCATGACCCTACAATATGGCAATACCTTTCTATAGTTTACCAGATTATATGGTTATTAGTATGTCATAAAATCATTCTCCAATTGAAAAAATGATTTTTCCCCATTTTCTGTCCTAAGTGGTTGCTGCAGATGATTTGGTTAATTACTTCAATCCCCCATAATATTTCATCGATTTCATTCCTTTCAATCCTTTCATTGATGGATAGCCCTTCTGTGCCCTAGTAGATGGTTTCTGGGGATGAAAATAATGCATCACTTAGTGGCCACCTTCTTTGTGATGGGCCTCTCTGCTCCTCAGGTAACATATATTTTCTGTCATTGGTCCGTATTAAGGCCAGCTTGGTAGAGCCTGTCAGAGGTTGTATTCTAATAGTACAGCTTTTGAGAATCTTGGATCATCTTCATGCCAGGAAGAAGCATTGGATTAGGACTGCAGTACATAGTCTTCAGAATACATTGTATATAAAGATTATTGATAGATTCTTATTCTAACTCTAAGCCTTCTTATCTCCTGACTAACTGATCACAATTCCCTAAGCTATTCCAAACTTCATTTTCAATGCTTTTTTCTTAATTAAGTTGTAGGGTCCAAAACTAATCACCATAAAAAACCACTGAGTAGTATGGAATTTAGAGAATTAATTGATCTGGTTCCACTATCCTATGATTCTATTTGGAGGCAACTAGGTAGATATAGGGAGGTGTAGTAGAGCAGTGGTCTTGGAATCAGAAAGACTCACATTCATGAGTTCAAATCTGGCCTCAGACACTTACTAGCTGTGCAACCCTGGGCAAGTCACTTAACCCTGTTTGCCTCAGTTTCCTCATCTGCAAAATGAGCCAGAGAGGGAAATGGCAAACCATTTCAGTATCTTTGCTAAGAAAATCCCAAACAGGGTCATGAAGAGTTGGACACAACTAAAAAATGACTGAACAACAACAAAATATAATTAAATAGGTTGCAAATATACCACCAAGAATGTGTATGAAGGGAGGAGATGAGCTGATAATGTCGCAAAAGTGGAGAGTAACAGATGGAGAACCCCATCCTAAGAGATGGAGTTACCCCAGTGCATACAGAATATATTAAAAGAACCTCTTGCATGTTTAGGGATCCTCCATGGAGAATTTGTGGGGTAAAAAGCATTATGCAGGAGGGGGCACATGGTTTGCACACCTATTAATGAGATCATGGCTCTATTGAAATGCTGAACAAAAGATAGATGAAGAAGAGTTAGAGTCAGCAAGACTATAGTTCTCATCCTTCATCAGACATTAGCTGTGTAATTCTCTGCCCATCACTTAACTTTTCTCAACTTCAGTTTCTTTATCTGTAAAATGGGAATAATAACTGCATCTACCCAACAGAGTTATTTTGGGGAACAAATGACATAACCTATGTTAAGCATTTTATAACTACAAAGTACTACAAAATGCTATTGTTATTTTGTATCCCCAAATCCTGATCTTAGAAACCAAATTTGATGCCATCCCTATTTTTTCCTCATGTTTTCAGTCTTTTTGAAGACTCACAAGCAACTTTGGAGTTCAGGGGACTTTTTCTGAATTAGTTTGACAGGCCATAGAGTAAGAGAAAATTATAAGTCAAAGTTTTATGGTATGGGAGAAATCATACTGGATTTGAAGGTGGTAGACCTGGGTTCTCGTCCTGGCTATGAATATAACTGGCTCTATGTCTTTGGTTCAGGTATTCAATCCAATTTCATAGAAATTATTGTGTCAAATATATGCCAGGCAAGATAGCTAGAAGAAGTTACCGTAGCAGCAATATAGTTTTGGCTAAAATTTACTTTTATGATAAATTATGTGACAGTCCAGGAGACTCCATTTATTAATGATAAGATACCTGGGAAAGATACAAGAATGATAGAGAACATATACTTATACAGTATAACTGGCCAGTCATTTAGAATTGATTCAGAACTAGGGGAGTAAAGGAGAACAGTACAAGCCTTAGCTGAAACTTAGGTACCTATAGAAGCAGATAGGTGGCAAAGAGGAAAGTCAGGAAAACCTGAATTCAAATTTGGCCTCAGACACTTACTAACTTTGTGACCTTGGGTAAGTCATTTAACCTTCATTTGCTTCAGTTTCTTCAACCATAAAATGAGTATCATAATAACATCTACTTTCCAGGATTGTTGTGAGGATCAAATGAAATATTTGTAAAACACTTAGCCCAGTACCTGGCACGTAGTAGGTGCTATTAAAATGCTAGTTATTATTACTATAGATGTTAGGAAAGCTGAGTATTTTTGTTTAGTTTTTCCATTTTTTTAAATGGAAGAACAAAGTATATAAGCTAATAAAACAGAGATGCTCCCTTTCTCTTGGACCTACTAGACAGTGAGCAGATGACATCCTAGTGAGCTGTTTCCATGAAGTACTGGAGATTTCATCCTAAGAGGATGCAGGGTTAGATATAGGATGCGGTTAGAGAATTTTAACCTGCATCTTTCCTACATAGGGGTTCTTAACTGAGGAATATGTAAACTTATTTTGTTTTGTTTTTTATTTTGACAACTACTTTGTTTTCTTTGCATGTATTTTTTTATGCATTGAAAAATATTGTTCTGACAAGGGATCACTAAGTTTTTCTAAGCTGACAAAGTAATCTACATCACAAAAAAGGTTAAGAATGACTTCTCTAAAGCATCCAGAATCTATAATATTCCTTGAAAGGGACTGAAATAGTCAGCATAGCTCTGTCTTCCTAGCTCCACAAGAGACAATACTGTGTCCAATGGAATTATCAAGGGGAATCCATTCTTCTGCCATTGCTCTGCTAAGGGAGATAGATGGTGCATGAGAGAAGATACTTATATTCCTTATTCCATAAAAACCTCTGTAGACCTATGTCTAGACATCTAACCAAAGGCTCATAATGTGAAGTTGACAAGATTCAAAGATATTACGATTTCAGTAGAGTATTCTATTTAAGATCACTGAGATAAATGATTTTTTCATTGTACCTTATTTCATAGTAACCTCTCCATTCTGAGGAGGGGTGGATCTGCAATATTTCTGTATAATTTTGCCTCTTTCACATGTAAGAGATTCACTTTAAGGCTATACAATCTAAAAGTACATATATTTCCCCACAAGCAGATTCCTTTTTACCTGCTCGATATTAATCCTTTTCATGGTCTGGCACACTTTTTTTCCTCCCTCTGTGAATCCTAGCAGTTGGAACTGTTGTTATGACAACACAAAAAAATTACCATAAAGTATAGTCCTGTAAAAATGCAATATTTCCTGGTCTTTCTCTAACTGGAATATTGCCAATCTGTTTATTCTCCCAATGTTTTGTTAAAACTGGAGTGATACTGAATAATTAATAATTGTGTTGTAAATATTTCCCCTACAGGGTTTAAAAGGATGTGCCCTTTTGTATATCTAGTGTTTTTACTTTTACCTTTTGCTTTAGAAGCCACAATAAGTTATTAAGGTACAAAGAACCACCGGAAAAAATATCTGAATGAGGAAAGTTTAGGTCTGACCAATGTTGAAATAATATGCTTTGGCATTTCCTCTTTTAAACTCTCATCTGAAGTTAATAACAAATAGGATAGAGTTTTAGAGACATAGTTTGGCTTTCCTCCACTAAAATCCCACTCCAAAGCCCTGTTGTGGTCTGGGGATGATGATGGGTTCTTAATGACTGTGCCAGCAGAATGCAAGACCTGGAAGATCTTATGGGATTGGGAAAGCCATGAGTACAGGTTTAGCAATGGGTAGTTTTTCTGTAATCCAAAGACCAGCCCATTTAATTTCGGAGAGTCTCATTGTCAGAATGTTGGCCACAAGGTGATGACTATTTTTTTTGTTTGCATAGAAATTCATAAAATCTGTTTATAAAAATCTAGAGAGGCTGTGATCTGTGTTGGTATAGGAAGTGCAATAATGAAATCACACATCTTTGAAATGTTGAAGTATTTTGACTTTGAAGCATGAATGATGCTGGAAGACTTTCAATAAGTACCATCTTCTTATGCTAATTGCATACTTTTTCTTCATAAATAAATATCTATTATCTGTAGAGAAAAGAAAGTCCTTCCCCCTGGTTGTTAGAAGGCAGAAATGGTATTGAATGAGACCTATATGTGATATGTTTACTTATAGTTCCTGGGATTACTTTAGGCTGAATATAGAGTGTGTAATCTTGGCATATTTAGTAGTTAGAGACAATTAAAAAAAACTTTTGACTTGAACAAGGCCTTGGGAACTATGGAAACAAACAAAAAAAACCCCTGGGTTCCTGTTTCAAAACAGACTTTGTAGCTGCACCAGCTCACACAGCTTAGAAATTCCACCTGTCACATTCAGACTTCTCATTCCAACATCCTGGGGATTATTGCAAAGGTTTGTTCATCTAACCTGAGTATAACTATGTGTTGAGTTTCTTGCCAGAAAATAAATCAGTACAATTTGTGTATTTATTCAATAGTTAATGAATTGGTATATTTAGGAGTCACGTTCTTTTCAGAAATAAAAAAATATATGCCTTTGTCTCAAAGAGGAACTCTATTATATGCTAAACTATCCTGATAAAATGTAAGCGATTGTTGCTACCTCATAAATAGTCAATATGTTTCATTGATATCTTGATACATAATGTATCATACTCATTTGTAGACTGGGTTGATTCCTTGCTCTTTCTCCAAATTTCCTTGAGACTTTTTTTCTGAATTTTTAAAATAAGTAACTTAGTGCCCTCATTATACCTTCCTGTTTCCAAATGTAAAATAGACTCAGTAATATTCATTTCCCATATACCTAAAAAAGAAGCGAATGTTTGTAAAGACCTTTCAAAATCTCAGATGAAAGTCATAATAAAAAAGTTGAAAGTCTGGACTTTGGGCAAAGATGGTGGAGTTAAAAATGGCATATGAGCCTATATCCATTTCATCTCTGCTAAAACACAAGAATATACCAAATAAAGTAGTAGTAGTAGTAGAGCAAGAACAACTATAACAATAACAAAGAGTGAATAGGAAAGAATCCCAAGGAAAACTTGAAAGAAAAAAGGAGAGAGGTGGGAAAAAATGAGGAAACATTAAAAACGAAAGCCCAATATATTGAATAAATAATATGACCTGAAAGAAATGGATGCAAAGATATAAAAGAGAGGGATAATAGAAAAACAGCAGGCCCCCTAGAATTGATTCTTATGCCGGGAAGAACTATAAGAACCACCTTGAGTGTTGTTAAAAAATCAGCAGCAGAATTTAAGGTAGACTTAAGGATGAGAATTAGAATGGAAATCAGAAAAGAGAATCAACATAGTAGTTTAGAACAAATGATGAGAAAATCTTTCTGAAATAGTTGTTTCTCAGAAAAAAAGAGATAATAAGATTTGACACCCCAAAATGCAGACATGGAAGAAATAATATCACAGCAAAGTAAACAAAGTCAAATTGGAATCATAGAATGTAATAAGCCAATTTGAGAATTATTAATCTCTCAGGAAAATGCATGACATAGCAAAGCTGAATATTTCACTTTTGTAAATAATAAAATATTTGTGGGTAGAAGCCATGACGAAGGAGCATGAATCATCAAAGAATTTGGCATTAGTTAATTAAGAAATGGAAAAGTAGAGTGGTAGAATGGATTAGATAAATCAAACATTCAAGCATATTGGTACAGTAGCAATGTTTTTTCATAAACCCAAGAAAACTATTTAGGAAGGAGTCTTTGTTCAAGCAGAACAAAAAACTGGAAAGCAATTTGGAAGAAAATAGTTTTAGATCAGCAGCTTATACCACATAAAAAAAACAACTATGCATTTCAAATGGATGAATGATGTAGAGATAAAAAGTAACATTATGAGCAGATAAGAGAAGGATGGTTGGTCTTATTATTCACATCCATACAAGGAATAGATAAGATTGTAACAGTCAATATACACAATTTTAATTATATGAAGTTGAAAATTGTTTTACTAAAACAAAAAGTAACACCTGCAATATAGAAGCAAATTAGAGAATTGGAAAAAAAAAAATCTTTGTATCAAACATTTCTACTAAAAGTCTGATATCCAAAATTTGCAGGTTCTTGACAAAAGTTTGCAAGATGAGGCATTCCCCATTGATAGGAAGTCAAATTCCCCATTGATATTGTAAAGCCACACACTAGCAGCTTTCCAGAGGAAGGCTGCTGTGAACAGCTTTCAAGGTTCTGATTACATAGTATGGTGAACACTCTATTCAATAACAAATCAGAGCAAAACATTCACAGAAAATCAAAATACAGCATTCAAAATGTTACAACTTATCAAAGAAAATCAAAATACAGCATTCATCATGTCACAACTCAACAACTTATCACTAAAATGGCCACATAGTTTTTACCAAAGTGGTCACATAGTTTTAAACAAAGTACATTCATTTAGTCAATCACAAAATCCTTAATTCAATCACGAAGTACAAAAGTTAAAGTTCTCCACTCCTAGGTCACAGTAAATCATAATCTTCTCAGTCAGTACACAGTATCCAAGTAAAGTCTTCCTTCAGCTTGACTTGAGGCTGGCTCTCAGCTTCCATGGTTCCTCTTCCATGGTCCCTGCTCCAACTGTCACCTGGGTTCAAAGGCAGGCAGCTCCCAGTTCCTTGTCTAGCTCCTTATCCTTTTCTTCATCCACTTCCCATTTCATATTGTAGTTCATAGTGTCCTGTCCACCTCAAGTCCTTCACAGTTCCTGTTTTTGGAAAGACAACACTTGACAGAGCCACAATAATATTCATACATATTGCCAGCACTATCATGAATTCACTATCTGCCTGTGAAATCAATTCAGATCCACCAATAAGATCTGAGAACTCAACACAAATCATCAACATAGAAGTCATCACAGACCCACAAAGAAGGTCCAAGAGGTAAGCATAAATCATCAGCAAAGTCCCAGGACCTCAAAACCCTCTTCCAGGACTTTGGTAAACATACAACCAGAAAATTCTCTTTTAGGGATTCCAGTAAGGTCCCAGGGCTTCTGTACAAAGTATTCCAAACAAACATCAACACAGACAGAGCAGACAAACAGAGTGCTGGGATAACACAAGTTTTCTCCTTCTTGACTTTCAGTTCTGCTGTCTCTAGCCTGGAAATTCTCCTTATATATGGTCATTAGCTCCTCCCCTTTCTGTTGCAGGAGTTCATGAGTTCTAGGGTTCACAAGTTGTGGGATTCACACATTGTGTTTCTTTTCTTTTTTTTTTAAAGCAATCAGGATTAAGTAACTTGCTCAAGGTTACACGGCCAGTTATTTCTGGGTGTGGTGCTGAGTATCTGAGCCCAGATTTGATCCCCAGGTCATCCCGACACTGGAGCCAGTGCTCTTACTCACTGAGCCACCTGGCTGCCCCTGCAATTCTGTTTCTTAACAGACTTGATACAAGGCTCAAAAGAAACTTGAACTGAAACAAGGTGTGGACTACTTCTGTGCTTGCCATTACAGATATATAATCAAAAGATGTCAACAGTTTCAATTTAGTTTCTGATTTAAAGTGCTTTAGTACCTATTATAATGCCAAAGAATGTGTGAGGTGTTGTAAATACAAAAGAAAAAAAAGCAATCTCTATCCTCAAGAAACTTGAATTCTACTAGGATGAAGTCACAGGTGTATTGATGAATTTTTAGGATGTATACAGGATAATTTGGGGGAGTAAGGAGGGGAATACCAACATCTGGGGGTATTAGGGCAGGTCCAGTCTAGGAAGGGGCTCTATGATGTACTTTGAAGAAATTTAGGGATTCTAGGAAGCAGAGAAGAGGAAGAGCAAAGCCTGTATAAAGATGCAAAGATGAGTTTTGTACAGGGTAGGTGTGTGTGTAGTAATATGAAAGGGAAAGATAGGTTGAAGCCAGAATGTGAAGCTTCTGGACATCCTCAACTCGTAATAAAAAGACAGGCACCTGCTCTGAAGCCATTCCTAATAATAATTTTTTTCTTCCTGATTTTAGACATGCTACAAACAAAACTGGCAATTGAATAGGTATGTCTAGACTTGAAAGGATCAGATGTGATTTAAAGTTTTGATCATTCCAGTATCTCGCCTAAATCTCATCTGAACCTGTTATTTTCAGAAGGCTGGAAAATAGACCAGGTTTATCAACTACAGGCCATATTGTAAGCTATAGTAATATATGAGAATGAAATCTTTTGGTGACATAATTGTATTAAATACGTTGATCTGGCCATAGTCTTATTCTATGCAATACAAGGCAAGGCAGGGATCTGGTAGTTAATGTAACTAATTTTTATCAATGAGAACAATTGAACCAAATAATTTATGACTCCCACCCCCAACTTTCCCCTCAATCCAGTTTGGAATTTAAGCAGTTTTATTTGCTTCACTGACATTGACTAAATTAACCAGGCAATTGTCAAATTTCTACCTTGTTCTGGGATTCGTAGATAATCATTGACTCCCTGACTTCTTCCACTGAAACTGTATCCTTTAGTTCAGCCCTACTAGAATCGATTTAAGCTTGATAGTCGGAAATGTATTATTCACTGAACAGTAATGTCCATGGCAAGTTGCATGGCCTAGCCTTAAAACTGTTCACTGTGCTGAAAATGGGCCCCATGGTGTTCTGTACTTTATTGCTCTATGACCAAATTGCTACGCTATATAATGAGAATTGCTATAACCAGAATGATAGATCTTAGTATTACATATTCTTGTTTCAAAAATTAACCTAAAGAAAAAAAGCAAAGGCAATTGGATATAATATTTATCTGAGAAATTCCTTTCTTATGTGTTGGATTTTTTTTAGCTTTCTTAGAAAGTCATAATCATTAGGTATAGTAACACTAATGGCATTTGTATGCATAGCTTGGGTAATTCAGGGCACCCTCCCACATGGTTCTTCAAGCATTTTTTAAAATGTAGGAATATAGATTAATTTTTTTAAATTATTTATTTTAATTAGTCAGGATCTACCATCTAACCCCTCCCACCCAAACCCCAATTGAGAACATGAGAAAAACCAAGACTTATTTCAAACATGTATATATGAGAAATGCTGACAGTTTGGTTTCCACATATTCTATAGGAACAATGGATGTTTACATGCAGGAAGGCATAAAATCTGTAAAGAGGGGCCTGAGCTAGGCTGGCTCGGATCAGTTGGGGGTGATGGTCACTGATTTTTCATTAACTCACATGCTTAATGGGCAGATTGGGAGAGTTGTAACCCAGAAGAGCTGGAGCCAGTCCTAGCTCTGAAGGGAAGAATGGTTTGAAAGTTAAATGAAAAGCATAAAAGGACTTGCCTTTGTCTGATCCTTTCTAGTCTTTTCCAGGAGGCTACCCATTTATTTATTACAAAATAAATGTAAAATAAAGACCATGAAACTTCCTGGATCCTCAACAAGTATGGTTTATTCCCTATACAGAGCACATTTATAACATGTAGTCAAACAAAATAAATTTTCACATCTGCCATGCCTCTCAAAATTTCCCATTCTACTTTCTTAGTCCTTCACTTCTCTATCAAGAAGTGGGTAGTATGTTTTATTATTAATCCTTTGGAATTCTTCTTGGTCATTATGCTGATAAAAGTTCAACACAATAGTATTCCATTACAGTTATATACCAAAGCTTCTTCATTCATTTCAAATTTATGGGCACTCTCCCAGATTCCCATCCTTTGCCACCTCAAAAAGAGCCATATTTTTCTACCTCCTTAGAGTTTGTTTTGCTTAGGACTCATTGTCCCCTTAATGTACCCTCCCTGTAATCCTCCCTTCCTATCCACCCTTTCCTTTTTATTTTCCTGTTGAGTGAAATAATGGAATTTTTGTGCTCAAGTATGTGTGTATGCATGTTTATATTCTTCCTTCTTTTTACCAGTTCAGTTGAGAGTGAGCTTCAAGTGTCAGCTGTTTCTCTACCCTGCTCCTCATTAGTAGAGATATCTACTTGTCCATTCTAATTATATGAGACAATTTCCCCAACCTTCCTTTTCCTTCCTTTCTTGTATATTTCTCTTCCCTTTCTTCCCAGGCCTTGTCTAATTGGACTCCCTCTATGAACCCTGATAATAAAGGGCTCAGAGAGGACACATATATCATCTCCCCATGTTTAAATGTATGCAGTTTATCCTTGTTTAGATCTTTATCATTGTTCATTCATGTTTTCTTTTTATCTTGCTCTTCATTCTTGTGTTTGAACTTCAAAGTTTCTTCACAGCTCTCATCTTTTCATCAGGAATGCTTGGAAATCCTTTCTTTCATTAAAGATACATTCCCCCCCCCAACCCCCCCGTAGGATTATACTCAGTTTTGCTGGGTAAGTTATTCTTGTCTGGTAGCCAAAACTTTTGTCTTCTATAATATCATATTTCAAATTGTTAACTCCTGTATATTGATAGCTACTAGATAATTTGTGTGATCCTGACTTGGTCTCCTTAGTATGTGAATTCTTTCTTTGCAGTATTTTTCTTTGACTTGGAGGCTCTGAATTTTGACCATGATGTTTCTTGGAGTTTTTATTTTGGGATTTCTTTCTAAAGGTGAGCAGCGGATCCTTTCTATTTCCACTTTGTCTTCTGATTTGGGAGTTATCTTTTAAAACTTCTTGAAGCAGGATGTCTAGTCTTTTTGGTCATCATAAATAGATAGTGCTGTGAATTTTAAGGTGTTTTTTTCCCCTCCTTAATCTGTTTTTCAGGTCATGATTTTCTATAATATATTTTGTATGTTCTTCCTTTTTTGCCTTTTGACTTTGCCTTAATATTTCTTGTTGCCTCATTAAATCATTGGCTTCTATTTGACCCATTCAAATTTTCAGGGAGTTTGTAGCTAGGGCAAGGTCTCCTAGTTCTTATACTAAGATCTTAATTCCCTCTCCAGGTCTTCCTTCCATGGCTACATTTATTTTCTAATTTTTATTCCCAAGCACTTTCATTCCATTTATTTAAAAAACTCTTTTAACTTTTAAAAATTTATATTTGTTTTTATTTTTTATATTTTACTTTTTCCAGTTACATGTAAAAACAATTTTAACCACTTGTTTTTAAAATTTTTGAATTCCAAATTCTGTCTTTCTCTCCAGTCCCCCTCCCACCCTTCCTGAGATGGTAAAGAATTTGATATGTTATACATATGTATACATGTTTCCATATTAGTCATGTTATAAAAGAAAACACAAACACATACAGAATAAAGTACAAATTCGCATGCATTTTTCTGCATTCAGACTCCATTAGTTATTTTTCTGGAGTTGAATAACATTTTTCCCTCATAAGACCTGTGGAATTATCTTAGATCTTTGTATTGCTGAGAATGGCTAAGTCATTCATAGTTGATCATTGTATAATATTGCTGTTTTTGTGTACAGTGTTCTCCTGGTTCTGCTCAGTTCATTTTGCATCAGTTCATGTAAACCTTTCCAGATTTTTCTGAAAGCATGCTGCTCATCATTTCTTGTTAGTACAATAGTATTCCATTATAATCATATATCACAACCTGGTCAGCCATTCCGCAACTAACAGGCATCCCCTCAATTTCCAATTCTTTGCCACCCCAAAAAGAACTGTTATAAGTAGTGTTGTACATATAGTTCCTCTTCCTTTTCCTTTTTATTTTTTTAATCTCTTTGGGATGCAGACTTAGTAGAGGTATTGATAGACCAAAGGGTATGAATAGTTTTATAGCCCTTTGGACATAGTTCCAAACTGCTCTCCATAATGGTTGAATCAGTTCACAATTCCACCAATGGTACATTAGTGTTCCAGTTTTCCAACATCTCC
Organism: Petaurus breviceps papuanus; assembly: GCF_028583685.1. NCBI lineage: Eukaryota > Metazoa > Chordata > Mammalia > Diprotodontia > Petauridae > Petaurus > Petaurus breviceps. The sequence goes on along the minus strand of NW_027187324.1, from coordinate 13,096,270 downwards.
TCCAACATTTAGCCAGTCTGATAGGTACGACATGGTACCTCAGAGTTGTAATTTACATTTTTCTAATTAATAGTGATTTACAGCATTTTTTTTGTGATATGACTACAGATAGCTTTGATTTCTTCATCTGAAAACTGCCTGTTCATATCCTTTGATTAACTTTTTTTTAAACTTCTGCTTCATCTCTTCCAAGAATTCTAGTTAAACTCATGTCCAAGTTATGATTTTTTCTGAGGCTCTGCTTGTAAATGTTTTGTAGTCATTTTCTTCTGTGCTTCTGTCTTCAGCACCTGAACTGGTTCTTTTGCTGTTTTCTTAGTATTACTTAGTGTTAGGTTATTCCAGGATCTCTAGGACAAGCTGTTAACTCACAGTGTTCCCAAATGTGTCTGGTTCAGAGCAAAATCTAATTTCTTCTCTTCCTTGTTTGAGCTCTGCAACTTTCTGACCTTCGTTTGGGTCTGTTCAAGGATAGAGTTCTGATAGGCTCCATCTGTATCAACTAAGAAAACTCTATTGTTTCAAAATGGCAAAATTGTAGCACCCTCAGCTACCCATTTTGGTCTGGGTTACCTGCCAAGGTGGTTCCTCTACAGGCTGGGCTTGATGTTAGAAGTGAAACCCTGCTATTGAGCTTGGGGTCTGACCTACCCCACTTGTGGCAGCAGGCTTCTAATTTCCTCATTTCCAGGTATACAGCCTAGGGCCTTCCTACCTGGCAAAGGCAGCTCCACTTCACTGCAGTGCCCCTGGATCTGTGACCTAGGATAGGTTAGTGGACTTCAAAGTTGCCATTTGGCACCCATCCTTATCACAGTGTCCTGATATGGATCTGAAGGTACCCCAATACACTTCTGGGTCCTCTTTTTGTGTTTGTGCCTCTCCATGGGTGCTAGAGCATTTGTTATGTGTTTCTGTGTGATCTCATCCTCAGTGTCAGCAAACCTCTCTGTCTGTTTCTTGAGCCAAAGGACTCACTGTGACCTTTTCTAGATTTCTCCAGATCCACTAGGATCAATCTAGTGCATTTTCTAGATCTGTTTGTAGAAGTTGTGAACTGAAGATGAGCTGCATTGCTTTCTTCTACTCTGCTATCTTGCCTCCACCCACCGGATTAAAATTTCAGATGCTATAGCACAATGTAATAGATATAACACAGGATTTCAAATCAGAGAACTTGGTTTCAAATTTGAGCTTTGCTGCTTATTATTTGTTTGACTTTGGATTAATCTTTTGACCTCTCTAGACCTCAGTTTCTTGATCTGTAAAATGAGACAGACTAGATCATTGTCAAGGTCTCATGTAGCTCAAAATTTTATGACGTATTACGTGCATGGAGATTTGAAAGGTGTTATATTCTTATACAATGTGAAAAAATGAAATGAATATTTTAGATTTTAATGAGTAGCACACACAAAGAAATGGTCAGGGAACTAGAATTTCTCTCCACTTGGAATTCAATAGTAGTCTTGTCACTCTGGATTAAAATTGTACAGGCAAATGTTTGAAAAATGTGTGATTGCTTGGGGAAATGCAGAAAAAAAACCCCAAACCAAATGGAAGAACATTAATTACTTTAGTTTAAAATTAAGGTTTTTTGTGCTTCTCTTCCTCCCCATACCCTCCCCCCCCTTTGTTTGCTTGTTTTGTTTAGGGAGCTCTATCCTCTTCCCAACAAAATGATAGTTGAGCTTTCTTAGTAAGTAAACCTGATATATGCACATAATAGATGGAAACAGCTCTAAGAAAGCCATTAAAAATAAATAGATCTATAATCTACCAGCAAGAAGATATACAGTAGATGGGAATATTTCCTTCTATAGAGGTGGAGGCAAAAAATTGTCATAACTAATACTTTTCTCAAAATAGTAAAAAAAAAAGCTTCCTTGTCTCTGCATTTATGCACTGCTGATTCTGCAGAGGAGTGAAGTGCTTTCCAGGTATTGATTTTCTGTTGAAATGTGAATCTGCAGAAACTGCCCAAATGGATGGATAGAGAGGGGCTTACACTGTTTAAAGCGGGCCTGTTTGCAGTTATTCAGGGAAACTTCAGGCCAATCTGACAGCAGGTACCTTCATCAGAGAATGTCGATTTGAGTTCCTAGATGGACTGAATATGTGCATATAACTGTGGAGGAGAATGGAAAGAAGTAGGGGAAAGGTCTGTGTGGTAAACCAGTTGGGATATAGTTCTTCCAATCAGCTATTTACAGCATCTTGATATCACCACTGGGTTGCCAACAGCAGTCTACAGAAATTATTATGATGACGTAGGCATTGTTTGCAAGGTCATTCTGAACATGTAGACATGGACAACCATTTTTCAGCAGCCATTCCTCACTGCCTTATGAATGGTCAGTATTTTCAGAGCCTCATAAGACTTATAGTTTGGAGAAACCTTGGTAATTATCTAGTTTACCTTTCTCATTTTACAGAAGAGGACAATGAAGTGACTTGTTTAGAGTCTCACAGCTAATAGGTGTAGGAGCAAGGATTAATTCATTATAGGCCAGTGAGTATATATTTTTATACCTTTAGACTAACAATTGCCCTTCAAATTCTAGGAGCCCAATAAGTATTTAGAAGAGGATATGGATTTGACCTTTTAAACCAATAGAATATTTTTTGATAGAATTTCTAGTCTACCAACTTTTATTTGATAGATGAGGAAACTGCTGTCCAGAAGAATGTAGTAATCTACTGAAGGTATATGAGTAGTAAATATCAGAAATGAACCAGGATCACCAAATTTTGAGTTCATTTTACATCATCATGCTGTGCCTCCTCAAATTTTTCCTGAAGTGAGGGAATAATGAGGGGAGTTACAAATTTGGTGAACTTAAAGTGTGATAAGCCTTTATTTTTATTTCCATTTTTTAGTGTGTGGATGTGTCTTTTGACATCTCCTGAAAGATGGTTTTTGTCAGTGGGACCTCCCTACTACCACAAGATGAGCAGACTTGGCTCCTGTCGTTTTGAAATGGATTATTTTCAGAGGAGGTACTGCTCCTTTATGTTGACCTATAAAAAGGAACCTATAGGGTCTTTGTTTCCTCACCTTTGTTTTTGCCTTTTTTCTGAAAAAGTCCCGAGAGAGTGGAATGAAGTGTGTTTCCCTCCTGAGGGGAATCCAAAGTACAGAATAGCTGAAATCTGGAGGACTCTAGGATCTTGTGGAAACAGAGGACCATCATAAATATGGGAGAATTATGTTCATTATTTAAGGGCTACTCTGAATCTTTGGTTCGATTTCTGTATTTTTATATGGTCTGAGAATATGACATTTTCTTTAGGTTAAAGATTGTCTTGTATCCAATATACATATGATTAACTTGAATACTTCTGTGTGATCACAGGGACCTTTCCATTCACATCTGCAAGGACATATACAAAAATTTTACTAAAAACATAAACTTCCCAGAAGCAGTTCTGAGTGTGGGCATAATGAACCAAAGATATATTGACTTGTGGGTCATCTCTTAACCTCAGTTCTGGTTCATATAAATTCAGAGCTTCTTGAGGGTATGAAGCCATAGGTTAAATATATATGTGTATATATATATATATATATATACATATATATATATATATACACATGCATGCATATGTGTATGTGTAACTTGAAGCTAGCCTCACTATTTTTTTTTTTGGAAAATTCTATGTACCCAGAGCCTTGAAGACTAGAATGTTTTATGAGATGAAATAAATCAACACAAAATCTGGGAAGGGTCAATATTTTATGTGGCACTAATAGCTTTAAGTCAAGCTGACAGTAGATGGGATGATTCTGGTAGAATTTTTTTTTATATTTTCTAATAAAGTTTTATTTTGCAGTAGTAATGTTGTATAAACAATCTTTTGAGCTTTAAAGAATTTCTTAATATCTAAAGTCTCTTGTGCTCCATTCAAAAGGAAATACATGAATATTTTCCTCCTATTTTCATTATTCTTGGTTTAGGTAATCACTCTGATTATTACCATTTGGTTATGTTGATCCTTGGGTGATCGTTTTACAAAAAGCAGTTAAGCCAACTGCAGAGACTATCCATGTATCTCTTAGCTCTGTTACTGGCTGAAAAAGCCTGTGGATATTCAGAGAACACTTTTAGGCATAAATGGAGAAGGCCTTGATGGTTTGGAGGACTGTTTGTCAGAATTCTGAAATGGATGTTCCTAGCTGAGTAGGCATCCTGTGCCTGATGTGCTGCCTATGATTGCTGCCTGCCTGTCTATGCTCTTGCAACCTTATCTTTTATTCTTCCCATTCATATACTCTGGACTCTGGCCAACACAGACTGCTTACTTTCTCCCATAGATTCCCTGGATTTTTTGGTTTCTAGGTTTTCTTCACTCTGTTCCTCAAACCCAGACCACTCTCCTCTTTCTTCTCCACATGTCAAATTTCCACTCAGTTCAGATGCTACTTCCTGCTCCACTATGCATGATAACCCATTCTGCCTCGGACAGGACAGAACACTTTCTCTTATAGCTCTCCTAGGCTCTTACCTTGTGTTGAAAGATCCTAAGATCATAGGATCACAGTAGGAGAGACTTTAGAGGTCATTGGAGTCCAATTCTCTTGTTTTACACACAGACGTGTGGAAGGATTTAGGGTCACACAGCAAATATTTGAGGCAGGATTTGAAAACAGGTCTTTTCCACTTCAAGGCCAGTTTCTGCTGTACCATAGAATGCTACCATTTTGAAAAGGCAGAAGTCATGAGTATGTATGATATCAAATAATACATCTCTTTCCAGTGAGGACAGGGGCTACATCTTTTTTTTTTTCATATAGTAGGTATTTAATAAAGGTTCTTCACTCTGTCCCCTCATACTTTCAAGGCCTATGCTAATATTGCTAGGGGTGTGTCTAGAAAGAACTACCAAAGCCCTAGGGACAAAAATCTGACCTGGGGAAAACCCACGAGGCCTTTAAGAGAAGTCTGATCACAAGCAGGTGTAGGTAAACAGGTATGTTGTGAGACCATTTGAGAAAATCAGTTTGGACATCTCTTCATTTATTCCAGAAAAGTCAGTAAACACTTCCTCTTTCAAAGTGCTTCACTGGCTGCTGAGGTAAGAAAAAGAAGACACACAAAAGTTAAGGACGTCTCTGACTTTGAGCAAGCTGGCAAGAAAAGGCAATATTGATTTATGAAAATTTTGGAAAATAAGATAACTTAAACATTAGGCAACCTAGAGAATTAATCGCTGGGGAAGTTGGGTTCTGGCTTAGCTTGAGGCCCTCTGGAGCCCTTAAGATATTATTGGTATCCTGGGGAAAACTAGATCTTGGTTCCTGACTGTATTCACCTGGGCTAGTCCCAGTACAAACATACCTCTGGGCTAATAGTGACCTCAATCTGAGAGTGACCAAGTATGATCTGCAATGGATGACGAAGAATCAAGAAACTTGACTTTTCTAGTAACTAATTAGCTATTTGCTATGTAACCCTGGACAAATCACTTCCTTCCTCTGGATCTCAGTAAAATGAGTCAAGGTGAAAATTTAGGTGCCGTCCTTCTATAAAATTTAATACAATTAGATAATTAATAAGGTTGTAATATTATTGGGTCATAGATTTACAACTGGAAGGGGCCAGTATTCCAGTCCCCTTATTTTCCTGATGAGACACTGATGTTATGGAGGTCAAATGACTTGCCCAAGGCCACATAGATTGTAGTAAATAGTAGAGCCGGGATCGAGCAGATCCTTTAACTCCAAAGACAACTTTCCTCAGTTGAACCTCACTGCCTCTAAACCACTCAGATAAGCATTGTCTATGACATTCTACAGGGCAGTTCGGTGGTACAGGGGGTAGAACACGGGGCTTGGAATCAGGAAGACTCACCTTCTCCAGTTCAAATCTGGCCTCAGACACTTACTGTGTGATCCTGGTCCAGTCAATTAACTCTGCCTCAGTTTTCTTATCTGTAAAATGAGCTGGAGAAGGAAATGACAAGCACCTGAGTATCACTGCCAAAAACAAACAAAAACCCAGATGGGGATCACAAAGAACTGGACATTGGAAGTGACTGAAACTACTGAACTACAGTAATGACATTCTGTAATTCTGTAAGGTCACTTAAAACTATGGCGCACTAGGTTGCATGGTAGATAGAGTACCAGGCCTAGAATCAGGAAGACCTGAGTTCAAATATGGCTAAATATATTTACTAGCTATGTGATCCTTGAGCAAGTCACTTAACCTCTGTTTCCCTCAGTTTTCTCATCTGTAAAATGGGGAGAATAGTTGAACCCACGTCCTGTGGTTATTGGGAGGATCAAATGAGATAACTGGAAAGTGCTTAGTACAGTGCCTAACACATAGTAAGTGCTGTGTAAATGTTAGTTCTTATGGGGAGGCTAGGGGGCACAGTGAACAAGCACTGTCCCTGGAGTCAGGAGGACTTGAGTTTAAATCTGGCCTCAGACAATTAACACTAGCCATTGTGACCTTGGACAAGTCAATTAACCCCAATTGCCCTGCTTTCCCTCCTCCAAAACGCAAAAAAAAAAAAAAAAAAGTTCTTATTTTAATTGACTTACCTTGCCACTGAACCTCTTCCTGGCCCCTCCTACAAAACCTTATCTCATTTTCCCCTGGATTATGATCATTTGCCTAAAAGTCTTATCTTCCCTACAACACAGTCCTCTAATAGGTAAGACTTAACTCTTTGTTTTAGGCCCCAACCTGTGATTTCATAGGTTTAGGGAAACCTGAGAAGAAACACTTTCTAGTAATATATCTCAGCAGCTATTCAGGGCTAGAGAGTTAACCTGCATCACAAACAGGTTGAGGGACTGGCCCAGGGTTACACTGCCAGGACAGGCAGAATTTGTATCCTTCCTGACTCAGATACTGTTTTCTGTGCCCTGCTATCTTTTATTCATCTTTCCATCCCCTGCAGTGCTCTGTCCATCATGTGCACTCAATATATTTTTGTTGAATTAGTGATAGAGAGAACCAGGCTATCACTCAGGAAACAGGGCTGCATATAAATAACATTTATCCAATTTTTCAGTTGTCTTTTTTGCCAAAGTAAATTTGCAAATTGCATTAGTAAGCAAATCAGTCCAGAGCCTGAGTCTGTGCATGTGTATATTTGGTGCCAGCCAGGCTGAGGGTACAGACTGTCCCTGCTCACCTCAGCACCCCTGTAACTGTAGTTGTCTATGAGGGTAGCTCCACATGGAATCCTTCTGCTTCTCCCTTTCCTGTCTTCTCCATCATCTCCAGCTCCTTCTACTGGCTTCTAATCCAGGCCCAGTGGAAATTAGCTTAGACTGTACAGATCTTTAATAATAACTCCTGTTTTTATACTATTTGAAGCTTTCTTTCCTTTTCATCAGATCCCAGTTATTTTGTACTCTTAGACTCACAAGGACTCTTTTTTAAACAACTACTGTAATAGTTGTTACTGTAAGAAAGGTAGTACAAAAATGATTATTCCTATTTTACAGATGAGGAAACTGAGACTCTGAAAACTTAGGCACCAAAGGTCACATAGCTAGCAAATTGTAGAGATGAACATGGAATCTGACATCTAGAGTTCTCCCTAAATATAAGGAGGTTTGTCCCTCATATGTTCTAAGGGGTGTCATGTGTGACTTGAAGGGAGACAGAAGAGCCTCTTCTCTCCTCACCCTTTCCCAAGGGAGATTTTATTTCATGCTTCAAGAGGGGAAGCAGGAAGTTGGGGGCCAGAAGCTTGGCCACTTAGCTCTTCTTAGAAAAAGGGGGTACTGGGCTATCATTATAGTTGCCTGTGCCTTAAATATTGTTAGTCTAGGGCAGGGCTTCTGAAACTTTTTCCAATGGTGACCTCTTTTCAGATTTGGGCAGCTTATCATGTGACCTAATGCAGTGCTAGTGCAATATTTACAGCACTGACCACGACTATAAATATTCCCATATAGTCCTTGATTGCAAAATATAACAGATTCCCCATATAGAGGACAGAATCAAAACATTTATTTAGACACCAGAAGACTAAATCCCAACACCAGGAAACTGAATCCATCAAAGCACCATAAAAGTTAATGCACCACAATGTAGTAGAGAGCCATGCCATCTTTTAGCCTTCCCACAAACCAAGATAAGATTGATATTTACTCACAAACCTAACTCCTTGCCTGAATGTCCTCTCTCTCCCACCATCTCTCTAACTCTGACTCCCAGCTTCCTTTTGGTCTCTGTTCTACCCTTCAGCAAACTCCTCCCACCATAGGCTCCATGTCACTACTAGCAGCCTATTGGGGGCAGAGTTCACTTTCAAAGCAGGGAAGGTTTTCAAATCTCCCCCAGGCCTATTAATGGGAAGAGAAGATCTTCAAATTGCCATTTCCATTACACCTGAGGGCATGCACAGTGCAAAGTGTGCATGCTTTGTGTTCAGAATCAAGGCTGCAGTGAAGCTGCACAATGCAAGATGGGCAAGCACTGCCAGAAACACCTTGGATTCATTATATGTTTGATTTTTAATTAATTTTTGGCCATTGCATGTTCAGAAACCTTTTACTGTTGCCAAATTTTTCACAACCCCATATGGTGTAGGGACCCGCAGTTTAAGAAGTGCTGGTCTAGGGGATGTGGTTTTCAGATTCAAGCTGAACTTCTGATGTCTGTTTATTAATGGAGAAAGAAGGATCCAAGCTTTATATTCAAGGCCTGACTCCCTTCCCACCAAATACCAATTTCACAATGAACATAGGTGGTAAATAGTAAAGAAATTATTTTATCTGAGTCAAAAGCAAAACAGAAATCAGAGAAAGTATACATGGGAGAATATATACCAGACAATGCAGAGTGAATGAGATGTCCCATTGGGAGCAAGGTAACTCAGTTCAATCAAGAGAAGGAGTTCCAGATCTCACCAAAGGGGAAATTTCCCGCAGTTTCTAGTGTAGCAAGCTGGGGACAGAGACATGATGGAGACTGCTAGCTCCTTTCATGTCAGCTCCTTTAGAGTCTATTTTCCCTTCTGCAAACTAAAGTGGGCAGGGATTTAATCTTCTTTCTTGAATTTCAAAGCTAAAAGCACTGAAAGTTACTGCAGAACACAGAGATTGAAGATCCTGAACAAAACTGAAGACTCCAAGAGACAAAGATGCTTACCAGACTAGTGCTGGCCTCTCTTCCATTCTCCCCAATTCTATCCCACACCGCATACAAATACAGGGTGTTGATCTCCACCAGAAAGGAAAAAAGTCCATACTGCTGGGCTTTGGGACTCAGTTTACATTTGTGCTCTACTTCAGTTATCCCATTTGATTCTTAAATAACCCATTGGGATAGACAGGGTAAGGATTGTTATGCGCATTTTACAGATGAGGAAACTGAGTCTTTGATTAAGTGACTTGTCCACAGTTACTCAGCTAATAAGTACAGTCTAAGCTAGATCTTCTGCTTCGGAGTCTAAGGTCCTATGCACTGCTCCACCCTGCTTTTCCTGATGTTGCAAAAAAGAAGCAGCTAGAGATAAGTGGTGCATTAGATTTGGAGTTTGGAGTCAGGAAGATCTGAGTTGAAATCTGACCTCAGAAACTTACTAGCTGTGTCACCCTGGGCAAGCTACTCAACTGTGTTTGCCTCAGTTTCCTTATCTGCAAAATGAACTGGAGAAAGAAATGGCAAACTATTCCGGCATGTTTGCCAAGAAAACCCCAAATGGGGTTTTCACATTGAGAATCAGACGCGACTGAGCAACAAAAGAGGTAAGAAGACTTTTGGATACTTCTTTGCTCTCTTAGTCATCCAAAATGTCTAGATTTAGAAAAAAAAGAATCCTCCAGCTTTTCACATGTCATAGTTTGTTGTTCAGTCATGTCCAACTTTTGGTGACCCCATCATAGCCTTTTCTGCCTCGTACAAATCACTGTGTGCACAATTGAAAAGGGCTGAGATCATAAGCATCCGAAGAAAAACCAAGTATAGAGTTAACTGAAAAGTGATGCTTATTTTAAAAGCATCTCATTAAAGCATATGCTCGGCCCCATAGGGGAAGGGACAGACATTTCATCCTCTTGCTCAATCATGGTACAGTCACTCTCTCCCTCCCAGTAGCCCCACAGAGGTGATACATCAAAGAGTCAATGAGCTAGGAAGAACATCTACTCAACAGCCCTTAAAAGGAGCAATTCTTCCCTTTTGAACTTTAGATTCCCACCTGCTCAGCTGAGCTTGCCTCTCCTTCTTGTACTTTCAGTGAGAGAGAAGCCCCTTGCCCCTACCCCTTATTGTGTCTCCTTGCAAACAGTAGTGGACACTTATGCTGCCTAGGGGAGCCAACTGAGTCTGCCTCTCTGCCTTCCAGCTAGCTTATTTGCTTTTGTTAGCTTTCCTGAAAACAGGTGACTGAACAGAGATCCTGAAAGAAAGATTTTGGGGGAGTGGCTAGTTTCAGAATTCCTGGGGCACTCTGTTGGAAATGGCTGAAACCAGGAGTATTGTGCAACTTAACCGTTTTTCAGAATATGACCACTACTAGGAGAATGAACTCAAGCTTTGGCCTGCCTTGATTTGCCAGAGGACATGGACCTTGAGGAAGCTGTTTAAGACAATGCAGAGCCCAGGCTAAGGTGAAATGGCTGCTCAGAAGTCTTGCTGTTTCATGTTTTAATGTTTCAAGTAGCAACCTCTGCAGCGAGTAAAATGGGAGTTACTGTTTCATGTTTTATGTCTTTGTCAACGCAGCTCTATGAGTCTTTTATACTTTTAGTATTTGTTTTGCATGGGGAAAAGAAATGCCTGTCCTATAATTGGTATACATTGCATCTTGAGTTGCTTTTAATTAGAAGCCCTGCTAATTTCTGTCAGGGAGACCCTTCATAGGAGCCATTCTGAGCTTTCAGTGATTTTTTTCTCCCCTAGTCTTAGGGACAGAGGTATGAAGAAGCAGAGACGAGAGGAAAGATCATCTGTATGACTGAAGCTGGTACTTGTGTGAGCCTAGAGCTGGGGCGCCTTAGTGGGAGAGGGCAACCCCAATCCTGATCCCAGAAGGATATGTCATTATATTTGTAGAAGTTTGCTTGAGATAAAACCTTTGGGAATTCGGTCCACTTGCCATTCTAATCCTCAGTTCTCTCTATCTTCAATTATGTTCACAGGAGTCAAAAGAGAATTTAGGAGTGGGAGAGCCAGAGATATGAACATAGGTCTTTTCGACTGCAAATCAGGCTATATTACACCATACACTTATTTGCTCCTTAGGACTTGTACTAGCAAGCTACTGGAGAGTTATGGAAAGATAAGGATACACTTTCTTTGTGACCTACATTGATGCAAATCCCCCAAACAGCTTAAGTGACCTGGCCTGAACACAGAGCTGGGGAGTTCAAAAGCCTGGTTTTCATAGCATCCCAAGCAGGTCCACAAATTTACTCAGTCTCTTTATCCCTCAACTACCCTGTCTTTAAACTATGGATAATAATTCTTACTTCTAAAGTCCTTTGAAATCTTCAGATAAAAGACTTTAATAGGGTAAAGTCATTTAGATTATCAGCTCCTGACAGGAAAAGTGCTTGATTTAATGTTCTTTACTGTGACTTGCATGCTATATTGTTCTCCCCTTTAAGCACATGAGAGAGGGAATGTGTGAGCTAACACAAAAAATGAGCAATATTTACCTTAAGGGAAATATTAACTGGACTGAACTGGCCTCTAACTTGAGGCTGGCTGGAGCTGAACAAAGCAGGCTAGAGACAGGAGAGTCAGGAATCAAACAGAAATTTAATTTCGAAGTGAGGGAAATGACTCACAAGCAAGGAGGCAGATTAAACATGTGTGCCAGGACCCTACCCCTCATGGGGGGCCCACTTTAGAGTAAGCAGATCTCATTACTTATACTAGTAACCACACAGTGAACTGTAGCCCTGACAATGAAGGGTAAAAACAGCAATGTGACAAGTCTGATTCATAGCAGTTTGATTCATGACCGTAATTTGCCTAAGCTTCTCTGGTGCTTGTTTGAGATCAGACAACACCTGGTGCTGGTTGAACCAATGCAATAATTATGTGATTTTTGTCAGAGGTTGAAATCATCCAGATAGTGAGTGTAAAGGATTGTTGTTATGCCAAGCTCAGGGCCCAGTTTGCTTGCTGGGTCTTAGCTCTGGAAAATAGGGTATCTCTTAATATCTTGACATTTACCCCTTTTGGCCAAAGAGAGGATGCCTGAAAGAACCCCTACCCTCATGGCCAAAAAGGAGAAGCAAGTATAAGCCAAGATGCCATGAGAGGCCAGGTGGGCTAGCATGAGATGTTGCCCCAGGGGTTAGTTCTTTGAGGGGAACTATTGGGGAAATATGTCCCAGGTAGCATTGCTAGTCATTTTTTCTTTCAAGCAGAAAAGAGAGGAGGGCCAAGAATGTAGAGAGAGAAAATGCCAACATATTATTGAAGCAGGGCCTTTGTGGTTAGAGACATAACAAAAGGAGAGAGGAATAAGACCTAGGACAGTATACTCAGCCCTTGATCAGAATCTTAGGATAGTTGTCTCCTATGAATGTCAATTGTTTCTGGGTCCATACTAGACAAACCTTGAGGCCCCAAAGGGTTCTGCCATTCACTTAGGAGTGGGGGTGTTCTTTAGAAGATCCAGGAGTACATAGCTACAAGTTGGCAGCTGTGAGAGTAGTCAGAGGACCTGGTAGGAGCCTTTAGAAGATATGTAAGTTGACAGTTGTGAGGAAACTCCTTATCTCAATCTTTGGATCTGAATTTCTGGTCAGCATAGCATATACAGATCCTTTGTTAAGGATCATTAAATAGCACAACATGCCGGGGTATGTTCAAACAATGCAATAACATTTTTCATAAATTCGTAATCATAATTATATTGTCAGGTCACATTAATGTCACATTACAGATCAAGCTACTTAGAGGGCTCACAATGGTCTAGTTTTGAGAAGGGAGATTTACATGTCATCAAGGTTACCAAGACAACTTAAACATAAACATCTTGAAACAAAAGACCAAAGCAATATAATAGTTTTCACCAATATTAATTAATATTAAATCTTCTTGTATCCTAGTAACCCATTCTCAATATCCCTTTAACCAGCACATTTTGAATCCCAGAGGTCTCATGTGGTTATCTGGTCCCTAAGATATCTTTTTCTTGGATAATAGGCTCTAAAGGGGTTTCTGCTTCTCTAATTCCAAATCTGGAGGTTCCCAGATAATTCTGCTAGTAACAAGACTTAATACAATTAAATAAATTTGGTTCTCCAATTCTGAAGCTTGAGAGAACTTCAGTTTATGTACCATTTGCTGTTTCTAGTCTTACCTAAATCTTGTATCCAATGTAAGAATCCTTAAAAATTCATGAGGGTCCAACTGTAAAATTAACTCTTCTGCCCTTTAATATTATCAGACAGATACCTTAAAAGTGGAAAAATAATTTCACTTTCTTTACCATTATCAATACAATTTACATGTAAAGTCCAATTAATACTTGGTTAATAAATTCTTAATCCAATTTTGAGAACTTATTACTAATGCATACTCAAAGCCTGATTTTTGTGAAAGATAAATTTGAAAGCCAGTCATATACATATGTATATAGTTCTTTTAGAAAAAAAGTTGAATCCTGTTGCTTTTTCAAAATTTACTATTCCATTTATTTAGAAAACTTTTTACGTTACACCTTTGTCTTATTACTTTGTCTAATCATTTCCCATTAGAAGAATATCATCCCTATATTATAATTTGATCACAAATATAGGTTAAAATTGTAAATTGTTCACATTTTCTTCTTGTTTTAGTAACTCAGAAATGTTCCAGTATCAATCTATTATTTAGCATAGTTTGTACCGTACTTACAAAACTTCTAGATTATAGAAATTTGGTATAAAAGGAAAAAGAGGGAAACAGTTATCACAGTGTCACATATCATAACAAGAGGAAAAACTCTTCTTAGTTTTAGTTTGATTCTAGTCATGAGTTATATCTGATAACCAATAATGTAGTCACAGGGTATTAAGAGCAAGGCTCAGGGTTAACTAGGTGGGCAAATTTCCCTTTCAGAAAGGAGATTATACAATGGGGAAATAGAGTCAGGTGGATCTTACCTTGGGCCACACCAACGTTGTCCCCTAAATTTTTCCCAGGTATAGATATCCACCCATAGTAGTTACTAGATTGCAGCACATGCCATTTTCTACTATTGACTTCATGACAATTCAGATAACTATCCTTATAATCAAAGCTCAAATCAATAGTAAATTACAGTCCCAAGAATTTTTTATCTTAAAGAGCAAAATTTCACTAATCTTTACTTATAAATTAAAACTAACCACATTTTAGGGCTTAAGATATACAGCAAACACCTGATAGTTGTCTCATCATTAATATGTTGAATTATATCTTTAAACCACCCTATACAGTTTTGTAATAGCTAAGATTTTTGAATAAAAATTTGTTATTATATATTATTATTATCTGCTTTATAACAAAACATGCCTCATTAAAATTAAATTAATTAATCACTCCCCTCCCCTCCCCCACCTTAGGGGCAGAGGTATAAAGAAGCAGAAAAAAGGGGAAAGATCATCTGTAGGACTGAACTTGGTACCTGTGTGAGCCTAGAGCTGAGGGCCCCTTAATAGGAGATGACAACACCAACCTTGACCCCAGAAGGATATGTTGTTGTATTTATATAAGAAGTTTGCTTGAGTTGAAACCTTTGGGAATTCAGCCCACTTGCCATTCAATTCTCTCTATACTTGATTATGCTCAAAGTCAGAAGAGAACTTAGAACTCTCATTTTACAGATGAGGTCCAATATTTAAATTTTTTTACAATAGTTTTCAAATACCTATTTTTTTATTACATCCCTTTAAAAGTCTTTCAAAAGCCCAATTCATTTGTAACAACATCCATGTTAAAAGTTGTTTTGTTTAACAATGTTACAGTGTTATAATGGTCTCTTAAATTTCATAATATAAGAAAATTTAGAAATACAGTAATAAGATAAACAGTATCATATATTTTAAAATGAAATAAAACTTCAGATAACATCAATTCAATATAAAATTCATTAATCTTATTACCTTTGACATTTTAAAGTTATCTGGTGTAGAACAATTATATTGAATTAAAGAAATAGTAATAATATATTGCCTAGCATATTCTAGTCACTGTGTTAAGCACTTTAAAATTATCATATTATTTTGATTTTCCACAACCAGCACAGGAGGTGAGTACCACTATTATTTTTCTCTTTACAAATGAAGAAACCAGAGTAAACAGTGATAAGATAACTTGCTTAAGATGCAACTGGAATGTAATTCAATTTCCCTGCATTTTTTCCAGCATTTTTTCAACATTTTTTGGGGGGAACCTGATCTGAATTGATCAAGGGAGGGTTAAAAAGAAATTGCTATAAGTTACACATTTTTAACCTATTTTTTCTTTCCTCAGTCTTCAAGGGAAAATGCCATCTACTTTTAACTTTTATAAAATTTAATCTTTATTTTTTCTCAAAACAATTTCTACATAGTGATACCTCAAAACTTACTAAGATATTTCAGAAACAAGTGAGTTCCTGGAATTAACTCAAATCCCAGGAATTCTCCCTCCAAATCTTAAAATGATATAAGTCTTCAAATCTTCTAAATATGCAAAGATGTTTTTAGCAATTATACAAACTTTGATTATGTGGATTTTTTTTTCTTATTACTTAATTTCCTGAGGTAAACCTAAAGTGGGAGTTAGTTCTGCTTACTGGGACAATTGCTTCAAGTAGGAGAGTTTATTAATCTTTCCCAGTGTTCTAAAATCTCTTCAACTACAGCCCTTAAAAGTTTTTCTGGCTTGGACATATTTTAAATCTTTCAAGGTATCAGAATCTAGCTCACAACATAAACGTACACAGACATTTTACATTTTACGAAGACACAAGCACAGGCAAAATGACAAGATAGATACAAACATACACAGATAGTTATAAGAAAGCACACAGTTGAAAGTCCTAAATTTACTGGTTTTTAACAGAGGCACACAGTTACCAAAAGTATGCAGCTTAAAAACAGCAGAAGCATGTAGAGATGATATTAACAGAGGTATGCAGAGTGATTGAAGATGAATGGAGGATCTGGAGTTTTCCTCACAAAGAATAGTGAGTTTGACTAAGCCAAGAGTTCAATCATTGGAACATAGAGAAGGGTGGAGGACTCATGGAATGGGGTGGTGGTGGTGATGGAGAGTTTGGACTTTGGAGATAAATCTTTGGTGGTGCCTAGTCCATTCCCATCAGTCCTTAAGAGTCCAGTGGTTCAGTTTTGTGTCCAATCCCAGTTCTAACACCAATTAATGTCAACTGGACTAAACCAACCTTTAATCTGTGGATGGCCAGAGCCAAACAACGCATACTGGAGACAGGAGGGTAAGGAATCAAACAGAAGTTTAATTTCAAAGTGAGGGAAATGACTTACAAGCAAGGAGGCAGATTAGACTTGTATGGCAGGGTGCTGCCCCTAGTGGGGGGACCTGCTTTAGAGCAGGCAGATCTCAATACTTATACTAGTAGCTACACAGTGAACTGTAGCCCTGACAAGAGCAACGATGTGACAAGTTTGATTCATAGCAGGGCTTCTTGCCCAGAACTCATTTACTTTGTCTGAACTTAGAGAACACCTGATGCTGGTCAAAGCAATACAATAATAAAGTAGCTTTTATCAGATGGTGAGATCATCCAGAGGGTGAGTGGAAAGCATTGTAGTTATGCCAAGCTCAGAGCACAACTTGTTTGCTGGACCTTAGCTCTGGAAAGCAGAAGCAAGAATAGAATCCCTGCAGAACAATATCCTGACAGTGGGGTAGGAATAATATAAGGGGTTAGGAGAGCTGTATACATGTGCATGCGTGTGTAGTGGGAGGCACAGTGGTACTGAAGCAAGAGGATGTGTTCACCCAACATCTTTTGAAGTATCCCCAGACTCCCTTTTACCCCTGTATATGTTTCACTGTGTACATGGGGTTCTAGTCAGGGGTCTCTCCCTTTGACTTGCTGATCTGACTTCATGGATTTCACCTAAAGCTATTGTTAAAAGAAGTCAGGAGTTGGGATAGTATATATGATATTTCATAGGATTAGGAGCTAGAAGGAACTTTAGAGTCCCTTCATTCTGATCCCCTCTCATTAGTTGTTGTTTTGTTATTTCAGTTGTGTCTGACTCTTTGTGACGCTATTTGGAATTTTCTTGGCAAAGATATTACAGTGGTCTGTCATTTCCTTCTCTAGTTCTTTTTATAAAGGAGAAACTGAGGCAAACAGGATCAGGTGACTTGCCCAGGGTCACATAGCAGGTAAGTGTCTGAAGCCAGATTTGAACTTAAATATTCCTGACCCCAGGCCCCACACTCCATCTACTGTGCCACCTACCTGTCCTCCCCTCTTGCAGCAGATATGAAAACTGAGTCCCAAGGAAGTTAAGTGATTTACTCGAGATCATATAATATTAAGTGGCATAAACAGGATTCAAGCCCAGTTGTTCTGACTCTAAATTCAGTTCTCTTTCCACTGCACCATTTTCTAGTGTTTAACAGATAATCCAGTTTATTCGTAGTGTTGTTACCTAAGTGAGAAGCTGTTTCCCTATCTATGGGGCTACCTGGGGTCCATAGAATGAAGACTTCCACAGAATGGCCATTTGATCCAACCACCTCCTTTGACATATGAGGAAACTGAGACCCAGAGAGATTGTGACTTGCTCAATGTAACAGAGCTGAGCCTTGCTGAAAGTAAAAGCCAGTTCTCCTAACTCTCAGTTCGATATTTTTTTTTCAGTCTACAATCTCAAGCCATGTGGTCCACTGAAAAGAACACTGGATTTTGGAGTTGTGGAACTAACTTTCAATTGCAGTTCTATTTATTACCTCTTACTGTTGAAGTCTTTTAACCTCCTGAGTCTCAGCTTCTTCATCTATATGAGGACAATGGACTAGATGTCTCTGTGGTCTCTTTCAACTCTAAACCTATGATCCTATGGTGTGCATATATAAGTAACTTTATAATTATAAGAATATATAATGAATAAATAACCATACTTTGGTCTTGAAAAAGATGCTGTTCCAAATGTCTTACTGACTTTGGTCATATCTTAGTCAGGTCTGTAATTCCCCAAAGCTCTTTAGCTTCCTGACATCAGTGAAGAAGTTTTATATAGCATCAGCCATATCCATGACCTATTAGAAAATTTGAGCACAGTGTTTCATATTGATTAAATGTAAAGCATTACAGGAAGAAAGTTTCAGAAGTGCTCTGTGGAGCTCTGACATGCTGAATATGTGAACTGAATACTACCAGCTGAGCCAATCATCTTTTGAAAAGTTCACAGAGAATATTGTCAGGATAAGGGCAGTGTTTAATCACAGAAGTCATTTGAAAATCAAATTTTCTTATAATTACCTTTTAATGTATGGCATTGGTTAGATGCTGACTTGTCTTGAGTGGGAACAGTTAATGGGTTGCTTTTAAATGGGCAAGTTTAGCCTTATAATGTGCTAAGGAAAGTTCTTTGAAGTGAAATGACAGAAGTCTCATTAAAGGGAAACTAAAATTGCCAACTATCCACAGTTCATCCAAAGAACCTTGACAATCATGGTCAGCCTGAGGTTCCAGAGCAATCTTGTGCAATCTGGGCATCTGCAGTACTATAATGTAAGCCCCTTGAGGGCAGGGACTGTGACTTTTAGTCATTGTATTTTGAAACACCTAGCTCAGTTCCTAGCAAGATTGTAGGTATTAGATGTTTAATAAATACTTGGTGATTAATTGACATTCACTGTTGTGTTCCTAGAATCTGGGTGTGGCGAGTTAATGGAATAACACGAAAATTAGATTTGGAAGTGACTTTAGAGATTTAGTTTGATGCCCTTAGTTAAATGAATGAGGAATTAGGATCCAGAAAGGCTTTAACCTGAGTTAATGTAGGGAGTTGGTGGCACAACTAGGATAGTCAGGAACCTGGGTCTCTTGATGCCTGTTTATTGTCATTTTTGTCATACTATGTTAGTTTGAAGAAGGTCACCATTGGCCTCTGAGAGCTACCACCAGCACCATCTCCAAAGTTCAATTTAACCAATTAATACATGCTTACTGTGTATAGGGTACTGTGCTAAGTGCTGATGATACAAAGATAAAATGGAAATGATCCTGTCCTCAAGGAGCTTCTATTCTAATTAGGGAATGCAAGATACATAAAAGTAAATTAATATTAAATTTATACAAAGTAAATGCAAAGGAATTTCTGGGATGAGAACAAACCTTGTGGTTCACCTTGGAAGCAGGAGTGAATTAGAAAAAAAACTTGGAGAATAACATTCACTGTGTTTTGGAAGGCTAGAGGGGCATTTAAATCCTCCTCCTGGGCTCTAGAGGGCAGCAAGATGGCCCAGTGGATAAAGTGCTGGCCCTGGAGTCAGAAAGCACCCAAATTCAAATCCAGCCTTATACTCTTACTAGCTGTGTGACCCTAGGCAATTCACTCAACCATATTTGCCTCAGTGAGCTGGAGAAGGAAATGTCTAACCAGTCTAATATCTGCCAAGAAAACACCAAATGGAGTCACAAAGAGTCAGACACAACTGAACAACAACAACAATAATAACAACATCCTGGGATCTAGGGTTAAAAGGGATTGCAGAGATCATCTAGTATAACAAATTTATTTAATATACGAGGAAAATGCCCAGAGAGCGAAGTGACTTGTTTAAAATCATACAGAAATTTAGAGAAAGAGCTGGAGTTAGTAGTTCCTAGCTGAGCCTTCTTTCAACAACACTACTAGGTCTCCATAACAAAAACAAATATCTTCTCACTGTTTAATGGGTTGATCAGACATCCTACTCCAATATATCCTTCCCAAAGCTACCAAAATGATTTTCCTAAAGTGCAAATGTGACCATGTCACCTGACTATACAGTAAGCTCTAGCTCCCTATTGCTTCCAAGATCAAATATCAACTCCTCTGTTTGGCATTTAAGCCTTTCACAAGCCTGTTTTAACCCACCTTTTAGGTGTGTGTGTGTGTGTGTGTGTGTGTGTGCATGTGCGTGTGTGTACATTCTTACATATATAAACATATGCCAATATATTAACCATGCATATACATATACATATATGCACACATAACTATATGGTTCAGATGAACTGGTCTTCTTGCTGTTCTTTACACACTTATAAAAACACAACAAATGGAACATGAATATGAAATTAAGGTATGATACTATCCATTAAGCAAAACCACGAGAAGAAAGAGAAATGGATTTATATTTACCATCTGAGAGAGGGTAGAGGGGAGGGAGGGACAGATAGAATTTGGAACTCAAAACTTTAAAAAAACCAAGTGTTAAAAATTGTTTGAACATGTAATTGGGAAAATACTTTTTTTTAAGAAAAGAAAACTTTTCTGTGTTTAAATCAGAGACACCTCACTTTAAAAAGCCCAAATTTTGCACTGTGAATAGTATGATTATACATCAATCTCTGGGGCAGCTAGGTGTTGGAGTGTATAGAGTGCTAGACTAGAGGATCAGTAAGATTTTAATTCAATTCAAAGCCTTACTAGTTGTGTGACCCTGGGCAAGTCACTTAGCCCATATTTGCCTCAGTTTTATCATTGGCAAAATGGAGACACACTGGAGAAGGAAATGGTAAACCACTCCAGTGTCTACCACGAAAACTCCATGGACAAGTCCAATAAGGTCATGAAGAATTGAACACAACTGAACGAACAATGACAAATTATCCATATCAATCTATTTATGTGTATATGTACACATAGAGAAAAACATGACTTGATGAAAAACTGGTATATTTACTTACTCTTAAGGTCTTGATTGTTGCATTACCCAGCCTTCAATTAAAAAAAAAAAGATTTTAAAATGAAATTTATCTGCTTGGCTAACTATACTGATCAAATTACATGAATAATTAATTGCTAACAAATCATTACTATTTATATCTGCTATACGCCTCAGGATATGCACAGAGATTTTTCAAAAAATAATGAGCATATTCAATGGCATTGCTCTTAATAACAAAATCTGGTTTTTTAATCATACATAAATAAAAATTTAAAACATTGTTAATTCATTTTCTCTCCTTTTAAGATGCATGTTTTTATATTTATTTTGTAAGGTACATGTATATTGAGTGTATATAATACACATATGGGGTATATGCGCTCTAAACTGTTTTACTGAAAGGGATATACTCACAGAAGTGTGGAAACCACTCTATTGCTCAACTAGTAAAGCTGAGCTTTTCTACTATGTCATCCATGCTGTTTTTGTTGCCGTTGTTCAGTTATGTCTGACTATTTATGACCGCATTTGGGGTTTTCTTGGCAAAGATACTGTAGTGGGTTGCCATTTCCTCCTCCAAATTAATTTTATAGATGAGGAAAAGGAAACTGAGGCAAATCAGGTTAAGTGAGTTGCCCAGGATCATACTCACAGCTAATAAATGTCTGAGGCCAGATTTGGACTCATGAAAATGAGTTTTCCTGATTCCACCAGTGCTCTACCACCTAGCTGCCCCTGTCCTATGCTGTATCAGCAACAAACAGTATTTCAGAAACATGGCAACGAATTATCAGAACTACAACTCAGTCACTTCAGCCAGTCCAAACTGTTCAGGGGAGGCTATCACTAGGTTTCCTTTCCTTCTTACACAGAGTCCCTCAGGAAGAAGAGTTGGCAACCTTTCTACTTCAAGGTCAGGTTAAATAAGAATGATAAAATGAGCTAGAAAACTTTAGTTCAGGAGTGACTCTGAGGCCTACTCAATGTGTGTCCACAGGCACAAGTTCACAGTGTCTTTTAGCCTGGCTGTTGCTGCTGTTGGTCCTTCGTTCTGGAAGAGGACCATGACATCAGGAAGGTGATGCCATGACTTGCAAGTGAACTGAATGTAAGTGAGGGAGGGCTGTGCAAAATCATCAGCCTCACTTTCTCCTCCAGAGCCATCTGGATCCAGTGGCCAGATATTCATCAGGATGACTGGAGATGACCCTGCCTTAGGCTTGTAGATTTAGAACTGGAAAAATTCTTGTTGATTATTTAGTTGTAGAGTTGAAGTGAATTCTGGTCCATAGCTTTGGTTAAGTTGACCACTCTGAGGGATCATTTTAGGAAATAATGATAGGATAACAGAATCTCAGAACTGGAAGGGACCTTGAAGGCCATCTTATTCAACCTGTAACTGATTAAGAATTCTCCTATATTAATAGCTAAAAATAATGTCTAGTATTTATGTAGCTCTTTAATGTTAGTAAAATGCTTTACTTACATTATCTTGGGACAACCCTGTGAGGTAGGTGCTATTATTATCCCCATTTTACAGATAAGGAGGATAAAACTGAAAGTGATGAAGTGATTTACTGAGTGTGCCAATGCTATTAAGTGTCTGAGGCATGATTTGCTTCAAGTCAAGTGCTGTATCCTGTATACAGTAGGCATTTAATAAATACTTATTGACTGGCTATCCACCAGCTGCCTCTCATGTAAAGGTTCAAAATAGACCAGTTCCCTTATTTTGCAAATGGGAAAAATGAAACCAAGACAGGACTTAAGATAAACAGTAGCACTAAGACTAAGAGGAATTTATTTTATACTTGGAAATTGAAGAGGATCCAAAAATGCCAAAGAGTTCTTCAATGAGCTGGGTAGCTTATCTTTCCTTGAAGAAAATTGCCAGATATTTCCTCCATGACATTTGCATTACATAAGTTTGAGAAGGGATTTATAAATCATATTAGGCCAGATTTCAACATCCTCTGTATTGACTGAAGTAGAGATTCCTATCAATCATAGTATCATAGATTTAAAGTATTAAGGGACTATAGAAAGTCATGGAATCCAATCCTCTCATTTTTTTTAATGTTAGGAAAGTGAAACACAGGCTGGTTAATTGACTTAAGCAGGTTCACACAGGTAGTGTCTGAGACCAGATTTGAATCCAATTCTTTCTGACTTCAACAACAACATTATGGTATTTACTCTGCCATGTTCATATTTTGGAGAGATATTTTCATTTTACTTCATTAGCTACTTTTTATTATTATCTATTTATTATTTATTCATTTATTTATTTGCATTTTTCTTGATTTGCAAACTCTCTGAGTGATTGCTGGGCAGGTGACAATCTTGTTTTTGTACAGCCTCATTCTTGTCAATTCACTTCAGCCTCTTGCTATAGCATAGAGCAGTCAAATGAATATTCACAGTGCCACCAAAATGAAGAATCAAATTAAATCACAAACGAATCTCCATGGAGCCACAGATTAAAAACAAATTATAGCAGTTACAATGTTCTCTTTGCTTAATACCCCCTATCCAGTATTCAGGAAGTAGTTTAGTGAAACCTCATTGATTTGGACTCCAACGATTAAAAATTTTCTCATAATTCAGTAGAGGAGCCTAATTGAAATTTACCTTTGCTTAGGCAAGTCTTTATTTATTGATAATTTATAATAGAAATTAAATTTTAGAGAGAATTATTGTTTTAAAACTTTATTGATTGTTTTTGCATTTATCTCTCACCCACAAAACTGTATCTTGTAACAAAGATTTGAAAAAAAAAAAACATTAACCCCAAAACAATCAATTCAGTAAAACTAACCAATGTTCAGCAGCAAAGAGAGGGTAGCATACTTACTCAACTATTCTCTAGGGTCAAGGTTGGTCATTATATTTACACAGTATTTTAAAAATTTGTTCTTTTCATTTATGTTGTTGTTATTGTATATCTTGTTTTCCTGGTTCTGCTTCCTGTGCTCTGCATCAGTTTTATTAGGCTTTCCATCTTTCAATACTCCTTAGAAATATTGATGAAACAAACTTTTCAAACTGAAACAAATAATAGATTCCATCATTTGACTAGGCAATCTATGAAATCACTTCTTCTATGATTCTGTGATTTTAATTACAAATCATTCTAATCTACTCAGCAAAGAAAGTCCCCTAAGAACAAATTAACTTGGTTTTAGTTTCATGTGAATTACTTTATCAAACATGTTTAGGCTTCATTTATTTACTTTCTGTTTTATCTGTTTTTTTCTGAGCTTAAGAAAAAAAAAACCACTCCCATAATAATGTAGAATAGAAAAAGAGAGGATTGTATATGAAACTGCAAATCTATTGTGCACAGCTTGCTTTTCCTCTTAAATATATAATAAAGTTATCATGTAACTTTCTTTTTTCCCCCTTCCTTAACCCCTACCACCCTAAAGATGGCTGCCATTAGACACAAATGTGTATGAATGTGTAAAACCATACTATACATACTTCTATTTATCAGTTCTTTCTCTGAATGCAGATAACATCTTCCTTCATAGGTCCTTTTTATTAATTTGAGTTTAAAAATCTATAATTGAATTTTGTACTAATTTGGGCTGGCCTTCTTAGATTAGTCCAAATTATGTTTCACCATATTGATTTTCATCCAGCAATTTCTATTTTTTTTGCATTGAATTTCTGAGAAAAGATAGAGGTGGAAAGACAGGTGTTTCATGTAACAAACAACTGCCACTTAAAATATCAAATCAAAGAGCTCTTCTTGCTATCTTCACTAGGAAAATCAAGCCAGAAGCAAACCATTATATTCATGTCATCACTACTACCAATAACATAATTTCCTACCCCCATCCCACCCCCATTATCTTCTAGCAAACTGTCATTCCAGTAGTCATTATTTTCTCTAGGAAAGAAATTATTGGAAAGGTAATATGTAGTGCCCTCTTCCCTATCCCCAGGATTTACCCCTTACTAGAGACTTTCTCTCAAAGACTAGGTTGTTAGAAGATGGTTGCTTTCCCCTCCTCAGAGTCCTTGGAATAACCCTGAGGGATTGGAATTTCTAGTATTGTTCACGAGCTGTCAAAATATGCTGTCCATTATCACTCAAAATTAGTTAAATTCAGTTAGTTTTTAGAAAAGAGATTTATTGATAAAGTATAATAAGAATAGCAGTTTAAAAAAATCTCTGAAACTAGGGACACATTCTCCTTCCGTACATACAAAATCCCTGAGAATACTGGTTTCAAATTTAAAATACAAAGGTAGTTAGGAATATGTATAGAATGGTAATGTCAAACAGGTGGACCTGTAACAGTAAATGGGGTCAAACAAGATGAAAATGTAATTGTGAAATATTTAACAATATAAATGAAAATACAATAGAACATAGATATTATTAATATGTGGTTTTCTAAGTCAATATGTGACTTCAGGGATCCTTATATATGGTTGATTCATGTTTCCATTTGAGTTTGATAGCACTGGTGTAGAGAACATGTAGGACTAAGGTATAACTCAAAACTCCTGGGCCTCAGTATCCTTTCCTTCCTTCATAGAATCCTCATGAAATTCTCATTTAGGTGCTGCCATCCTGTCATGAGTAACTGTTTTTCTACTTCTATCTTCTGGTGTCTTCTCTGTCATTGTCCCCAATGGGGGACTCTTCTACATATGTTGGTTGCTGGTGCAGATATCTGAAAATGTTTTCAACCTTTCTACATTCACAATATCATAACTTTATCAATCAGTCTTTGGATACCCCATTGCCCAAGATCAAGAAAGAGCAAATACAAAAGAAATCATAGCCACGTGCTCAGGAACACATGGTGGCTAAATATGAGAAAGGACAGTTGCCCTTTTCTCCAATAGCTGCTAAAAATAGTTCTTATTTTACTGACTACCAGCAAGGAAAAGACAAAGGAGTTGATGAGCTGTTCCATTTGAATGCAACTTTAGTTCTAGCTTGACATTTCCTGGGTCATCAGTCATCACTATAACTCCTCAGTCAGATTTTCTGTTAAAATGTGATAATAGCTCCTCAGTTACATGGCTGGAAACAGGCTCCTCCCACCTTTACACATAACTTTTTGCAATGGAACTAGTCAGAGAATATCTGTGTATGCTTCAGAGATTAAACTCTCACTGGTCAGTTCTTATTACAAGTGTCATAGCTTTATGAGCAAGCAATTTAACTTATATGCCTGTCTAAGACCTGCAGCAAACTGATTTTATACTAGACAATGGACGTATCCCCTTTTCCTGCCTATTTCTGAAAACTTCCATATGCCATGAAAGTCTGGTCTTTTCTATCAATATCCAGCATCTCCTTGCTATGACATCAGAGACAGGAAAATAACAGATATGTCTGAGTGAGAACTCTCCCCTCACCCCATATGATTCATTATCCTTAGTTGCCTCAATGAATTGTCCTTGTGTGAAGGTGATTATAACTCAGGCATTTCTGAAACTCTCCTTACTGAAGAACCACTCCCTTTCATTTCCTTTGAGGTTCTGAAGACATTTACATCAAACATCCTGTTGATTACTCTGGTCATGTTTTTTCCTCAGTGTACCTACTTCTGCTTTTAGTGACTTTTTGCCATCCCACCCTGCCCCCCCCCCCACTCCCTGGACTTGTATATGTTTAAAAAAATCCATAATATAAAACTTGTTGCTTCATGTAATACTGCTCTGCCCAATTCTTTTGGAATCACTCCTCCCAGGGGCTGAGTCAAGATGGTGGAGTAGAAGCAGGGCCTCCTTGGGGCTTCAGCTTCCACCTTCCCCAATTCATGTAAAAGGGGACTTTGAACAAACTTTGGAGGTACAGAACCCACAAAATCACACAGAGAAGCTAACCTCCTGCTGAAGATAGCCCAGCAGGCTGGCAGGAATTGGCCAGCACAGTGCTCTGGGAGCCAAATCCAGCTCCACGCTGAGGTTTTAGCCGCAGGGCGGGTCTGACCAGCCACAAGCTGGAGGGACTTCAGATCACCAGCAGCTGTGGTGATCCAGAATTATCAAAACATAGATGCTAAGGACAAAGTGAGAGGTCAGTGCAGTGCAGACTTTGGGACCCAGTAATTGGGAGTGCATTGGCTTTTGCACCTGGGCCAGAAGTGGCTGTGCAGTCACCCCTACGTGGGAGATTTAGCCAGAGTGTAGGGGACCAAGCAACCAGTCTGAGGGGTATTTACTCTTGCTTTAACCTGCTTGGATCTGGATTGCAGTCTAGGGTGGAGGTCCTGGGTGCCAGAGCATGTGGAGGCTTCAGCAAGGGCACCCAACTAATATCTCCGGCAGCTGAGAAAACTCCAGCATTTGGTACGAAGCTCCCCTGTCTGGTGGCAGAGTCCTAGTGTGGCAAAAAGCCCAAAAGTCAAGTAATTTAGTGGCAACGTGCCCAGGAAAAGGAAACAAAGCAAACAGAATAATCCAACATTAGACTCCTATTTTGGGGACAAAAAGGATCAAAGTATGGAATAGCAGGAAGACAGTGAAGTCAAAACTCTTGCACCAAAAGCTTCAAAGGAAAATATGAGCTGGTTACAGGCCATAGAGGACCTTAAGAAGCAGATAATAGAAGTGGAGGAAAAATTGGGAAGATAAATGAGAATGATGCAAGAAAATTATGAAATGAGAGTCAATAGCCTGACTGAGGAAAATAATACCCTAAAAACAGACTAACTCAAATGGCAAAAGAGGAGAAGAATGCCTTGAAAAGCTGAATTTGCCAGATGGATATGTTATGTCCCATAATTACCTAAGGACTTGGAACAAGAGTAAAATTTCTTTGTGGTCTCTGTCCTTTTTGTCCCCTCTGTCATCTTTTCTCCTCAGGAAAAAAAAGTTACTTAACCTTGTTTTTCTTATCTGAATAATGAGGAAAATAAGAGTTTTCTCATTTTATATCTATATTATTTATGCTATTATTAGATTTATCATGTATTAATATTATATTTACATTACATTATTATATTTATATATAATTTACATAATATAATTTATACTATATTATATTTTATATTTATATTATTCTCATAGGCAATTTCACAGTTGTTAAACAATGTATATGAAAATGTTTTACAAACCATAAAATACTGATAAATTCAGGTGTTACTTTTGTTGTTGTAGTATTGTAAAAATGAACCCAACTTTATACAATAGACATGCTTCTGAAAAAATGTGGGGAAGTTGTATTATTGTGAATCACTTAAGTAGATAAAGAAATCAAATTATTTAAAGAAATTGTGATTTGAATATTTTTGTGGCATCAGTATCTGGCTCAAACCTTAACCACCCTATATATTTGTTTTCCTTGTTTTATATTGGATTTATTTTTGAAAGATAGGAACACTTGTACTTATATACTGATGTACATTGCATTTAATATCCTATTAGCATAAATTTCTGCTTTTTATAATGATTTAGTGTTGTAGAAGGCATTATTTCAACTATATCTGGAATATTCAACAATATCAAAATATCAGATTAATAGATCAATTGTAAATTTATTGGTGTGAAAAAACCTAGTGTGGGAACTTATTCCACTTATTAAGATCACAAATGATTCTTAACTTACACTCTTATATTTGACCTAAGGCCCAGGGATAATACATGGCTTGTCCTTGAGATAGTAGTAAGTGTAAAAGATTGGATTTGGACACAGGTCACAACTAACAGGCAGCTTGGTGTAAAGGGATAGAGTGCTGAATTAGTGTACACGATGAGCAAAAATGTTAGTCACAAGTACACTCAATACATCTTTAACATTCCAGAAATGGTTTCCTAGACCAGCTGTGAGCATGACAGTTTTCAGCACTGTTTTTACAATCCCAGATTTGAGGTGCTGTATTTAAAGGCTGTTAAATTTTGGTACAGAATGTGCTTTAGAATCAAATAATTAAATCTGTACTTTGCATGGTGCAAAAGTTTCCAAAACCACATTAAAAAGAGAGAAGGCTATACTGCTGGCATTGTCAACACCAAGAGAATTCGCTGAACTAGTAAGTAATTAATGAGGGATGTTAGCTGGGAACACAAATTACCAATCATTTCCTGGGCTGCCCTGGAAGTTCTGGCTTTGGAGCTAGCTGGGTATTTGCAGAAGCCACTACCAGTTGTCTAGTGGGAGCATATCAATGCCTTTTCTATAATTCTGTTTCCTAATCGTCTTGAAGTTTTAGACTTAGATTCAGACTATAAGTAATAGTTTGACTGTAGGCAAATCATGGAACCTCTCTCAATCTGTTTTCTCCTCTGTAATGTGGGGTTAATAACATTTGCCTGCCTCTGTATCTCTCAGAGTTGTACTGTGGAGAGAGCTTAAAAAAAAAAAAGGAAAGCACTATATAAAGGTGAGCAATTGTTTTTTTACTTCCCAAAGGCAATAAAGAAGAAGAGTCAATTTTGTGTTAGAGCTGCTGGAGGAGGAAAAGAAAAGATCCATTTTGGGGTAATAGGAAATTGACAGTATCTGGTTATCAGGTAGAAAGCATTTTAGGATGAAAAATAGAAGAGATCAGGTTGACTGTATCCTTCCAGCTTTAGACAAATGGTTGAGAGCTGCACCATTGACATTCCCGAGTGCATGAAGCCTAAATGCTTCAGGATATAACAAATCCTGCAAGAAGACAAAAGGTGTCTTTAAATGCCCCCAGGTGACTGCTCCAAATCACAGACATGAATCATTTTCGTTTATTGGTTTGACGCTCTTTCCACAGCTCTGTCTCCTATAATTCTTTGTGGTAGAGCACAAAGGAAATGACTAAGGCAGGTGTTTTCGATTGTAAACTTTTAGAGAGAAGAAACCGTCTGGCAGGTTCTTGGTATAACAACTCAGTGGAATGCTTTGCTGTTTGAGCCCAATTATCTTCCTTGGATTCCTGCAAAGAGACACAAGAAAAGGAAATGTCATATTCATACCCCTATCCATATGGCATAGGGCCACTGTGTATCCCAGCCACGTTTGAAAATGAATTTAGATGGCCCTGGGAATTCTTCCTTAATCAGCCTTCTATCCAGACACAGATCCACTTACCACATCCCTGTAGAGAGGAAAAGCAAATGTACTGTTTTTAGTGTTGAGAGAGGAAAGGCAGAAGACAGAAGAAAGTGGAAGGACAACTTTCTTTCTGGTCCTAGAAGTCACAAAACAAGAGTTAGTTAAGTGTTAGTTAATTAAGTAGTTGGATAACAATAAAAATAAGAACACATTTAGATAGTTATTGAAGGTGTGGAAATACTTAGGAGAATAGGAACATAGGTTGAGAGGTGGAAGGCACCTTAGAGGTAATGTATTCCTCATTTTTTAGATGAGGAAAGCAAGACCCAGAGAGAAGGAAAACCTCTTGTCTAAGATTATATGGTAGCATATATCCTGAGATTCAGATTTG
Source organism: Petaurus breviceps papuanus (assembly GCF_028583685.1). Lineage (NCBI taxonomy): Eukaryota > Metazoa > Chordata > Mammalia > Diprotodontia > Petauridae > Petaurus > Petaurus breviceps. Next base: position 13,066,065 of record NW_027187324.1, on the reverse strand, counting down.
GTTCCTCTGATTCCAAACCCAGTGTTCTTTCTACTACTTTTAATACTTCTTTGACAGGAAAAGCTCTTTGTGTGAATTAGAGAACCGAGTCTGACAAATACATTACTAGTTAATGAAAATGAGTGTGATGAAATCTATGTTCTTGTAATATAGGCAGATTTTCCATGGTCTGGGCTACTGTCATAGGCAACTTTTTTTGGGGGGTGGGGGTAAGAGTGATAATACATTTGTTATATTTCTATAGGAGTAGAACTTGTAATACTTGTCATAGAGTGGCCATCCTTGGGTATTTGGTAGGTGGTACTAAAGGCTGATGAGACTTTCAACTTTGTTGTTAAATCTCACACAGAAAATCAAGGGTAGTATTTTGAGAAGGACATTTCACTTTCTTTGGAGATCAAAGGTCCAGGTTTAAATCTTTGATCTGTTCCATATGTGACTTTCAGCAAACCATTTCATTTTCTGGGTTTCCTTTCCTTCCTTTGTCATAAAAGGGGATTAGACTAATTAAACTTTAAAGTCCCTTCCACCTCTGGATTCTACTGCCTCTGAACCCTCATAGTTTGGGGCCACAACTGAAAAACATATTGATAATTTACCTATCTTGTCTCACGTGACCACAAACATAGAGAAAACTGTAAACTTCTCATTCATGGTAGTTAAGTGTTCACCATGTTAACTGACCTAGATAAGAGGTAAGTTAGAAAGATGATAAGAAATAAATAATAAACAGAAAATTATATCTCACATTTCCTGATGAATACACTGACTTTCTATCCCATACCCTTTTCCCCTTCCCCATGACAGTCTGGGAAATGGGCCTCCTCCAAAATTCATAGCTTAAGTAAGGGATGGGTCATAGAGTTATAGATTTAGAGCTGGGACAGACAGAAGAAGTTAACTATTCTAACCCCCTCCTTTTTACATATCAGGAAATTGAAGCCAAGCAAGGTTAAATAAGTTGTCCAAGGTGATGTAGGTAGTGCATATCAAAGTCAAGAATCAAACCTAGGTCCTCACAAATCACATCTCACATTCTTCCTATGGTACCAAGGAAGTGTACTTCTGGATAGTCTGAGGACTGAAGACTTCAGTGAAGGGCTGGCTTGGTATCTAGAATCACCCACTTTTCCTGCTCACCTCACTACATATTTGTCCATTTTACAAATCATCTCTCTCCATGTAGCTCCTGGTCATATCATCCCCATGCAAGTCAGACCTTGGCTAACTTCATACACTTTTCATAACTAACCAAGTTGCACATACACACATATACACACACATGCATATATGTAAGCACACATTGCATTATATCTATATTATAGTACATATACATAAAGCTATATATCTATATATGTCTATAAAACTTCCATATTATATGTCTACTAGACCAAATATCCATGAGTTTTCTTGCAAGCATATGACACATGACATCACATTATTAAGACTGAATATGTAGATGACATGTGCATCCATAGTGTATAATAGTATATATCAGCATAAAATGCAGTGCATCTTGTATCACATTCCTTTAATAGACACTATTTCCCTACATGCATAACTTTCTCTGTCACGATCCCAGGACGATTGTATGTCAGGTTTGCCAATGGGTGGATAACCTTGCTATTTATATGATGATTCATTGTCACTTCTACCATTCCAGTTTCTTTTCCCCTTGAGACTGTGTTGATGTCTCATTTTGATGCCTGTGGATAACCCTGAATGTATGGTGATATTTCAGGTCCTTGTTAAATGAGGCATTGTAGGTGACTGGAGTATACATTGCCAAAGTATCAGACATGAAAGGGGAAGACTTTGTATTTATCTACCTGCACTCAGACTTTCTCTTTTCACTGGAGAATGGGCTCTTACACTTGAGGCCAGGAGCTCTGGTAGATGAGCATTCACTTTACTCATCCTAGGTTCCAGTCTACTGTGTACTTCCTGGCTATTCTTAAACCATGCTATTCCTGTCTTAACCTCCTGCCCCTTACGCCTCATTTTCCATTCCTGATTCCCCTTTTTGTCTTCTGCTATTAGAATAATGCATTTCGAGGACACCCACTGTTTGTTTTTGCATTTCCAGTGTTTAACACAAAACCTGGTATATAACACTTAATAAATGCCATTGAATTCCTCCATCTCTCTCACCTATCCATTCATACAGGCATGTGTGCATGGAGAGCAGCATTGGGAGGTTTCCTTAATTCCTGAGTGGGTACTATAAATTGCTCTTCAAACTGAACTTGACCATAATTTTCCACATATGGTACTAACACTCCATTTTCAACTGATTGTTAAAGTCTTCTTAGAATCTCCATCCTCAACTTTCCATGGCTTCTGTCTGTCCTCCCTTTTGCTAAGGGGTCTGATTCACTCCCTTCTGGGCATCGGGTAATTGCAAAAGCAATGTCTTTATAAGCTCCTAATTGTTGTCTGGAGCTGTTTTGTAGGGGCGGATTACTCAGCTTTTCAATAATTTGATAGGGGTGCCATCTACTACTGCACTATTTTGTAGTTTTCCTTTTTATCTATTCTGCATATACTTTTGTGTCACCATTTTCCCTGTTAGAATGTAAACTCCTTTTTTTAGTAGAGGTTATTTCATTTGTTATACTTGTTTCTCCAGCACTAGGGACATAGTAAGTGCTAAATAAATACTTGTTGATTGATTGACACCAAGATTTCATAGCAGGACTCTATTCCCCAGCTGGAGTTCCGGAATAGTGAATTTATGTGTTATGCTTTTGCTTATTCCTATCTACTCCTTTCTGAACTAAGGGCATAATGAGTCAAGGGACACCTTCAACTGATCTCTAGCCAGCTAATATGCTGGTTTTGAGTTCCCATTCCTTCTTTGTAACTTAAAGACTTCATCAGCTCTAGGCAAAATTGTAAAATAGGTGATGTTAGTTTTTGGTGTCTTTCATCCTCACCTTTTTGGTCTCCTCCCCCCACCCCCACTTTCTTCAGCCTTGACATCATTTTGTCCATTGGCCACTTAGAATCTTAGATAATGGCAACTCTAACACAAAAGAGCAAGGAAAGGTCATAGCTAGCATGCCAGAGCCATATAAGAATAGAGTCTATGGCAGAGGAATGATGTAATATATTGCCATTATGCCAAAGGAAATATTGGATTCTCTCTGCCTACATGCTGCCTTCCCTAGCTTTAACCAATTGTTACAAACCATTTTTTTCTACCTCCAAGCTAAACTCTTGGATTTGTTACCCCTTTAATAACTCTGGCATGACTTTGATACTTCTGTATCATATTTACTTTATTTGACAATGATGTGGATGATGTTCACTTTCCTTAGTATTTCCCCTTCAACATCCCATTAATTAATCTCTAGTTACCAGAAGTTATCAGCCCTACCTTTCTTAGGTTAAGGGAATTCACTCAGAATCTCTTCAGGTAATTCCTTGAACTTCTGAAAACCCATCAAAACTTACAGGTCCTGTGTTTCTTTTTCTGTATAGCCTTTTTAAAATGAAAACTCTCAAAAATACTTTGTACTTTTTATGTATTTGCCATGTTCCATTTTGTATTATAGTTATTTGTATACGTGTATAACACATGACCCATGATCTAGCAAAAGCTAGTCTCACATGGAATCACAGGAACTGAGCCCCAAAGGATAATTTTCTCTCTTTGGTTATTATACTACCGTTACCAAGTTTAATCCAGGGAAATCTTCAAAAGAAAGTTTAGGTATAGCTTATATGTAATTTTCCCCAAGTGTGGATAAAGGGGATCCTCAGTTACCATACAAACACTCAAGGTAATAAATGTATATTAATTAAGACAGTCTTTATTGTATTTTCCAGAAAATGCATAAGATGCAAATGACTCATACACAGAGAAAACTTGTAAGGCTCTCAGAAGAATAACAGAAGCTCATATAGAAAAAAATAAATTCCTCATAATTTCTGGATTCCAGTCAGTCCATATTTAACCCTATAGATCATATGAGGATTTGGACTGTCCTTGAAAGGAAACCTTTTTGGTGCAACCATGGCTGACTCTTTTCCTATTAGAACTGTGTTATCTAAATAACTCAATGTAAAGTGTGTGTGTATGTATGTATGTGTGTGTGGAAATCTCATCTATCTTGTCTTCACTTTCCTCTACCCTAAAACTTCCTCTAATGTGGCATTAATTCTTCAGTCTCAGGGTCCACCTGGGTTATTGTCTTCTTTTGCTTGAAAGACTGGTGCTTAATTTCAAATTTGGGAAGACTCAAATTTGAGGTTATTCACAAAGCAATCCCCAAGGCTGATACTGCTCAGGGCATCTATTTTTTTTCTGGCTAAAGGGCTAGATTCTGAGATCAAGAACCTAGAGAATTACAATGTTCCCTCCTTTACAAAGGAGTCTGATGTTCTTGCATCATCTATGAACTACTTTTTTGGTTCAAATGTATGAGCATATGTTTGCTTCTCTCATATGCTTCAGCAAGAACTCTATCAGTGCTCTGGCTACTGTCATGTCTTAAGTTGAGAAAGTCTGCTCTCAGGAAGTTGAGTTTCTGACCTGTGCTCAGAAAACTTTGGATAGGTACAGGTAACCATCATGCATTGCTGCCTAAAGGAAGCTATTACCAGTTCTCACTGGGGAGAAGACTATGTGAACACTTGGACTTCTATTTCCTCAAGTCCCCCACTTAAATTTTATTCTATTTTCCTCTGGTCTAGATTATGATTGGGGAAAAAGAGAGAACAAAAAAGAGAAAAAAGACTGAGCTTATCTATAAGATTGATCATATAGACTGTTAACCACAGACAGGTATTACTCCTCTGATAAGTGTGTCCTGCTCTCCAGCCAGCCACAATCTTGGAGGCAACCTGAGTCACTGCAAACCAATCAGGGGTTGAATGAGTTCTCTAACCATGACGCTAATAAACATACCCAAGCAGATGTCACATTGATCAGGGAGAGTTTCTCATATCTTATTTGCTTTACTAGAATGTACTTTTCTAAGATCAGAGACTGAGGATATTTTTATTGTATCTCTCTCAGGCCAAGCACAATATATCACATCTAGATTTTTCAAACACAGCCTTAGGGTGATGGTGAAGTATCTCAGAACAATTGTCCCATCACATAAGCAATCTGTATCATCTCACAGTTGACCTACCAGTGAATTGGCTTTTTTCTGAGTATAAAGTATAATCATGGGAAATCCAGGAGAGGATGACACATTCCAAAATGGCCTTTTCTTGATCTTCCCACAGATCAGTCCACTAGTGAAGTTCATGATAAATGCCTACCAAGTGGGTAATTTCCCAGGAAACCAAAAGAGAGTAGCTATGCCCTTCCCTGAATGCTGAAGTCTTCTTGGGTCTGATGCTTTCTGTGTTAATAAGCCAATTTTGCCCGAAGGCAACAGGGCTGTGGTCAGCCTAATGTTCTACTGTGATAACAATCATCTCTCTCTAATAGGATGCCTTTCCTCAGGTAACCCACTTAAATGCCACCTCTGTACTACAAAATCTTGTTAGTTAGCTCACCTGCTCCTGAGAATTCTTCTGAGTTCTCCAATTATGTTGTTGTCGTATCATTTCAGTTGTGTCCAACTCTCTGTGACCACATTTGGGATTTTCTTGGCAAAGATACTGGAGTGCTTTGCCATTTCCTTCTCTAGCTCATTTTACAGATGACAAACTGAGGCAAACAGTGACTTACCCAGGTAAGTCCAAAAAAGTGACTTACCCAGGGTCACACAGTTAGTGTCTGAGGTGGGATTTGAACTCAGGTATCTTGACTCCAGGGCCAGTGCTTTATCCACTGTGCCACTTAGCTGCCCATGTTTCCCAACTATCTTCATAAAATACTTTGAACATAGTAAGCACATAACACATACTAATGGTTTAAGCTGTTAACTTTCTAAGGACAAGGATGCATTTTAAAATAAATCTGCCTAAAGCCAAAGGATTAAATCTTTAAGGTTGAGAGTATCAGGCACTATGTGGGGGGGGGGCAGGGAGGAGGGAGAATTTTTTGCACAGGTGATCTTTTTGACAACACTCCTGAAATCATACTGCACTGTCTCTGTATAAGCTGGACCTCCTGACAATGCTTTTCATACTGCTGAGAAAAGCATATTTCATTCAGTCTCCTACAGCACAATACATGAGACAGTGGGAGTGGGGCAGAAAGAACACAGGAACCAAAAATATGAAAAGAAATGGAAATCATTCCTGCATGTTATTGTCATGGTCAGGAAGAGTTTAAATCCAGGATGAGGCTATTTCCGTTTCTGTGGGAGAGAAAGCGATGGAAAACCACGAGAGATAAACAATATCTGTTACAGATCTTGCAGAGTAGAGTTCTGAACACAAACATTTCCAAGAACAGCAGTAGTCCATCTTAAACCTAGCACATTGGACAGCGTCCAAAGTCCCAAGTTTCCTTTTCGTGTTTGACTGCAGTAAAGAAGAGACCTGTTTGGGCATTCAGTTTTAGTGCACGCTTCTCGTTGGGGATAAGCACCCTTAAACGTGTTCTTGAGATTGATTCTGTCATCTTTTTCTAAATACCCTACTTGTCAAACTTCGTTTTGAGTTGGAAAACACCTTGCCATACCCACTGCTCATCTTGATTACATATGTGTTAATTTCTAAGGCTTTCTATCTTTGAACTCTAAGTGGAATTCATTTTTCTCATAAATGCTAATCAGTTTGGTTAAATTTAGGTCTAATACTGCACAATGTATAATCACAGGAGCTGGTATTATATAGTGCTTTAACATTTGGAAAGTGTTTGACAAACATTATTTTATCATCGCAACACTCTGAGAGATAGACTCTATTACTATCCTATTCTATAGGTGAGGAAATTGAAGGAGAAGAGGGGACAATGACTTGCCAAAGGTCACAAAAGTGGTGAATTTTGAGACTATTTAAACTCAGATCTTTCTGTTTCTGGGAAGTTAGGTGGCAAAGTGGAAAGAGCACCAGGGCTGGAGTCAGAAGATTCATCTTGTTGAGTTCAAATACACCCTCAGACACTTGCTAGCTGTGTGACCCTGGACAAGTCACTGAAACCTTTTTGCCTCGGTTTCCTCCTCTGTAAAATGAACTGGAGAAGGAAATGGCAAATCCCTCCTCTTCTCTGCCAAGAAAATCCCGAAAGGAGTCATGAGGAGCTGAACATAACTGAACAAGAACAGCAACAACTTGCTGGCTGTAAGCCCAATAGTTACCACCTAGCTGCCTACCATAAAAGAGGTACTACTTTTAAATTAAAAGAAAATATTCAACAATGCTTCCTTTGATTCTCGATGTCTTTTAATGATAAAATCAATTTTATTAATCTGATTGAATACCTTAAAAGTGAATTTTCCAGAATATTGATCTTCAAAATAAAATAAAGGATCTGAGTCTAATAAAGTTTGAGTATTTGTCAGTTTAAGCATATAGTTTATAATTTATGATGATCAATTTGTCCCTATGCCCCTGAGAAGGTGAAAGAAATATTTTACTAACATCACTTTCCACCTAACATCTCTCCCATCATTTGAGTTCCTACCAAAAAAAAAATGCTATGCCTTTAAAAGAAATTTGTAGAGGACAGAGTATTGTTCTAGAAGCCAGAAAGTCTGGATTCAAATCCTGGCTCAGTCACTTTAACCATGTGGCTTGGAACAGTCACCTTTCCCTTTCTAGGTTTCTTCTAGGTCTCTCTCTGGTCTCTAATATCTCTTCCCTATGGGCAGCTAGGTGGTGCCGTGGTTAAGACTCTGGACTTGGAGTCAGTTCAAATCAGCCTCAGATATTTACCAGCTATGTGACTCTGTGCAAGTCACATAAGCTCTGTTTGTCTCCATTTCCTCATCTGTAAAATGGGGACAATAATAGCACCTATCTTCAAGGGCTGTACAAATCAAATGAGATACTATCTGTAAAGTGCCACAGTGCCTGGGACATTAATTAATGCTTCTCTCCTTCTCCTCCCTTTTCTAGCCCTGATATACTATGGTTCTTTGAGTAATCTATATACTTAAGTCTGCAAACCACCCATTCCAACATTTTAATTTCAATGGCCAGAACTGGGTCCTTTATCTCTTTCCTTCCTCCTAAAAGAACTAGTGCTCTTTCTTGAAGGCATGTGTGGGTTATTGGTGGTAACTAGTAGATGCCAAAGGGAAAAAAAAGAAGAGAAGAGACTCAAAGGGAGACAGACAGCAGTGTCAATGGGTGTGTGGGGGAAACAGCTAAGCATGTTGTGAATTGTTTTCCTTCCTCTTTACTCCCTCACTCTGAGGAAACCTTGCATGGAATTTGGGGATTGGGAAATGAGATATGGTTGCCAGCAGAGCTTGAGCAGAAGAGGCTGGGAGCACACAGCCCGAGCAAAAGGGAAGCAGGAGGGAAGGCCTATAGAGATGGGGAGGCAGGGCAGACACTGAGTACAGAGCAGCTGGGCTGCCTCTGAGGAAGCCTGCATCATCATCCACGGCAGGCAGACATAATTTCAGCCATCTAATTAGAAGCACCTGAAAAGTAGGAAACTCTAGACATAGTCCCTCATCTCCCTGGAGCTGGGAAATCTGGTGGATGTCTTCTTTTATCTCCCTTCTCCTTCTCACTGTTTAGGTAGGGCTCAAAATATATAGTCTCTCTCTCTCTTTCTCTCCTCCCTCCCTCCCTCTTTCCTTATGTTCCCCCTTCTTTCTTTCCCTTCCTCCTTTCTTCCCTCACTGTATATGTATGCATGTACCATATATAATGCATATACTATATAATGCAATAGTATAAATTTATAGTATACTTAATATATGTAAAGTATAAACAATAGTATTTATAAATGTTTGCATATGTACTATTATTTCTGTCTGCCTACTGATGATGGCATTTTATAACTTTATTTTCTTTTCTATCTTGTTTCCATTCTGCATTATTACTCAAGATAAAAAAAAATCATGAAAGAATGGCCCTGAGAGGTTTGTATTTTGCAGAACCTGTAGTTCTGGTAGAAGAGGTTAAATGATCTCCTTGGAGGTTATTAATCTGTAGTTTGATTTTATGACTGATCCTATGACTCTCCCAATCACAACCTTAAAACCTGAATTCAGGGCTCATTTAGATTTCCCTTAGGGGCAGTTAGGTGGTACAGTGAATAGAGCACTGGCCCTGGAATCAGGAGGACCCGAGTCCCAATTTGGCCTTAGACACTTAACATTTAGTATCTGTGTGAACTTGGGCAAGTCACTTAACCCCAATTGCCCTGCCTTCTCCCCTCCAAAAAGACCAAAAATAAAAAGTCCTTTAGATTTCCCTTAGAGAGAAATGTCTAATTTGAGCGGTTTCTACTGCAGCTAGATGGCGCAATAGATAGAGAACTGGACTTGGAGTCAGAAAACCTCAGTTCAAATCTTGCCTCTAATACTTACTAATTGTGTGTTCCTAGGCAAGTCACTTTACCTCCCTCAGCCTCAGCTTCCTCATTTGTAAAAATCTGAATAATAGTAGTGCATGCCTTGTGATGACAAAATGGGCTTTGTAAATCAATGAAGTAATATATCAGTGCTAGCTATAATGACAACAGTGATAAATGTATTAATAATAAATATTTGTACAATAATATAATTATTAATAAATAATAATTACCACGTCAGTGTTCTTTTATGTCTAGCATTATATCATTATTAACATAATTATTTATATGCATTCACATAATTATCACCATTATTATTATTTTGATTACTGAAGGCATAAACTCCAGTTTAGGAGGCAAAACTCTGTCCCTTTTGACTGGAGGGACAGAGGAGGTAGGAGGAACGAGAAGGGAAAATTCTGCCTCTGAGTCATCCTAGTAGGTGTGGTCTGTGAGAACTTCAAGTCTGTTCTCTTCTGGAAGAGAGAGGAAGGAGAGCCTAGACCCCTTTGACACCCAATGTTCTCTACAGATCTTTTTCACTTGTAGTGTCTGAGCCTGACAGCACCCCATGTAAATTCTGGGTAAATTTCAGACCTGGGTGATAGTAGTTTATAACACTTTGTATTATGAGTTTAAGCCAAGTTATGTTATTAGAGGATTGATACACTAAGTGGAGTACAGACCCCACCTAATATTACTCTTAAGCATAATGCTATGGGACCATGATGAGGCCAGCAATGAAAAACACTCCAAGCTGCTTTAGAGTTTCTGAGAAGGCATAGTAAATTGTGTAAGATGTTCAGGAAGGAGGACTAGATGAACATTACCTAATGGGAGTTTTCATAGTTAATGGCAATTTTCACATTTTTTAGATTGTTACCTGGAGAGTGAGGTTGTGGTTGGGAAAAGTGATCAATCTTGGCCCCCCACCCCACTTTGTATACTGAATTCCTGAAATTGAAATACTTGACCTTCCAAACTATGTCAGATATGGAGAAACCAGGAAAGTGGGTAGGGGAGAGACCCTCCAGACCTGAATAAGATCATGTCACCGGAAATATGGGCAAAGGTTCTTGGGCAGGTTCTGAGAAAGATGCTAATTATAGACATCCTGAGGTATCTCTTATTGGACACTGCTATTATTCTCAGGAGACAATGTTGCTCTAGAAAGAAAGTAGATATTTGAACCTTGGTTGACGTATGCTGCTAAGATGCTGTAAGAGTGGCAGGTGACAGCCACAGAAAGGCAAGAAGAATGCTAAAAAGCCTCAGGGGGATCTGCACCTGATTTGTGGTAGGTATGTTAAAAATGGAAAAAATGCCTAGTGTACTGCATGGATGCTTGAGGGCACTGGCTAATCACCTTAGACTCCTGGAAGGAGCTCAAGACCTTTACTCCAAGTTCTTAACTACAACCCAAGAGGAGGTTGAAAGAGTTTCCAGATACATTTGGGGCTCAAAAAAGTACTTCAGGAAATGGTGTTACCATAGTAAAGCAAACTTTTTTTTTAACTCAAGTACTCAGGATAACTTTTCTTTTGTCTTTTTGGAGGGGAGAAGGCAAGGCAATTGGAGTTAAGTGACTTGCCCAAGGTCACACAGCCGGTAAGTGTTAAGTGTCAGAGACCAGATATGAACTCTGGTCCTCCTAACTCCAGGGCCGGTATTCTATTCACTGTGCCACCTAGCTGCCCCTACTCAGGATAACTTTTAATGATGAAATGTGATTGTGATAACTCTGGATGCCTGAGGAAGAGATAATCCTGCTAGTCACTTTCACCTTCTACAACTGTCCAGGGAAGAAGAAAGACAAATTGTTTAAAGAAAGTTCTAAGAAAAAAAAAATGAAATTAGCCAAACAGGTCCCTGTGTGAAAAGCTCATATACTGGAGATCAGAGTGAAGGTGAATCTTCCCAAATAAACAAAGCTTTTGAAGACTTCATTCTAAGATACTGTTTAGCTCTCTGTTCTTGCTGCAATTGGAGAGTTTCAAACTCAGTGAGGTCAATCAACCCATATGTATTTATATTAAGCAACCATATTTATTTTCTATAATATTTACATTAAGCAATAATTTAAATTTATTTATAAGGTAATTTATATTGAATAACAATATTCATATTAAGTAATAATTAATATTTATTTATAAAGTAATTTATAGGTAACAATACCTATATTAAGTAATTTATTTAAATTAAGTAACGATGAGAGTTAGGATTTATATGGCTCCTGCCCTGTGCCCGGCACTATGCTTAGCGTGTTACAAAAGTTATCCCATTTCATCATCACAGCAACCCTGGGAGGCAAGTGCTGTTATTATGCTCATTTTACAGTTGAGGAAACTAAGGTAGAAAGAGGTTATGTGGTAAGAGCACCGGCCCCAGTGTCGGGATGACCTGGGGATCGAATCTGGGCTCAGACATGTAGAACCCACCCACAAACACCTGGCCATGTAACCTTGAGCAAGTTACTTAACCCCAATTGCTTAGGGGCAGCCAGGTGGCTCAGAGAGTAAGAGCACCGGCCCCAGTGTCGGAATGACCTGGGGATCAAATCCAGGCTTGGATACTTAGCACCACACCCAGAAATAACTGGCTGTGTAACCTTGAGCAAGTTACTTAACCCCGATTGCTTTAAAAAAAAAAAGAGGTTAAGTGAATTGCCCAAGGTAAAACAGCTAGTAAGTTCCTCTGAACAGACTTGTACTCAACACCCACTGATTAACCACTGAACCTTTTCTAAGGGAGCCCACTTGGGTAGGTCATCTAATCTTTTGTTACTGGACTGAGCAGAATGGGTACCTATGAGTTGAGTGTAGCCAATGAGAATATAACACTTGGGATTCCAGCGTACTGGAAGATTTGAGAATCTGCCCTAACCTAGGAATTGTCCAAGTACAAATGATTGACCAGTTACAAGCCAGGGGGTTATAAGTGAATATGGTTACTTAGTTTTGAAGGATGTACTTGGTGAAAACAGAGCCAGGTTACATGCTGATAGTTCTGGTTCAGTTGAGCCCTAAGCCTTTCCCTTTTCTTCCTTTTTCTTCATGGAGGTGGGCCACACTCAGATCGTGGCAAGTGTAGCCAGCATAGAGTGAACAATTCTCAAGATACAGGACTGCACTGTTCCCCCTACATTGGGTGTTTGTATATATGCAGAAATGACCAAATATGCAACATGAGTGCAAAGTCAACTATTATGCACAGAGCATAATATCCATTGGTGCAATAGATAGACTCAGTGGATAGAGTCTGAATTCACATGTGACCTCAGACACTTAACCGTGTGATCCTGGATAAGTCACTTGACCTCCATGTGCCTCACTTTCTTCATCCTCATCATGTAAAATGTGTATCATAGCAGCATCTACCTCACAGGGTTGTTGTTAGAATCAAATGACATCATATTTGTAAAAAAAAGGACTTAGAAATGTGCTGGAACATAATAGGGCTTCTATAAATATTTCTCTCCCCACTCCTCACCCTCATGCAGGATGTAAAGAAACCACTATTATGATCTAGCTGCCGAGGCAGAGGGCTATTGTCCGCCAGTATCTCCCAAGCCTGAGTGGATTGCAATCCTATATACTCTATAAACTTCTCCCTTGAAATCCTGGAACAAACCCCTTGAAATCCTAATTTCTTGTTTCTACCTGTTTCCTCCCTCATAATATATGTAAACTGGGTCATAGCCTACCACAGCCCAAAACTGTATAGACCTGTGAATGATGTCAGGAAAAAATAAAAAACCTCTTAGGGGCTCATTAAACTATTGACTCTCCTCGGGCCCATTAATTCAGATGTTTAGGACCATACAGTGAAGAGATTAAAGATTGAGGGAATTGAATGTTCAGCTCTGACAAGTGGTCTCAGATGAGCATTTGCAGCTAGGTCATTTTGTGAACAAAACTTGAGGAAATACATCTTTATAACTTAAGAGGACTATACCTCTATGGCCATAGTGGGGAATAAAAAGTCCTGCCCATACAAAGGGTATTTCTCTCCACTGTCTTAGAAAACTCCTACAGGGTAATTTTACATGACTTCTTTTCTCTCCTGGACATTATACCTTAGTAGGCTGTATCAGAGACTCCAAAACATATTTGGAATCTCTAAGGAAAATCATAAATGTCAGGAAAGAGGAGGAAATAACTGCCTTGGTGTACCCAGGCTGGAGTATTATTCCTGTAATCTCAGCTTTCATTGGGCCAAACCAGCCCTTTTGGAATCTTTCCTGGGTACTATAGGCAATAGTCAGTAATCCAGGACCCCAGTGAACATTGTAGGAACAGTCCACCCTTGGTCCCTTTATTTCATTTCCTCAAGTTCTCTTCTAAACATTCTGCAATCTGGCTGCCCTTTATCATGCAGCTCAGAAAAACTTCCCTCTCCTGGGTTATTGATAATCTCTTAATTGCCAAATCTGATGGCCTTTTCTCTTTCCTGTTCCTTCTTGATCTCTCTGCAGGCTTTGAAGCTGTTGACTAGCTTTTCTCCCTGGCTACTTCCTCCCTTTTCGGTTTTCTGACTCTGTTCTCTGGTTCCGTCCAGTCCTAGTATCTCTCCTGATCCACAGTCCTGCAGCATCAACTAGACATTAGACAGATCTAACTGGATGTCCAAAGGAGAGCTCATTATATATTGCCCCTCCAAAACTTTATCTCTTCTGAACTTTTCTGTTAGTTGTGATGGGTAATGACACCAGGTTTCCAGTCTCCCAGGTATGAAACCTGAATATTCCCACTCTCTACATATCCAGTTAGTTGCTAAATCTTGTAATTTGATTCACTGCAGCATCTTTTATACACATCTCCTCTCCACTCACACAGCCATCACTCTAGTTCAGCATACCATCAGCTCTCACCTAGACAAGGATTTTGTTATAAATAAATAAATAGCCTTCTACTTTGTTTCTTTATTTTTAGATTTTCCTTTTTGCTTTTTGGAGGGGGTTTAGGTAGGGCAATTGGGGTTAAGTTACTTGCCCAAGGTCACACAGCTAGTTTTCTGTTAAGTGTCTGATGCCAGATTTGAACTCAGGTCCTCCTGACTCCAGGGCTGGTGCTCTATTCAGTGCACCACCTAGGCACCTCCTCTAATTTGTTGTTTATTGCTATTATTGTTGTTATTCAGGTGTTTCAGGCATGACTGATTCTTCATGACCCCATTTGGGGTTTTCTTGGCAAGGATACTGGAGTGATTTTCCATTTCCTTCTCCAGTTCATTTGACAGATGAGAAAATGAGGCAACCAGGATTAAGTGACTTGCCTAGGGTCACACAGCTGGCAAGTGTCTGAAGCTGGATTTGAACTCAGTAAGAAGAATCTTCCTGATTCCAAGCCCATTGCTCTATTTACTGAACAAACTAGCTGCCCCATGACCATATTACTCTCTTGCTCAATAAATTCCAATGACTGCCTATTATCTCCAAGATCAAGTGCACAGTCCTTTGCTTTGCATTTAAAGCTCTTTACAACTTGCCTCTTCCTATCTTTCCAATCATTTTTACATCCTATTCCCATTCACGAATTCTATAACCTATCTTTACTACCCTATCCCATACTATATTTCATCTCCCATCCCCATACCTTCGTTCTCCATGCCTGGGATATGCTACCTCTCAGCTTCTGACTTTTGGAGTATTTGATTTTCTTTAAGATGCAAGCCAAGTACCACCTCTTCCAGCTATCCTCTCCCCCCTTTCCCAACTGTTGATGCCATCTCTTCCAAAATTACCTTCTGTTTACTCTGCATTTATTTTCTTATGCATATCTGTTTTCTTCCCCATCAGGGTATAAGGCCATTGAGAGTAAGCAAGATCTGTTTTTACTTTTTCTTTGTTACCTCCAGTGCGGAGCATAGCCTCTGGCATGTAGTAGGTTATTTATATATGCTTGCTAACAGAAAGAAGGACATGAAGTGATATTCTGCAAACCAACCCCTCAGTTTTGTTCTTTGAGCTCATCAGTATCAGTGGAGGATGTGGAGAGGTTTGACTGTTGGAAAGATTACTGCCTGTGGAGTCAAAGGGCCTTGGATTCAAATCCTATCTCTGATGCTCCCTATGTGACCTTGGACCAGCCTCTTAACGTCCCTGGCCCCTCACTTTCTTCATGTGTAAACTGAGGCAATTGAATTATATTGCCTTTGAGGTCTTTTCTAATTCGAAATCTGTGATTCCATGACTCCCCAGGATCTTCTAAAGTGCCTTGCTCCTAGGGTTGTTGTGAGGATCAAATGAGATAATATTTGTAAAGCACTTAGCATAGAATCAGTCTAATTAATAATTACCTAATTGATAATGATGGTTCCCTACTCCCTTCATTTTCTTATCCCTTTAGCAACTCAAAAAGTGGTGAGATTAGCTAAAGAAGAAACTCAGCCCTAGGATAAGAGTATTTTCACTGGATGAATGGAATAAAGGTGTGAACAATGCACACTGTTCACCTCTACTACTCCTTACCATTCTTAGAAGCATCCTGAAGATATTTTTCCTCTCTGAAATAAAGTACTTAAAGGAGAGGAATATGAGAAAAGGCTGCTATTCAATATTTTTCTTTCAGAATCTCATACTAGCATGAAAGACTAGGATAATTTGAACCCTGAACAAAATGAACTGAGCTGGATTAATATACCATGTTTTAAGTTCTTTATGATTTGCTCTTTAATTTTAGACTTTCACAGGGACTACTCTTAGATTAGCAGTGAATGGAGTGCTAGTAACACACAAACTAGAATAGAATAATCAGTGGAATCATCACTACATGGCTACATGGGGTATGGATCCTGAAATATTTCACAGGGTAGGGGCTCAGAGCTATAACGCAAACAGAAACATTGTCCTTAGATTTACTCTATATGTGCTGATATTTGGGCAAGAGTTGCAATTTCCTATTGCCCTGCGTAGAGAGAATTGTACCACATAGGAGATACAGAAGTCTTTAACCAGTATGTTATGAGACTGAGGGAAAGGTTGAAAGTGACCTGCTGCTTCAGTACAGAATTCTGGGAACAAATAGCAATAATGCTTGAATTTCTCTTTCTAGGAATTCAAGCTAGGAAATAGAGTGCTGTCGTATAATATTGGAGCTACTGAAAAACACAGCATAACCAGTGAAAAGCTATTCCAGATCAGATAACAGAGAGTTGGACTTTTGGCAGGGTATAGAAAGTGGTCGGAACCCCATGAGGCCAATGCATGCAAACACTTGCTGCTTATAGTAGAACTGATTGGATCACAAAGTAAAGGAACACAAGGATGCAGAGCCAGGATTTGGTGTCAGGGAAAGTCCTATCCGCACAGGTTTCTTTAGAGGGAATTCAATGTGAAGGTGTATTGGATCAGTATTCTAGAGAAGATAAGACCGAATCTGGATATATTATGAATGAAAGTGAAAGGCACCATCGCTATTTCATCTTGTAGGAAACAAAAGGCCTTAGTAGAAGATGAAAGCTAATTCATGATGTAGTCACCTTTATTTATCATTGTTCAGTGTTTTTTCAATCTTGTCCAACTTTCCATGACCCCATTTGGGGTTTTCTTGTCAAATGCTGGAATGACTTGCCATTTCCTTCTCTTACTCATTTTACAGATGAGGAAACAGAGGCAAAGAAGCATTAAATGAATTATCTAGAGTCACATAGATAGTAAATATCTGAGGCCAGATTTGAACTCAGGAAGATGAGACTCCTTGCCTCCAGTCCTGCAGTCCATCCACTGTTCCACCTAGCTGGCCCAATCACCTTTATGCTAGGGTTCCTTTGTGAGTCTCAATCAGAAAATTGCCACATAAAGCACTTCCTACTATACCTGGGGGTAGTAGATTGATCTGATAACCCTCATGGGTCCAAATTTAGGCATCTGACCAGTGCACTCCCTTAAGTCTCCACCTTAGAAAATAGAGACAATGCATCCTGAAACAACAGCAAGACATGGCCAAGATTATTAGGATGGTCACTGTCTATGGCATGCTATAGGATAAAGAGTGAAGGTGCAACCCACAAAGTACCTTGGTGCCCACTACTACTGAAGGCTAACATTCTGTATTCTAGGGAAGATGATAAGTGACTGACAAAAGCTTGGAAATTTTATGAGCACATATCTATATACATATATATGTTATATATCCTATAATGTCTGTATATCACATTAAATGTAGTTTTGGTCTAATTTTAAAGGTTTTCATATTTTTTTTTGACTGGGGTAGGGTGGAGGTTGCAGCTGAGTCTGTGACCTTCATAATTTTTTCCCTCTCTTCAAATGAATGATGTTCTTGCCTGAAGGTTTGCATAACAAAGGATGGGGTTAATAACTAGAAGAGATTGGAAAATTAAAAGGAATGGAGAACTATAAAATAAGAGTGTAAACAATGAAGAGAGAAGAAAACTCTGGAAGTTTTGCCCTCATCTGATACCAAGGAGATGACATTCAAAGATTAAAGAATTCTGGAGACTCACTGTTGCCTAGCCTGGGAAACTCATGCACTGGGTATCTGTGTTACATAAAGAAGAGGAATATCAGGAGTTTGAAGAGGTAAAGTGAGGGGAAAAAGTCACTTTATCTTCCTCTCTTGGCCTCTACCTCCCTTCCAATACCAGGAAGAATGTAATTGTCTCTTTAGGTAGAGTGCTGGGCTCTGAGTCAGGAAGACCTGAATTCAAATCCTGAATTAGACACTAGCTGCATGGCCCAGGGCAAGTCCAAGTCTCAATTTTCATATCTATAAAGATGAAGAAATTGAGTTCCAAAAAAAACCTTCCAGCTCTAAATCTATGATCCCATGACTAAGATAGATCTCAGGAAAGGGAGAACTTTTGCCAGAGAAGCCCACATATTTATTATTATTCTTCTGAAGGGATGGGAAGGATTTTTCAGACTTTGGAATTTTTGACCTAGAACAGAGCTCCCTTTGTCTCACCCTAGTTATGGATTGGATTATGAGTAATCTCATATCTGGATCTGCCTGTCTTTCCTTCTACCTTGTCCTTACTTTGGAAAATAATACTGGTCTAAGGGCATGCATACTGGAAAAAAACCAAAAAAAAACAGCCACAACATGATGCTGATAATTGTTGCAGATGATCCTAGCCCTTCTGGTGTCATGGAGATTATTAACACTCAGGAGTCATGGAGACTTTTCAAAGTTTTTGCCCCACATCTCACTTCAGGGACATAGCAATGAAATGTTGAACCCTAACAACTTTGCTTTGCTTTGTTTCTGAGAAGCTGCATGGAGGGAATGGATTATTTTGAAAAATTGGATAGAACAGTGCCAGAAGAACAGCAAGGAATAGCAAAAGAGAAATAATGATCAAGACAGAAATATATTCTTTTACTCTAGTCTCCTATGACTGACAGATAAGAAGTTGGCTAAAAAGGATTTCTGCGTGATCTCATTCCAGGCTGCCATATTTGAAACCATAAATATATAAATCATCCTTGGAATGAATATTTACTCTTTGAGGGTTGGTGTTTGCTTTTATTGATCTCGGGAGGATGCTTAAATTTGAACAGTAAAGTAATTGATTGCTTACAAAAATTGTGGGGAGCATTCATTACTAATTTAAAGGTTTCTTTTTTATTTTCCCACTTTAAATGTTTGAAATTGGGGAGTCAATCTCCCTCTACTGTATGTTAGGTACTATCCAGAGATTTTCCCAGGTTTCCTGTGTTAGGGCATATAATCCAACAAAAGTGAGAAAGTGTACCCAATTGTACCCAAGCTGTTTCTATTGTTACAACCTCTGACACAAAAATTAGACATGTAAGCACCCTTAAATAGTACTATCTGTGCTGTGTACTTTGTAGGTACCCAATAACTATTTGTAGATGATATTAATAATATTAATTGCTCATATTATGAGCCCATGTTCATTATAATTCTTCAGCAATGCTTTTTGAAAATTCTAGACGTTGCCTGGTTATTTTCTTTTTGGCTTTTCCCCAGACTTTACAACTTTCTTGATGTTAATGAGGACAGATGAAACTCAGAAAGTGATGACTTTTGAAGGTCACCCATCAAGTGCTAAATTTCCATTGAGTTTAATGAATACTCTGCCTCAGGTCAGAATGGAGAGCGAGAAAGCTTGATTGGAGAGACTTTTCGAAGAAGGCCTACTACTTCTCATTGTGGAAAGTATTAATATCTTCTCAAAATCTGTCCTGTCAAAGGAATAAATCTGGGAACAGATAATGTTACCTTGAAGGAACAGAAGCCACAAAAAGCAATGAGATTTGCCCTATAAGTCTAGTGAAGGCTGACTGGGAGATGTGCTGGGGCGGGGAGGGACCACAATTCCTCTTCTGTGTTGGTGTGACCCAAACCTCTGCTCCACATCTTATCTTTTCTCTTTGGCCACTCTCTCAAACATAACTTGTTAATGCTAAAACCATACTGACCTTCAAGTCCAGCTAGAGCCAATGGCAAGGAAAGTCCTCAACACCACAGGAACTCAGAAGAACCTTAGACACCTTCCAGTTTGATTCCCTCACTTTACAAATGGCAGTTAGGAGATACAGTGAATAGAATGCTTAAACCTGGAGTCAGGAAGACCCGAGTTTGAATCTTACCTCAGACACTAGCTGTGAGACCTGGTAATATTCCTCAACCTCTGTCTACCTCAGTTTCCTCACTTATAAAATGGGGATAATAATAGCACCTACATCCCAGGGTTGTGCCTGGTACATAGTAGG
The DNA here is from genome assembly GCF_028583685.1 of Petaurus breviceps papuanus. Taxonomy (NCBI): domain Eukaryota; kingdom Metazoa; phylum Chordata; class Mammalia; order Diprotodontia; family Petauridae; genus Petaurus; species Petaurus breviceps. Next base: position 13,045,984 of record NW_027187324.1, on the reverse strand, counting down.
CACTTATGTCTATTCCTTCCCTCCCCCCTCAGATGAGGAAACAGATCTGGATGTTAAATGAATTTAATGTTATCATAAAATAGAAATGGGCAAAATCAGGGTTCTAACCTAGTTCCTCTGACTCAAAATTTATTGTTTTCCCACTATGAAGTAGTTCTTACTGATAGAATATCTCCTGAGTAGGTAAGACTCCACACAGCTTCTTACTCTCCTGTGTCTTAAATGAATGGAAGGGTAGATTCAGTTTATGGGAATTTAGAGTCCTTTGAGTACAACTCCCTCTTTTTAGAGGTTCAAAGATATCCAGTGCCTTCTCATAGGCTCATAAAATCTTGAGCCTGAGGGGACTTCAGAGAATCCATTTAGTCTGACCTCCTTATTTTATATTTGAGGGAACGGAGATCTAAGGAGTTTAAATGATGTGTCCAAGGTCACTCGGACAAAACAGGGACTTGAATCCACAAAGTTCATTTCTCTTCCCACACTGCCTTTTCTAGGTGGCAGGGTAACATATAAACCATATGACACTTGGCTGACATGCTAGCTTTCATGTGAATTATTTAATATCACTTTCTCTGCCTGGTCCAATAATTATAAATAAAACATATATCACTTAGTAGAGCATGTAACATTATTTGTGTGCTTGTGTGTGGGTGTGGATGTGATGTTGTATTCATTTGACTCTGGCAGGCTTGGATGAGTAAATGTTTTGTGATAAGCTACAGGGGATATGGCTTCTGTGTTTAATATTATCTAGTTGAATCCTGGAAATATACAGCTTTTGATGTTTTTATTCATCTCCCTGAAACTTCCACTTTAATTAGATACTATAAAAAAGAAAGGCAAAAAAGAACAAGTTTATGAACAAAATCAATAGAGAAATAAATTCACTGGCTGTTGTGTTCCTTTTAAGATATTGAGACAAGTTAGTGTGCTGAAGTAAGCATACCACCTCAAGTCAAGAGTGAAGAGATCTTGCTTCAACAGTTATTAGCTACTATGGGGAAATGACATTACCTCTCTTTTTCTCTGTAAAATGGGAGCTTTTATACTTATATTGTCTAAAGTTCTATAAGCATTTAAACTATAAATATTATAAATGTACATTTCTTCCCACGACTTCTATTCAAAGGAAGCCAAGTAGGGTAGTGAAAGTAATATTAGACTTATAGACAGGAGAGAGCCACCTCTGACACTAATTTTATGACCATGGATAAAATTATTTAACCTTTTTTTTTCTTTTTGGAGGGGGGAGGGCAGGGCAACTGGGGTTAAGTGACTTGCCCAAGGTCACATAGCTAGTAAGTGTTAAGTGTCTGAGGCCAGATTTGAACTCATGTCCTCCTGACTCCAGGGCCGGTGATCTATTCAGTGTGCCACCTAGCTACCCCATTTAACCTTTATGAGTCTTGATTTCCTAATATCTCAAATGGAATGATGATAATAATGCTTATGATTGGGATCAAATGAGATGAAGTATTTTGAAAACCTTTATATGCTATGTAAAAAGCAACTTTAAGCTTAATTAAAGGATCAGTTTCTTCCTCATGTCCTAACACGCCATTGACTTACTCTTTGGATTAAAAATGAGCTATACTTTGATATTACCCCACCCACTTCAGTTTGCTCTGACTCCAGAATGGGTTTTTGAGGGGTCCTGGGGAGCCTGGGAAGCTTAGAGCAAAAATAACAAAAACAGTGGGCTGAAACTCAATAAATAAGGAGATGGTGCTAAGTACCTAGTTGCCTTCAGTGATTTCAAGTTATCAGGGTAGGACAGGTTATATAATCCAATAGTAAAAGGAGAGGCCGATAGAATTGCTTGCAAAGATCTTGGAGAATGGAGGAGAGAACACTGGGTTATTTGTAATATTACTAGTCCCAGAGGGTAGAACCAGGAGCAGAAAGTTGCAAAGAGTTGGATTTAGGCTAGGAATCAGGGGAAAAGAAAAACAAGTTCCTAATAATTAGAGCTGTCCAAAAGTGGAATGGATTACCTTGGGAGTTGTGTCCTTAATTAGAACAGAGACTGGATGACCACTTGTTGGATGTATTAGAGTGCAGAGACTTTCTGGTTAGGGGTTGGAGGAGATGTCTACTGAGGTGTCTTCAATTAGAAAATTCTATGATTCTGTGACTATAGAAAGGCAAATGGGGAATGGGAGGTGGGGTAGGGGTTGAATGGACTAGAAGCCAAGGGCAAGTTGAAAAATAGAAAAAAAAAACCCTAATGTTCTTCTATACAGCATTGAAGTTGACAAAGCATTTTGTATGAGAGGCTTTATTTCTACTTTGCCTTATTCAAACCACATTGAGAATACCTTGTTCAGATCTAACTGCCACACTTTAGAAAGAACAGTGAGCCTAATTCATTCAGAGGATGATCAGAACCGGGGCAGTAAAGCTATAGGAGGGTCTGTTGTTGAACTGGGAAAAAAGAAGGCTGGGTGGAGGGTGAGGGAGGAAGCCGTGCACATAATGGCCATCTTCATGTATTTAAAGAGCTTTTATGTAGAAGAGGAATTAAATGTGTCCCTTTTTCTCCCAGTGGCTGAACTAAAGCCAATGAGAATAAATTATTGATAGACAGATTTGGGTGCCATGTAAGGGGGTGAGCTCCAAATTCTTCACAATCAAATGCATCTAAAAATAGAGTGGGCCATTCTTTGCTGGAGGTCTTCATTCAGAGGCTGGGTGCCACCTGGACTATTGTTCAGGTGGGAATTGGACAAAAGTTGTTCTTTGATTCTGGAGAATTCAAAATTTGAGCTAACATGCTCAAATGAGATTCATTACCTCTCATTAGCCAGCACAGAATTGAAAAGAAAAGATACTGCAAGTAAATGAAAAGCAGCAGCAGGAATGGCTACTTTCCTTCTTTGTGGTCTTTCTATGTGCATAATTTGATTTCATTATTCTATTAAGATGAAATGAGTAACTATTTCAAAATTAAATTTGCCATCTCAGATGTCACTGCCAATTTATTAACTCCTACCACACAAACATAGCCTTGTAACAAGTGAGACCAGAGCTTGCTACTTCAAAGGCCAGTATGAACTGAAATATCAAGCTCGACACTATTTTAATACAGAAGAGGATTCACACAGTTTACATCTTTTCATTTCTGACCTAACAATTAGAGTTATTGTAAAAAGGGGAACAGATTGCCCTGGCAGGGAATTAGGTCTCTTCACTAGAGATCTTTAAATGAAAGCTGGATAAGAACCGGGATTTTTATAAGGGGAATTCTTGCTCATGTGTGACATGGACTACTTGGCCTTTATAAGTTCTCCCAGCTCTAAGATTCCAAGATTTGTTCCTCTTCTCCCTTTAGAATAAGAGAGCCCGTCTTCTCATGCTGAAGAGTAATCATTATCACGGTTGTCAGTATCATATCATGGTGACATATGCAGCATATCCCCGATGGCACAGGTTTACTATATCTGCAGGATCGCCCATCTGTTCGGTTTTCCCACTTGCCAAAGAGCAATCCAGGTACTTTGCAGAATTTCCAGATCATAGTGAAAATCCAAGTTCATTCCATGCAATTTAGGACCTTACATTCTAGAAGAAAAACAACCAATGTACCAAAAACCAAATTAAAGCTATGAATATAAAAGAAAGAGAATAAAATAAAATAAAGGGCTGAGAAAATCTAACTCATTGTGGCCCATTTATATACAATGATATAAGAAATATTTGTTAAGCACCTACTGTATATGCTAGGTGCTGGGAAAGATACAAAACTTAGGTAAGAGAAAGTCTGCTGTCCCCAAATGAAAATTAGAGTAATGACTGTTCTAATTATTCTGGCATAACCTGAAAGCATTATTCTTGTTGCTTATCAGAGTGTTGATAGAGTTCCTACTCAGTTGGTCTGACTAAAATTTTAGGTTCTCTTGAATTAGAAATATGTTAACATTTTTTATAATCAATTATCTTGTGACTTCCTAACCTTACCCTTTCCTCTCATGGCTCATATAACATTTCTTTTTCTTTTTACAATTCTGGAAAATTGTAATAGAAAGAACTAAAGTGCTCTCTATGTATTTTAAATTTTTAGCTCTAAGCCCCTAGTGAGAGATAGTACTCAAATTTTCTTTCTTTCTTCTCCAGAGATATTTCTTCCTCAGTTGCCACTTCTAGACTTCATTTTCATTAAGCATAGTCAGGCTAACAAATGTCTATGTAGTTAACACTGCTTTGTTGTTTGTTTTTTTGCTTTTTGGAGCGGGAAGGTAGGGCAATTGGTGTTTAGCATCTTGCCCAAGGTCACACGGCTAGTTTTGTGTTAAGTGTCTGAGGTCGAATTTGAACTCAGGTCCTCCTGATTCCAGGGTCAGTGAACCACCTAGCTGGCCCTAGTTAACACTGTTTTAAAGACAAAGTAAATCTTTTTTTTTTTTTTGAAGAAGGGTTTTACACTCCCAGGAAGTAACCCAAGTGGAGAAAGCAGATACATAATTATGAACTTGGGGTCTAAAGTCCAGGGGAGGGCTTTAAGGATCTTAATATCTATCCTAACACTCCTTGTGTCCAGTCAGCTTCTGTCCCAGAGTCCTGGCTGAACTCATCATGGTAGCTGACACCATCCTGTTTCTGTTCTTATACCTTCACATGGTTTTCTTGGGGTCTCTCATTCTCTGCCTCTGTAGAGACGTTCATTCCTCCAAAGGCACTTCATCTAGGTGTGCATTCTTCCTTGAATCTGTCTTCTGCCTGGCCTCAATGAAGTAGCAGACTTTTTTTTTTAGCGTGCTGTTATTTTTTAAAATTATTGTGGGAATGTGGCAGATTATTTTCATCCAGGGACCATTGCTTACTTTCTAATTCACTCAAGATATTTGATCTTACCTCATAAAGGGATGACTGGATGCGAATGTGTTTTGTTTTTATTAAATACCTTTTTTCCCTCTGATTAGGTCCTCACTTCCAAAGACCAACTCCCTTCCTCTCCTCCCTCCTCCCTTCAGTCTAACATTTGCTATCTCCAGCAAATCAACTAAGTTAAGTTTGAACATATTTGTCCAGTCTCATATTGTGGATATTCTCTAGGGTCTGCAGGTCTCAATTACATGAAAAGTATGCTGCATGCATAGGTCACATTAATATATGTAAGAAATAAAGCAAAAATATGATAAATTTATATATGTAATAAAAGATCAAGCGTAAACAATAGCATATGTGCAAACAGATAAATAGTAAATTTATGTATAGCTAACAAGCAGACGTATCATTGGCACATAAATATGCAGCATTACCATGTATCAAAGAACATATAAAGTTACATGCAAATCACATCTTTTGTAGATAAACACAAGTATTGTCATTTGGCTATGTATATAACTACTTTAGTTTCCCTTTTTGTGTCAAAAATTGTAGAATAATTTTTTGGTTTATTTTCAGTGTTTTATTGATGGCTTTTATTTTTTACATCCAATTATTTTCTGGAGATACACTTCCTTTTCCTTACCTGGAGTTGAACTTTTCCTGTAACAACAACAACAGTTAAATCAAAAGAAAAAAATGATGCAATAGTTGTATTTAAAATTATGTATAGCTTTTAGCCCTGTAGTCCCTCACCTCGGTTGAGAAGGAGATCTATTTCATTATCTGCTCTTTGGGACCAAGATTGTTCATTATAGTTACTCAGAATTCAACTTCCTTTTAGTATTAAGTTACTGTAATTATTATGTAGAGTATTTTCCTAGATCTATTTATTTTTACTCAGTATCAGTTCATACAAGTGAACTAAGGTGAGATTGCACCTTTCATAGACATACTTCTCTTATTATGTATACATCACAATGTACCCTCATCACTGTCTGAATTTGCAGCATTCCATTTCTGTAATATAAAGTTGGAAACATTTTTATTCATAGAGATGAAATAAGGTCTTTTGAAATATCCTCAAATTGCCCATACTTATTGATTCTTCTTTGTACATTATATCCTGGTACATTCAGTCTGTTTATTTTCTTGTTTATGAGGTAGGATGTTTTGCTTCCTGATTATCCTTGACTTGAGGAAATGCATTTACCAGGATGATGGAGCTCCTTGTATGGTTTACAACTGTAAGCATCCTGCCTCATCAATCATCCCTCTTAGCAGTGGTCCCAATATTCAATTGAACTAAAAATAACACTTTGAACTTTAAACTCTGTAGAATTTGCATTAATTTTTCAGTCCTCACATTCTAATCCCCTGTGGCCTTGTCATGATTTTATTTCTCCTAGAACTATGGGAGGAGGTGGGGGTGGTGAAGAATGATAGCTCTTAACCATTCCCTTTTTCTATTGAAGAGCAAAAAATTAGAAGGAAATTAGAAGAAATGACTTCCTTAGTTCTTGCTTGTTCCACAAGTTCATCATAAAACCCTCAGGGGAAAAGAAATGTAATGAAATCACCATAAATATAGCATGAGGCACACTGAAGAGATTCCTGTCAATAATTCAGTCACATCATCTTGCCCTCTTATCCATGAAAGTAGCAAGTAGTACAAATAAGACGTTTGAAATGTCCTTTTGATAACTGCACATTGATAATCACTTGCAAAGAACAGCTTGTGATCAAGAGGTTAAACACTTCACAGCTCCTCAGATTCTTGCAAAATTACTGTGTGTAGATGCATCTCTGTGTGTATGTGCAGGGGGTGGGAGGGAGGTTCTAATTATCGCCTTAGGATTTCATATGGAATCCTATAAATCAATAGTGTAATGGGATCTGAGCTCTTTCTTTCTTGGAGCTTACACAATACATTCAATTAAGACCAAAGAGGATAAAGATTCTTCAAATGAAATCTCTCATCTTTTTTTGTAACTGGCCATTTGTGTCTTCTTAGATTTTATCACACTTAGTTTGTGGTCTTAATGAGTCAAGTTGAATAAATGCTGGACAGAAATTTGTGGAAAAGGCAATAAATACTTTCATCATTTCATGATTCAATAAATTTAGATTTCAGAGCAGAAGTCAAAAACCGTCCAGAAGTGGCATACCAAGTTCTCAATTATTCTCTTTAATTTAAGGTTTCTTGAGCCAGTAATAATTTTTTCTTCCCACAAATCAGTATGTGTTAGAAGCTTTTTTGTCATTCTGGGGTCAGAGAAATTGACTGTATAGATTTTTACTACTGTTAGACAAGAAGACAGACTTAGAAAATTCGGCCGTCTCCATGTCCCTTAGGAGGATTGGTGAAGCCAAATAAGGTAGAAAGTACAGTTTTAAGAACAAATGAAAATAAAAACAAAAGTAAAAGTCTTGGGACTTTTAAGGGATTTATGAGTTTAGAAATGGAAGAAGACACAAGAAGTTATGAAAAACAGAGACAACTTAGGGGAATAAAATCTCTCAGGAAAAGTAAGAAAATTTTCCTTCCCATTTTCCTTTTTCTTCTTCTTCTTTAAAATTTTCCTTTTCCTCTCTCTTTCTTCCATCTTTCTCCAGTCTCCTTTTATACCTCTACATCTTCCCCTTTTCTTCCTTTCTATCTACCTCCTCCATTTTTTTTTCTATCTCACTATCTTGTCTTTTGCCCCAATAAGGAGAATACAGACTGTTACCGTCTCTTTCCTGACTCCTAGAGTCTACTTCAACAAAGAATGTGGCTGCATTTCCTGGATGAAAAAGGTAAACTGTATTTGTTAACTGTTTAAAACCATTTCTTGTGTGTCATGGCCTGATGATTCCTGTTCTAGATTAAATGTTCTTAACTAGGGTCTGTGAACTTAAATTTCTTTTTGATAACTGTATTTCAATATAATTGGCTTCCTATGTAATTTATTTTATATATTATTATACAATATAATAATTATTATATAATATTATATATTTTATGCATTTTAAAGCATTATTCTGAGAAAGAATCCATAGGTTTCACCACACTGCCAAACAGGGTCATGGCACACACACACACAGAGTTAAGAACTCTTGTAGTTTTCTGCTGTATAATCTGTTGCTTCTTTTTTTTAATTTTAAATCAGTGATTATCCAATTTTTTTCTAACAAGATTTTTCTGCATGTGCTAGGTCTATGTAACATACTCAAGTGTTTAGTAAGTAAGCATATGTTAAGTCTTTGCTGACTGCCAGAGTGTGCTAGGTCCTGGGGATATGGAGATTAATATGATACAGTCTGTGTCCTCAAGGAGTGTATTCTTTTAGGAGACACAACATGAATGAAAAAGAATGAATGCTTTTATTAAGCTTTTAATAAGTGCCAAGAACTGCTGGGGATGAAGATGTGAAAGCAGAGTCCCTCCCCTCAAGGAGTTTACAATCCAACAAGAGGAGAGAATACAGATAGGGGATTGTTGGATAAGGATTGATATTTTGGTTTGGAAATTTACAGGAATGGTGAGTGGATCTATAGGGAAGAAGATTAGAAACTTTTACCTGGAGCATGGCAGTATTGATTTATTATGGTTCTAGAAATGGAAAGGGGGCGACAGCACAGAACCCTTGTAGCTATAATGCACGTGGTGAGAAGATGTTTGGAGAGTAAAGGGAAGGATCATTTTGTTCTTTCTGAAATAGAGGATTATGTGGGGCATCCCTTTCAAGCATTGTGAAATATTTTGGGTAAAGGATACATTAGCACCTAAGGAGATCAGGAAAGGGCCTCTTTTGAGGAGTGTTGTGTCTGAGCTGAGCCTTGCAGGATATCAGGGATTTTAACAGTCAGAGGTGAAGAGGGAGTGAATTGCAGGCATGGGGGACAGTCTGTGCAGAGGTATGGAGAAAAAAGATAGAATGTCATGCATAAGGAAAGAGCAAGGACAATTTTTCTGAACTGGAGACTACATGAAAGAATGTATAATAAATTTGAAAGGCAGGTTAACCATGTTGAGAAGACCATAAAATGCCAAACAGAGAAGTTGCTAGTGGGCTCTATTTAAGGCTATGCCTTATTTCTCTAAGGAATAATGATTTCCATACTGTGATAAACTTGTCCCTCAAGGTACTTTCTTTGTGACAAGACTCCCCACCGAATGACCCTCAGTGGTAACTTCAAATTCCCTCTATAATCCCAATTAATAAGAGAGTTGAGTGCAACCCTTAGAGCAAATATATTCCTAAGAATGTTTTTCCAATATGGCTCTACCTAGGAAGGGGGCTGGTCTCCCTCTGAGAATATAAAGCACAGTTAGAGCTAGGTAATTATCCCAGAGGACATTGAACAAAGAGTAGATGACTTGCTATCCTCTGAACAGCTTGCCAAAGCCAACCCTTCTTCCTGTGCTCTGGATCAGATCCCTCCCAGCTTTTCTGGGACTTTGATCTGTCAATCACTCTCTCTTCCTTTTGCATCTTCTTTCCCTTCCTTTCCATTGCTTCCTTTTTAGCTGCCTATATACAGGCTCAGGTCTCTTCGATCTTAAAATATCACAAACAAAACTACTTCTCTCAACTCTGAAGGCCTACAAGTCCTCCTTTTCCTTATGTTATTTATTCGTCCCACTACTGACTTTTAGAACGTTGTCAGTGTGTGATTTCCATTTCTTTACTGAGTTCAAACTTGCAATTTGTTTCTTGTTTTTACCACTTTATTGAAAATAGTTTTTTAAGTGGCTGTTCACCTGCCAGAGATGAGTTCTCGGCCTCCTGACTTCATGTGAAAGTTGGCTAGTGCTAAAGTGCATGTCCCTATAGGGGATATAGCTGTTATGCCAACTGATGGGCAAAAAAGGGAGAACCTTGAAGAAAAAACCCAAGTGATCTTGTAGTTCCATCCTGTGTAGCAAGGGATGTATGAAACGGATTCAAAGAACAATGTGGTATTTATAGCCATAGAAACCCACACAATACACAAAATTGATGAAGGGACTGATGCTAACACCATAGAAGCAAAGGAAAAGATGGAAATTGCTCGTCCTATCACTTGTGAGAGAATAAAACCATCTTCCTCTGGAAAAAGGCTGCATGTTTAGGAGTCAATTTGAAGGGTGTCAAGCTCAACAATCACTTGATCAGACCCAGAATTGTGTTTTTTCTTTCTGGCAAGTCTAGCCTGAAGGACTGGAAGAAAGACATTTGTCTGGATGGAGTCATGTAGAGGAAAATGATGCGCTCTAGGCAGATAGACTTTTACCGGCATGGGAAGGTTTGCTCCAATACTTGAAGAAATACCAATTTTAACCTCCTGATCAGCAGTGCCCGAGCACCAGTGCCAGGGCATCAGGCAGGCATGGTATAGACACATACTTTGGCTGGTAGAGGACTCATACAGACTGTTCTTTCAGAGAATATTGAAGAGGCTGGGCTGAAGTAGAACTCAGCTCTCACAGCAGTTGCACCATGGCCATTTAGGAAGGGTTGAAAGATCTGGAAGAGATTTCAGAGGATACCCTGATATCCCGGAAGGGTATAGCTGATGTGGGACTCATGAAGGGGGTAGTTTGCAACATACAAAAGGAAATAGGGGAGCTGAGGAATGTTTACCAAAGGCTCTTTCTTTCAGTATCCTTTTCAGATTACAGATGCCACTGCCCTTAATAATGTTGCCCTCACCTTTGGCACAATGGACATAGTCGAGTTTTAGACAACAGGAGGAGTCAGAGCAAGAACACTTTCTCCCTTCTGACAGACCTACAACTCCAGTTGGAGGAGCAAAAGAAGCAGGCACAGGATGACAGGCTGAAATCTAAGAAAATGCAGAATGTGGTATTGATGCCCATGAACAATCTTAAACCAGGAAAAGGCCCTACCTCCAGTGCCTGGTCTCTAGTACTGTCCTGAGCTCCTCTTCTTTCATCCCAGCAGCCTCAGTTCACCATCATGTTGTCCATTTCTACAGCACCAATGGGCCAGTTATTCACCATAGGCAATGCTGCCATGGATACCCTGATTAGGGTTCTAACCCTGTGACTGTCCACACACTGCCTTCTGGCTCTCCGTTCTTTTGCTGTGCAATTATTGTCTCTTCTGCCAAGACTAGCTCACCTGAGGCAGTGACTATCTGCCCCTCATTCAACCTGACACTGCTGAGCTCAGATGCCATATAGGATGGGGACCTTGGGAAACACAGCCATGGTGGTGAGTCCTGTGGATCTGGTGGCCATGTATTCTAGCCTGACCTCTGCCAACCAGGTTGTGGAAAGCACTTCTGAGGATGGGCAGACCATCGTAGAAACTGATCCTGCTCTAGACCCGGAGGCTAAGAGATCTGAGGGCAAAACTCCTGGAGACTGATCTGAAGATTGAGCAGAAGGCTGTAGTTTAAGATAGAAAAGCACTGGCACCAAGTGCACAATTTGGAAATTATGGTCCTGGAGGATTAACTGGGAGTCTGGGACCAGGAGACTCATTCTGTATTTGACATTTTAATGGTTTCTTCATTTTTATCACTGTCCCGCTCATTTCTCCATAGGGTCTTTTTTTTTTTTTTGCTTTGTTTTTTGTAGTTAAAAAAGAAAAGAAAAAATCTCAGTAATGTGACCGAAAATGCTCATTTCCCCTGTCTTTCCCCTCCCACCACCATGTAATCAGTGGACAGAAGGAGCTGCCCTCAGAAAGAAAAGGAGGAGACCACGTGCTTCCCTAACCTTGCCACCTAGGAAGTTGTTTCATTTAAATGAAGCAGCAGAATGACATGGACCGCTGTCCAGAAGGCTCTTCCCCTTCTGTCTCTGGGTGAGCATTTTCTAAAGATGCAGGGCTACCCAAACCATGGATATGGATTTGATACCTGAAGATCATGCGGCATGGGGGTATTTGATTTTGCCTGCGCTCCTAGGAAGAATGGATCCTCAGATGGTCAAGAGGAAACTTGGCAGCCAGAAGAAGTTGGGGGATGTTCTTCTTGCTTGTGAGAAAGACAACCAGTATCATTTTAATAAGGGAGTGCTTTGACACAGGGATCAGGGCAGGGAGAGTAACTTTCTTGCCTCTTAAAGGGTGCCCCATCTCCTGGACCCCACAGAACAGTGGTCAAAGATGCCAGAGATTGGGAAGGCCAAAGTAGAAAAATGAGCCAGGGTGTTTTCAAGGAAAAATGGTCTCTAGGGCTCCCATCACAGTAAGTATCATGATAGAGTTGCCAGTGACCACTCAGTGGAGGTCTGAGCATGAATCTGAGGACTTGAGAGCCTTTGGGGCAAGTATTCCCAAGGATTAATCCTAAGGTGCAAAAATGATTTTCCCGACAGCAGGATGGCCCCCTCCCCACCTCTCACTCTCTTTCCCATTCCATTCAGGTTTTTAGCTTTTAAAGCTGACATTAGCCAGTTGTCCTCATAACTCTATGGGTCTATTTTCCCTCTGGTGCTCATTGTTGGTGATTTTACCCTCTGCCTTATAAGCCTTTGCTCTGAAGCTACAGTTTTGTTTCTCACTGTGACTCCAGGACCAAAAGAATTCTACATCCAGATTAGTTGCTACGTTGACTTGTAAGCCTCTCCCCTCCCCACCTTTTTTTTTTCTTCTTTTTTGCTTTGGAGCCTACTACTGGAGTTAATTATTGGCGCTTCCTTTGGTCCTTATCATCATCCATCAATACTCAGAGGACTTTGTTTCATTGAAACCAAAACTTTCCAGGCTTTGGTCATTGTTTTGGATAAAGACTATTGATGCCAGGGCGTCTAGGTGGCACAGTGAAAAGAGCACCGGCCCTGGAGACAGGAGGACCTGAGTTCAAATCCGACCTCAGGCACTTAACATATACTAGGTGTGTGACCTTGGGCAAGTCACTTAACTCCAATTGTCCTGCCTTCACCCTCCAAAAGGAAAAAAAAAAGAAGTACAGGTGCCTACTCCACTTCCTTCCTTGTTTGCCCTCTTATCCCTACTTTTCATTTACTGTGGATGCTGCTACTGTTGCTACAAGATACTGAGTTGGAAGCAATTTTAGGTCTAGGCTGGAACTGATGCTGTAGCCTCAGCCCTTTTGCTAGGCACTGAGTAAATGTCTCCTCTTGTCAGAGCAGGACTCCATGGGAAAGAAGCATTTTCTATGGCATAGTATTAGAAATGCCCCAGGAATGCCTTTAAAAAAATGGTTTTTCGGGATGGCTACATGGTGCAGTGAATAGAACAACAGCCCTGGAGTCAGGAGGACCTGAGTTCAAATTCAGCCTCAGACACTTAAGACTTACTAGCCGTGTGACCTTGGACAAGTCATTTAACCCCAATTGCCCTACCTTCCCTCCTCCAAAAAGCAATAAATAAATAAATAATAAGTGGTTTTTCAAAAAACCTCATCCCATGGGCTTTCCCAAGTCTTCATCTTCCTTGGAATGCTTGTGGTAGTTACCATTTCCTTCTCTGACTTTTCTCCTGCCATACTTCCCTGTTTACTTCTCCTGCCTCTCTAATTGTGCCTTTGTCACCTTTACTTTCTAATTTTCTCCTATGGAGTCCTTAGTGTTGGTGATGTTTGAGATTCTTCTCATGCTTCTTGCCTTCTCTTTTAAAATTCACTATCTTGGAAGTTTCATCACAGCTTCACCTATCATCCTTCCCAGAAGAGTCTTTAGTTCTGTGTCTTCAGCTTTAACATGTCTTCCAAGCTCCAGGCCTGCATTTTCCAATGACCGACTGGATATTTCTATTGGAATCTTACATTGGTAGCCCAAACTCAGCATATGCTGAATTGAAGTTGTTATTTTGTTTACTGCTCAACCTTAGACTTCTTGACTTCCTTATTACTGTTACTTGCACTAATGTTCACTAAGTTTTAATGCTTAAAATCAATGGTACTTTGGGCTCTTTCCTTCACTTTCTGTATTCAATTAACTGCTGAGTCTTGTTTCCTTGATATACAGTATTCCCAATGTTTTCATGCCATCTTAAGTTTAATAGGTTAAAATTGTGCTGTCTCTGGGGATACCCTGTATCTTACATCTAATTCCTCCTTTCTCTTCCAGTGACCACTATCCTAATAAAGACTTCTTCATTACTGCATCCTGGATTATTTCACAGTACTGTTGCAATAGTATATATCAGTTTCTCAATCTCCAGTCTTCCCTCCTTGCAAATCTGTTCTTCATATAACTAGCAAATTAATTTTCCATATATAGAGACTGAATTATGTAATTTCTCTTCTCAAAAACTTTGAATCTTCCCATTTTCCTAGTGGATAAAGCCCCAATTTCTCTCTCCTAATATTTGAGGATCTCTATAACCTAGTACTATCTCATCTGTTCAGGTTTATTCCACATTAATTTATCTTATTTACTGTGTTCCAAGTAAACTCAATAATTTGCTATCTGCCATTCATACACCGTCCTTTCTTATCTCACTGCCTCTACTTGTGCCACACCATTTAGTTGGGATGCCTTCTCATCTTCCATCTCACCCTCATCCATTCATGTTAAATTTCAACTTTCCAAACCAGTCTTAAGTGCTTTCTCTGATACTCTCTGATGGAAATGAGTTTTCTTTCCTTAGACCTCACCTAACATTTTGGCATTTTCTTTATGCTTTTCTCACATTCTGTACTTATCGTTGACCCCTTACTAAATCTGTAAACCCATGAGGACAGGGAATTTCATGGTTTCATGCTTCTTGAGGTGCATTGTGAGAATGAATATATTATAACAAGACATAAATGAAGAATCGTACATGCAAAGCAGTGTAAAGGATATCATTGGAGACCTGTATGACTGGATAGAGGAGGTAGACTAGTTTAGTGATGGTCAGTCAGCCTGTGACCCATTGATATCTACCCACTGTTATGAGATCTGCAGGAAGGTTTTCAGCACCTTGGTATAGTGAGAAGAGCTCTGGCTCTGGAATCAGGATCTAGGCTCACATCCTAACTCTGATGTTATGTGTGTGAACTTGGACAAGTCACAAACTCCCTGACCCTCATTATCTTCATCTGTAAAATGAAGGGTTGGACGAGGTGGCTTTGAGATTCCTTCTGGCTGTAGGTCTATGATGTTATGTTGTATGGGCTCCAATGAAGGATTTACCAAAGAATACTGATAGGAGTCCTACAGGAAGAAAGAAAAGAAGGAAGGGGGGACAAAGTATTGACCTACTATGTACCAGGTCCTGTGCTAAGTGATTTGTACATATTATCTGATTTAATCCTCACAACAACTGTATGAAGTAGGTGCCATTATTATCCTCCTTTTACAGTGGGGCATACTGGGGCAGAGAGTGATTAAGTGGTTTGCAAAGGCTCATACAGCTAATTAATTCCAGAAACTGGATTTGAACTCAGGTCTTCCTGACTCCAGGACCTGAGTCCCACCACCTCATTTCCTCTAAGAGGTAAGGTGTTGATGGATTGAGTACCTAAAAGGATGAGATCACAGATTTGTTGAAATGACCATTGAAAGTTGAGATCATATTGTATGTTTTTCTACCTTCTCACATGCCTAGCATAGTGCCCTGAACATGGCACTCAGTAAATATTTGTTGTATTAAACAGTGCCCTGCACTAATCTGAGAAAGAAAACCAAGGCTGGGGTGAAGTTTCAGTCAACCTAGTATAGAAGAATTAATAGGCATGGCCTCATAGACTTAGGACCAAAAACAGAGTAAAGAATGTATCTGTCTGGATTAATTAATGTCAACTGCCCTTCTATCTTTTATCCTTTGGCTATGGCCAAAGATCACCAAAATGATGGAGCTGCGGTTTGGTGAGTCAGCCTAAATAAGAGACTCAAGCTTTGTCAGCATGATAAAAGAATAAATGTCTTGCAGAAACTTAAGTTACTCAAAGAGATAATCACTCTTTGGATAAGGAAGTATATTTCAAACTGAAGGAAGAGAGAACTAGTCAAATGGCCAAAGGTAGACATTGGGTGAAAAACAATATACCATTCAAACTATATTTTTATTTAATTTGGCTAATGATATGCTCATTTATACATTAAATTGTGCTTATTTTAGACCAGTGCACTTGAAAAGGGTAGCAATAACCTTTGTCTGCTCCCAAATATAAAATACTGCAAGCCCCAATGTCTTATGATTCATATGAGTCTGTTCTAGTTATTCCCTAGAGTTTATGTATACTGCAATGCATCCCAGGGTTAGGTCACAATGTTGCCACCTAGAAAGTGATGGTTCTGATTAGTATGCCATCTCGTATCGTTTTTTTTAACCACCAGTTTGTTCTGATGTCAGTTAATCATCATTGGGTAGGTTGGGGGAAAAACAAAATAAAACTGAAAGCATTTTTCTTTCCTGAGAATCCATAACAACTGGCACTCTAAGTAAGATACAAGGAAAAGACCTTATGATCTCTTTGAGATTGCGGAATCATAAATAGAGGAGGGAAGCTGAACTAGCAACCCAAGTGATACACAGATGGAAGGTCCTATACTTCTACTGTCAAATGGAGCACCTACTAAGGCTGATTTTTTACATCATGATGAAACCAAAAGGAATGTCCCTTCCTGGAAAAGGAGCTAGTGGAAAGTTTGGGGAGGGCAAAGAGATCTTAAGAGAGACTATTCCATCAATCAACCAATATGCATTTATTTTAAAATTAGATATTTTTCCAATTACATGTAAAACCAATTTTTAACACCTGTTCTCTAAAAGATTGAATTCTAAATTCTCTCTCTTTCTTGTCTCTCCCTCTCCCTGAGACAGCAGGCAATTTGATATAGTTTATATATGTGTAGTCATATAAAACATATTTTCATATTATTCTCATTGTGAAAAAAATTAAGAAAAAACACCCCAAAAAGAATTAAAATTCCATGCTTTGATCAGCATTCAGATTCCATCAGTTCTTTCTCAGGTGGTGGACAACAGTTTTCATTGTAAGACCTTCAGAATTGTCTGGGTTCTTTGTATGGTTGAGAGGAGATAAGTCATGCAGAGCTGATCATCATGCAATAATGCTCTTACTATGTACAGTGTTCTCCTGGTTCTGCTTACTTTACTTTGTATCAGTTCATATCAATCTTTTCAGGTTTTTCTGAAAGAATTCTGTTTGCTATTTCTTATAGCAAAATAGTATTCCATCACAATCACATTCCAAAACTTAGTCATTCCCTTATTGATAGGCAGTTCCCCAATGTCCTATTATTTGCCACCATAAAAAGAATCGCTATAAATATTGTTGTACATATAGAACCTTTTCCTTTTTAAAAAACTCTCTTTGGGACACAGAGCTGGTAGTGATATTGCTGGGCCAAAGGCACAGTTTTATATGTTTTTGGAAATAGTTCCAAATTGTTCTCCAGAATAGTTAGATCAGTTCCCAAATGCATTAGGATCCTAATTTTCCCAATCCCTTTCAACATCTCTAATTTTCCTTTTCTGTTTGATTAGCCAATCTGATAGGTATGAGGTGGTACCTCAGAGATATTTTAATTTGCATTTGTCTAATCAGTAGTAATTTATTGCACTTTTTCATATGGCTATGAATAGCTTTGATTTCTTTATCTAAAAATAGCTCATATCCTTTGATCATTTATTAGTTGGGGAAAGCTTTGTCCTCTTATAAATTTGACTCAATTCTCTATGTATTTGACAAATGAGGACTTTATCAGAGAAACTTGCTGGAAAAATCCCCCCTTCCTAGTTTTCTGCTTCCCTTCTGATCTTGGCTGCATTTTTTTTTAATTTTGGAAAAACCTTTTAATTTAGTGTATTCATTTTATGTCCTGCAATTCTCCATCTATTCTATATATATTCTATATAAATTCTCTTTGTTTGGTCATAAATTCTTCCCTTATCCATAAATCTGACAGGTAAAATATTCCATGCCCCCCCCCCCAATTTGGTTATGGTATCACTATGTCTAAATCATGTATCCATTTTGATCTTCTCTTGGTATATGGTGTGAAATGTTGTTATAGACCTAGTTTCTGCCAAACTGCTTTCCAGTTTTTGCATTAATTTTTGTGAAATATGAATTCTTGTCCCCAAAACTGGGATCTTTGAATTGATCAAACACTAAATTACTATAGTAATTTGCATTTATTAAGCATCTACTATATCCCAGGATCTAAAACCTGGGGATACAAAAACAAAAATGAAACATCTAGCTTTTGCCATCATGGAGCTTACGTTACATTGAAGAAAATATATACACATATAGGTATATACAGAGCATACACAAAATGAAGACAAGTTACTTTGGGGAGGGAGAGATGACACTTAAAGATGGAATAGTGTTAGCATCAAGAAGGATTTTGTCTTCTAATAGAAGGTGGTGCTTGAGCTGAGTGCTAAGGAAAATAAGGGGTTTATGGGAGCAAAAGTGGAGGAAGAGTATGGTCTAAATTCTGACTCCTAGTGATTGACTTGCTAAAAACTGTGGGTCTTGAAAGATGAAATGACTGAGGAAACAAAGATTACATCTTCTAAGCGTATCGATTTATTAAGCAATGCATGCCAATTGCCTAACAAATTGGTACCAAGACACTTCCCTGGCTTTGGGCTGAACCCCAAATACAAGGGGAGATAGACTTTTACCTATTAAAAATCAAATAAGTCCAATTAATTAAAAGGAAACAATACAACATTAGGTAATCTGCTTCCTAATTGGATGAACTATTAGGGATTTTCCAAGTTAGAAGGGGAAGTACAAACAAGAGTAGTTCTCTCAATTCAGAGAAAGAAGGTCCCAGTCACCCCACATGTCTGTGAACAATGAAAGTAACATGGAAATGACTGCTAATGGATCAGCATGGAGTCACTTTGCAGATAAGACATATGGGTTGCTTGAGATGTGCAATTGTGAGAAAACTCCTTGAATCAATCTTTCTGTCTGACTAGGTTTCTGATCAGCGTAACTTAGGCCCTTACTTACAGGTCTTTAATCATCAGGTAGAAGTGCTGCAGCTTCCCAGCCACACAGGGCCAAGTTCAAATAATGCAACAAAGTTTTCTCTCAATTCCCACAAATTGAAAAAAAGTTTTCTTACAGAACAGAAGTTGGCCTAGACCCATAATTGAATAGAAAGGAAATTGAGCTAACTTCAGAATTAAATAACAAGATAGATTCAGTGTGGTTCATTCAATTCCCACAATTAATCACTAGCTGTGCTAATCACCTCAATTCCCTTAGGACATTCCTGGCATGGGATGTGGCTGGTGCAAAAGCACATAGATAGAGGAATAGCAAGTAGACCAATATGGTTGATTTTTGGATTTCCTAGAGAGGTTTAAAGTTATAAGAGTAGAAGGGGGGCATGTTGTGGAAAGCTTTAAATACCAGATGAAGGACTTTAATTTGACAAAGAAGTAATAGGGAGCCACTGGAGCTTGAGGAGGAAGGGTGACATGGTCAGACCTGTGCTTTTAGCATATTACTTTGGTGGCTGTGTGGAGGAAGGATTGTAGAATATAATATAAGTTTAAGGGGGGTTGTCAGTGGACTCAGTCACCCTTTTAAAGTAGCTACTTTAATTAGGTGAGAACACAACCAGTAAAAGACATTAAATTAAGTAAAAACAACCTAGTTAACCAAATTAGGAAGGCATAGAGTGCTTCAGGCATCCAAGTGCAACAGTGGATAGAACACTAGACTTTGCAATCAGGAAGACTCCTGTTCCTGAGTTCAAATCCAGTCTCACACACTCACTAGCTGTGTGACCCTGGGCAAGTCACTTAACGCTGTTTGCCTCAGTTCCTCATCTGTTTGAGCTGGAGAAGGAAATGGCACAGCATTTCAGTATCTTTGCCAAGAAAACCCCAAATGTGGTACTGAAGAGTCAGAAATGACTGAAACAACTGAACAACAACCACAAAGAGTGCTTTAAGCCATTGGATGAAATGATGCTTCACAGGAATTGCATTGGAATTCACTGAAGTTATATATGCTAAAAGCACTGGATATACAAAGTTATACATACTTCTCAAGTTCAAAATAACAAGCTAGTTTCTATCCCAGAATTTGAGTGATCGTGATGGGGTATAGGCTCTGGGAACCCCCTTGAATTCTCCTTGAATCTTACCACTTGATCTGGCATTCTGTAGCTATGCCCAAATCTCTGTTATCTTTACCCTAGCCTACCCCTCTATTATCTATTACCCCTGGATTGTTTCTGACTACTTCCTGCCCTTGATCCTATCAAAATCCCATTCTCTTGGTTCCTGGCCTCTGCCCTCTAGTCACCCCAGATTATTGACCACTCCCATCTAGATCCTCACTAGCACTCTTCCTCCAGTCACCCCAAACTACTGGGCCACCCCTAGATCCCTCCCACAGTCTTTCTTTATATATGATCCATCTTGTCTTCGTGAAGGTGCTCAAATTCAATCTGGTTCAGATTCATTCTGGCCCACTTGTCAATACAAGCATCACAAATGCTCAGATTCCTTAAGAGTCTACCCAATAGGGCAGATCTTTAATAAACTCTGTTTTTCTTTGGCTGAAAGAAGGCTTGGGTCAAATTCATTCAGGTGTGATGTTATTTTGGGATCCTAGTACCCCTAAACCTCAATAATAGGGTCACTCTTGAGGAGAGACCAAGGCTCTTAGAGGGAATAATTCATGGTAGGAAAGGGATGAAAAAGAATCTGGGTCTCCCTCCCCTTTCTCCAAAGGATGATCTTGTGAAATTAGAAAGAGCAGGAGATTTTGGACTTCCCAGAGGTATCCAAGTAATGTTACTGGAACACAGATGCTGTGTTTACATTGGGATCTGGGGGGTGGGGGGAGGGAGAAACTAGATACCTTGAGGCAAGAGCTTCAGAGCTCTACAAGAAGCCTGACAGAAATGCCTTAGATAGGAATTCTTCATCTAGGGCCCACGAGAACTTAGATTTTGGGGTGTTTTTGAACTTAGATGACAAAATATCACCTTTATTCTTATGAAACCATAAATAAAATCGAGCATTTCCTTCAATTGCAAATAAAAAAAAACTAGTATTCTAAGAAGCATAAACTTCACCAGACTTCCAAAGGGGTCTGTAGCATAAACACACATATGTACACACACACACATGCACACACACACACTTAAGAATTCCTACCTTATGGAACCTTCAGGAAGACCCCACAAAAGTGAGAAAAGGACTCTGCAACCAGGAGATGTGAGTTACCCCTTTGTCATGTGTGTTCTCTAAGCATGAATTCTTTTCCTCCTGGACTCAGGGAGTACTTATGGGAGAACGTGTTGAAGGCTTACAGGGGTGAATGTTTTATTTTTATTTTTTTAAACCAATTTTTCTTACCAGAATAACCTCAGTAAAGATTGCCAAAAGCTAGTTTTCTGTCTGGCTAAGTGATATCTACTGATAATAGTGGAACACCAGTGGGGACTAATGCTTCTGTAGTACTAGAGTAAGTACTAGAGAAACCTCTCAGCCACTCTTGGGCTACCTGTAGAACACTGATAGAGAGGAACAGTAGATGAACTCTAGGGATTTGCTCAGACAAAGCTAGTTGGAGCTGAGTAAGCTCAGAGTCTGTGCTACAGAAACATAAGGTCTGTAAGGAGTGGGGTTTGAAATGTCTCCTCCTAAATGTTGTAGAGAAGGTGTCAGCACAGCTCAGTTTATCTTCCTGAGTCAATGTAACTCCAACCATAGTGGGAAGTGGTGGCAAATAGGCAAGAGACATTCACTCTGACAAGATCTAGGTCTGAGAAAACTGAATCATAAGTGTGAACCCAACTATGAAGCTTACTGATCTAAAACAGACAAATAAATATCTAGCCTCATCAGGACTTTTTGGAGTTTTCTAAAGTAGAAGTCCGAGTGCTAAAAGGTTCTAATTGGGATCTAGAAACTCAAGTCAGGAAAATCTGAGATTTTCTTCTTCATCTCTAGGCTTAGGAGGTGAGTGAATGAATGAATCAACAAGCATTTATTTAGTGCTTATTAAGTGTCAAACATTGTGCTAAGTACTGGGAAAATCAATAGGAAAGCAAGGCAGTTCACACTCTCCAAGAGCTCACATTCTAATAGAAGGAGACAAGATAAATAGGTTGATGAACCCCCAAGTCACCAACCTCATTTTCGGATGGTAATCCAGAAGACAGTACCCATGTACCAGACAGAGTTGTTACCTGTCGGTCAACAAACATTTATTGAGTGCCTACTATGTGCCAGGCTTTGTGTTAAGTACTGGGGATACAACTATAACTAGAATGCAAAGACAATCCCTACTCTCATGGAACTTACAATCTAATGAGAAAATCCATCAGATAAGAGGAAACTGAGAAGAAGGGGAAGGGGAGGTACTTAGAGTGGGAGCATGACAGAGAATTCTCAAGGAGTCCAAAGAGAAGGAGAAAAATTGTGCACAACCCTCTTCAACAATACTAGTGAGAAATCGTAAAGGGATTGGTATGAAGGGATCTCTGATTTTCTAACTGGAGAGAAGCATTGGAGATGGAGAATACTTCATAATCAATTGTTCTGGATTCACTAGGTAAGAGCATTGCTATAGGCTATAACCAAATGATTAGCATGTGGGCCCTCTACCTTCCTAGAATAGGTATGTGGGAAGGTGGCTGAGTACAATCACTATTATGTGTACCATCCATGGAATAGGTCTGAGAAAGGGATCACCAAAACCTGGAACAAGGGCATATAGTTTTAGGTATCATACCACTCTTCCTACTTCTCTTAATCATGCCACTTCAAATGAAGTGTCTTTTGTAAATACAGAATCCATGAAGCTCACACCTCATGGCTGGAATGATCCCTTCAGAAATGGGACCGGTGACTATCACCAAGGCAGCTATAAATGTGTCCCACATCAATAGGATGTGAATTACAACAGGTCTTATGTTGATGGCTGAAGTCAAATGTAAAAAGCCTAAGTAGAAGGGAATCAGATAAAACTGAGAGAAAGAGGGAGGGAAGCTGAGAGAAATAAAGAGGGGAATTATTAAGGTCTTCTGTACTCTGAGACTTAGAATGCTTCTCTATAAATTGAGGGAGCTGGATTAGGTGACTTTTGAATTTCTCTGTAGTTCTATGATCCCATGTTCTAAGGAGGTCAATTTTCTTCCTTGATAGTGAAGTTCTCAAGTTTCCAGTTGATGGCTGACATGTTCATTCAACTATGACTAGAGGAGAAGCAGTCTGATTGATTTACTCATGGATCACCCATTACCCTTTTGTGACTGCCACATTTTCAGATCTGGAAGTATAATAACTAAAATATATTCATCATGGACCTTGGTATTTTACCACATATGACTCTGAGTGTGGTGAGCATGGTACACTGGAAAGTATTGGATTTGACCATAAAGAATGTAAATGCAATCCCAGGATCTCCATTTTATTGGATATGTTACTTCTGGGAAACTGTTTAGTCTCTCTGGGTTTCAGTCTTCTTGTCTGTGAAATGAAGAGGTTGAAAGAACACTCCCAGCTTTAAATATGTGATCCTAACACTTGGCCTTTCTGCATTTGCTACTTTTACTATCAATGCCCTTACACAGAAATGAGTTTTCCACATAGGATTCTGCAATATATTGCTTTGATAAAAGATATAGAGCCCAGGTGTAGAAGGTTGGATCCATAGCTTGAACATTACTTGAGTGACATCTTATATCCTAACACTCAGGAACAATATGCATCATAGAGGCCTGAAATGGGCAGGTGAAATGACAACTGTGCTAATTGTTGTTCTCTGCCTCCCTCATGGGTTAGAGCACCAATGTTATCCAGCATCTGTCAAATGAACAGTTGGCCTCTCTGATACCAACCTCGCTAGCTGGCTACATGGTGAACAGGACAACAAACAGACAAGCAAATAAGGAGTGGAGGAGATGGAAGTGGCAATTCAGTCAATGTTCTTGCTCACCATCTCAAAACAAAATGAAAATTGAAAAAAAAACTTTTGAGATGTCTGACTTTTTCATCTACTATAAGGAGTAATAGAGGATTAGATACACTGGATTTGGGGACTAAGAAGAACATTCTCACATAGCCACTGCCCCAATTGGGTACTACCTCAAGGTTAAAAGTAAATGTGGCCTAAAAGTCTAAGGGATCTTTGTCCTTGGAGGATTCAGTGCCCCCAGTTGAAACATCTGTAATGAAGTGATCTATTGGATGTCCCTTTTCCCCCATCCTCACCTTCCTTCCCAAGGTAACACTATCCATGTAGTGACAAATTGGATTTATTCCTCTAGTAACTGACAAACTCAATATTGAGGCCTGTGAAAGCAAATAGTGTTGGATAGGTCAGCAGCCTGGATATTGGACGTGGTTTCAATAATGGAACTAAAAAAAATACTTTATCAGTACCATTAGCATATTTTGCAAGTTTTTGTTTTGAATTTTGTTAGTTGTTTTGTTAATATGACTTTGCATACAGGAAGATAATTTCTGCAAGAAAAAGTGTAATTAAAAGAGAGCCTACTTGACTACACACAGGAATTAATCAAAGGATGAAGTGATATAAGGCAGACAGTCCTTTGGTATGTAAGTGGGGCAAGACCCATCAACAGAGATCATAACTGAGTTCATAAAATATATCCACAGGGTCCAAATACATTTTTAAAATAGTATTTTATTTCTTCTAAATACATATACAGACAAATTTTTAGTACTCATTTAAAAAATTGAATTCTAAATTTTTTCCTTTTCTCCTCTCCCCCTCCCTAAAATAACATGCAATTTTATGGGTCATATATGTGCAATTGTGTAAGACATATTTACATATTAGTCGTGTTATGAAAGAAGAAAAATGAAAAAGAAAAAAAAAACAAAAAAATTAAAATAGTAAGTTTTGATCTGCATTCAGACTCCATCGGTTTTTTCTCTGCATGTGGATAGCATTTTTCATCAAGTCCTTTGGAATTGTCTTGGATTATTGTATTACTGAGAAGAGCTAAGTTATTCATTGTTGATCATTGCATGGTCATGTTATTACTGTGTGCAATATTCTGGTTCTGCTTATGTCACTTAGAATCAGTTCATGTAAGCCTTTCCAGGTTTTTCTGAATTCCACCTGATTATCATTTCTTATAGCACAGTAGTATTTCATTATATTCATATACCACAACTTATTCAGCCATTTCTCAATTGATGAGCATCCTCTCAATGTATAATTTTTTACCATGACAAAAAAGAACTGCTATAAATATCTTTGTACATATGGGTCCTTTCCCCATTTTTATGATTCCTTTGAGATACATGCCTAGTAGTGGTATTGCTGGATCAAAGGGTATGCACAATTTGATTGCCCTTTGGGTATAGTTCTGAATTACTCTCTAGAATGATTGGATCAGTTCACAATTCCAGCAACATTAGTGTTCCAATTTTCCCACATCTTCTCCAACATTTATCATTTTCCTTTTTTGTCATATTAGCCAATCTGATAGGTGTGAGTTGGTACCTCAGAATTGTTTTAATTTACATTTCTCTAATCAATAGGGATTTAGAACATTTTTTTCATATGACTATAGATAGCTTAATTTCTTCTTCTGAAAACTTCCTGTTCATATCCTTTGACCATTTATCAATTGGAGAATGACTTGTCTTCTTATAAATTTGACTCATTTCTCTGCACATTTTATAAATGAGGCCTTTATCATAAACACTGGCTGTAACAGTTGTTTCCCATCTCTCTGCTTTCCTCCTAATTTTGGATACTTAAGGTTTTGTTTGTGCAAAAATGTTTAAAATTTAATGTAACAAAAATGATCCATTTTGAATTTTATAATGTTCTCTATCTCTTGTTCACTCATAGATTCTCCCCTTCTCTATAGATCTGACAGAATATTCCTTGATCTCCTTATTTGCTTATGTCATCACTCTTTATATCTAAATCATGTATCCATTTTGACCTATTTTTTACTTTTTCTTTGTCTGAGATCATGATTACTACCTCTGCTTTTTAAAAAATTTTAGCCAAAGCATAATAAACTCTGCTCTAGTCCTTAACCTTTACTCTGAGTGTGTGTGTGTTTCCAGTGTTTCTAATAAACAATATATTGTAGGACTCTATTTTAATCTACTCTGCTATCCACTTCTACCTTAAGGAGCATTTATCCCATTTACATTCACAATTATGATTACTATGTACTTCTTTCCATCCTATTTTTCCTCCTGTTTATCCTTCTCTCTGTTCTTTATCCTTTCCCTCTTCATCAGAGTTTTGCTTCCTCCCCCAGTTTCCCATCCCTTCTGTCAGTTCTCCCCTCACTTTACTCAACCCTCTCTCCTCCCACTTCCATGTAGGGTAAAATAGATTTCTATAATCAACTGATTGTGTATATTATTCCCTCTTTGAGCCAATCCTGATGAAAGTAAGGTTCAAATGATGCCTGCAGCTCACCCTCCCATCTTCTCCTTCACTGTAATAAATCTTTCATGATTTTCATGTAGATAATTTACCCCACTCCACCTCTCCCTTCCTTCTGCTCCTAGCATAATGTGCTTTTTCACCCCCTAATATTTTTATGTCATCCCTTCAAAGTTGCCTTATACCCACACCCTCACGTATACTACTTCTAAATGCAGTTCGTAACAATTACAAGTATCATCTTCACATGTAGGATTGTAAACAGTTTAGTCCTATTGAATCCCTTATATTTTCTCTTTCCTTTTTACTTTTTTTGCTTCACTTGTGTCAAAATTGAAAATCAATTTTTACTTTTGTTCGGCTCTCCTCTTTTCATCAGAAAAACTTGAAAGCCTTTCATTTCACTGATGATCATTTCTTCCCTGAAGGGTTATGCTCAGTTTCACAAGGTAGCTAATTCTTGGTTGTAGTCATAGCTCCTTTGCCTTCTGGAATATCACATTCCATTCCCCCTGATCTTTTAATATTGCATCTGTTAAATCCTGTGTAATCTGGACGGTGACTCTGTGATATTTGAATGATTTCTTTCTGTCTGCTTGTAATATTTTCTCCTTGACCTGGGAGTTCTGGAATTTGACTGTGATGTTCCTAGGAATTTTCATTTTGGAATCTCTTTCTGGAAATGATAGGTATATTCTCTCAATGTCTATCTTACCTTCTGGTTCTGGAATATCAAGGCACTTTTCTTTGAAAATTCCTTGAACTCTGATGGTCACCTCCTTTTTTTGATCATGGCTTTCAGATAGTTCAATGATTTTAAAATAATCTCTCTTGGATCTATTTTCTAGGTCACTTGTTTTTCCAATTAGATATTTTACATTTTCTTCTATTTTTCATTCTTTTGATTTTGTTCAATTGATTTATGATGTCTCATAGACTTGCTAGCTTCCACTTGTCCTATTCTAATTTTTAAGGAGTTATTTTCTTTAGTTAATTTTTTGTACTCTTTTCCCATTTTGTTGTGCTTTTTTATCAAGTGGGGTTTTTTGCCTTTTTCCCATGATTCTCTTGCATTGCTCTCATTTCTTTTCCAAATTTTTCTTATACCTGTCTTATTTGATTTTTAAATGCCTTTTTGAGCTCTTCCAGGAGTTCTTTTGGGGCTTGAGACTAATTCACGTTTTTCTTTGAGATTTTATATATAAGCATTTTTGTATTATTGTTCCCTTCTGAGTTTGTGTCTTGATCTTCCCTGTCACCATAATAACTATTTATGGTCAGGTTCTTTTGTTTGTTTTGTTGGTTTTTGCTCAACTTTTCCAGTCTATTTCATTATTTTTTAAAGTTGAGTTCTGCTCCTGAGTTAGAAGGGATACCCTTCCAAGTTTCTTGGGGGGGGGCAGTGCTGGAAGCCCTGACTGTTTGTCTAGTGATGTCCTGAGGCCTGTGTGGGAATCTGTAAAGCCAAGCATGAGCAGCTTTCCAGAGGACTGCTTCTGTGAATAGCTCTAAGGTTCTGATCACATAATATAGTGAACTCTCTTTTTATTCAGCAGTAAATTAAAGCAGAGCATTCACAGAAACCAAAGTATAGCATTCACAATGTTATAGCATAACAACTTATCACTAAAGTGGCCACATTGTTTTAAACAAAAGATATTGTTCAGTAAGTCCTTAACTCAATCATCCTTAAGGAGTAAGCCTCCTTAAGGGACACAAAGTACCCAGATCAAAGCTCTCTACCCCTAGGTCACATTGTCTTAATCTCTCAGTCAAAAAGTCTTCTTTCTTCTTGATTGGATTTTAGTTTCCAATCATCCTTTAGAAGTACAAGGTACATAGTACAAAGTTCTCCTACCTCTAAACCACAGTAAATTGTGATCTTCTCAGTCAGCATTAAGTACCCAAGCAGAAGTCTTTTCATCTTGACTTGAGGCTGGCTCCCAAATTCCATGGTTCCTCTTCCATGGTTCCAGCTTTTGCCTGAATTTACCCAACTGTTGCCTGGATTCAAAGGTAGGCAGCTCTCAGCTCCTTGTATAGTTTCTTGTCCAGTTCTCCATCCAGTTACCATTCCATATTGAAGCTCACAGTGTCCAGTCCACCTCAAGTCCTTCACAGTTTCTGTTTATGGGAAGACAAAGCTTAACAGAACAAAAACAGCATTCATGCACATTGCTGGCACCATCATGAATTCAGTTTCAGCTTGTGAAATCAACACAGACTCACAAACAAAGTCTGAGAACTCAACACAAATCATCAGTATAGTCCCAGGACGTCTAAAACCCTCCTCCAGGACTTCTATAAACAGACAACAAGAAAATCCTCTTTCAGGGCTTCCAGTAAGGTCCCAGGGCTTCTGTACAAAGTATCACAAACACAGATCAATACAGACAGAAGACAAACAGAGTGCTGGGATACCGCAAGTTTTCTCTTTCTCAACTTTGCCACCACAAGTGTTCCCTTCTCAGTTCTGCTCTCTCCTAGCTAGTGCTCAGCTTTTTACCTGGTCATTAGCTCCTCCCCCTTCCACCCACCTCTTCCTTCCTTCCTGTTCCTGTCTTTGGCAAGTCCCATCTACTGTGGGTTTCACAAGTTTTATTTCTTAACAAAGACTTGATATGTCTTAACAAAGACATGGGCAAGGCTCAAAAGAAACTTGAACTTAAACAAGGTGCTAAATAGTTGAAACAAGGCACTAAGTACTTCTTTGCTAGCCATTACAGAACCTCATGCCACACTGGGACTGTGGGAACCTGGTGGCTCATCTGGTGCTCAGCTGAGGAGGCAGATGGGGATTTGGGGGTGTAGGGGAGGGGGAGGGGGGTTTGGGCATGTGGTAGTGCTGTGTCTGTTCTGGTGGCTCACCTAATGTGCTGTGGCCTGCAGGAGGAGGAGAGTGGGAGTGGTTCTTCACCAGGGCAGGGGGGGGAGAGCTAGTTGCTCATCTGCTGCTGAAATGGAGCCTCAGGACTTCAGTCCCTGACTTGTACTGGGGCTCAGGGCCTCCCATTAGCTTTCTATAACACTGCCTACGCTGGGCTCTGCTCCCCTTTTACTAGAGTGAGACAGGCCTTTCCTTCTGGTCTTCCAGATTATATTTAGTTAGGAAATTGTTTCACCCCATTTTTTGTTGGTTCTGCCATTCCAGAATTCATTTGGGGGTGCTATTTTATAATTGTTTGGGAGTGAACATGGGAGAATTCAGAAGAATTTCTGCTTACTCTGCCATCTTGGCCCTAGAAGTCAGTTCAAATACATTTTGCCAACTCAAGTTTGCATTTTTATCTGACCTGTCTATGATTAAATCATTCACATATTTACATGATTGTGCTTGAATTAGAATGACACTTTTTCAAAAGGTGCCAATGTCCCTTATCTATTCCTGAGTATAAAATGATATTAACCAAATAATTATAGCTCACTTAAATCAGTCTTCATGCCCAGATCAATGCAGGAGGCTTAGAACAGAGATAGTGGTACCTTTGTTAGTAAGTGTGTCCTCGATGTATCCTTTATACTGCAATTTTATTTTTATAACAATAAGCTATAGTCAAGTGGATTTACTAAATGTTTCTTTTCCTTTAATCCATTATTGCATTATGATAGTGCCATTCATCATTTTGATAACTATGCTTTTATCCAAATCATTGGTAAAATGATTGAACAGAATAGGGTCAAACTATAGACTCCTTCCAAGCTGACTTCTACATACGCCTGTGTTCAATTAATCAACCCAATTGTCTAATCAGTCAACTCAACTGTAACCCCAGATTCCAGAAAATTGCCTTGGATGGTCAGAGCCTTTTGAATGCATTTTCCATTTAGGTTCACCAGTCAGTAAAAAGCTTCTCTTCTTCATGTTGTAAGGATGCCCTGAAATGGGAATCAGGGCCCTTCCATTACATATCATTACACCTTCACAGAGGTAGGCTCCTTCAACCTCTCCTATGTGGGGATTGCACTGGCCAGGCATGACGCTCATGTTTACAAGGGTTGACCATTACCAGTCCTCTTTAAAATCATCAAGAGAAGAATCTGTAGTGAAGAGGGTTGGGAGTTGATGTGTCTCTTATTGAGGAGGGCCTGCATCTATATTTCATATAACTAACTGATCCATATTCCTATGTCTTGTTACAAGGACATCATTAAAACAACAATGAAAATAAATCGTTTTAGAAGCTTTGCCAAAATCCAGATAAACTGAATTCATGACACTTTCCTGATCTATTAGTCTAGTAAATCTGTAAAAAAAATGAAGTGAATTTGGAATAACTTGTTTTTAATGAACTTATAATCATTTTCCTTTCCCTTTCAAAGTGTTCACAAACTGTAACTCTAATATTCCATCTAAGCCCTCTGATCTATAGTTTCAAATATTTGACATTTTCAAAATTTGAGATGTTTGATAAAACACAGTGACATACACATCCCAGGGTGATCCTAGTGAATCCTGACCACCCAGCATGGCAAAGTTATTTCAAAGAACTCACTGTGCTCTATAAACAAAGCAGGATTTCAGTAGCTCAAAAGAAATGTGAGATATACAAATGTAGAAACATCTCTACTCCAAATATTCATGAGGACTATTTGTGCCCAAACTGTGGTAAAGCATTCCAAGCTTATATTGGTTTGATCAGCCACAGTTGGACACACTGTACTTTGACTCCAAAATAGGGATGTCATTTTGGTCCTCTTTGAGAATGAAGGACAAACAAATAACCATTGCTTTGTGGGCTAGTGACAAGTACTTTTCATATACAGACCTGATGGTTATGGAAGAAAGCCTGTGGTAGAGTATAGAGTTATGGATGTGCATTCAGGAAGAACAGTGGTTAAATGCCGCTTCAAATACTACCTGAGTGACCCTGGACAAGTTATTTAATGTCTCTGGTCAATTTCTTTCCAGCTAGGTGACAGCAGAGAGAGCTCTGGGCCTAGAGGTAGAAAGATCTCAGTTCAAATCCAGCCTAAGACACTTACTGACTGGGTGACCCTGGAGAAGGCACTTTGCCTCTGTTTGCCTTGTTTTCCTCAACTCTAAAATGAATATAATAGCACCTACCTCTCAGGGTTGTTTTGAAGATCAAATGAGATAATATTTGTAAAGCACTTAGCAATGCTCCTGATACATAGTAGATACATTTCCTTCCTTCCTTCCTTCCTTCCTTCCTTCCTTCCTTCCTTCCTTCCTTCCTTCCTTCCTTCCTTCCTTCCTTCCTTCCTTCCTTCCTTCCTTCCTTCTTTCCTTTC
>NW_027187324.1:12938704-13014213 GCF_028583685.1 Petaurus breviceps papuanus | reverse complement strand
TCCTTCCTTCCTTCCTTCCTTCCTTCCTTCCTTCCTTCCTTCCTTCCTTCTTCCCCTCCCTCCTTCCCTCCATCATTCTCTTTCTTCTTTCCTCACTTCTTCATTCTTTCTATTCATCTACAAAATGTTAATGATCATAGCATATTGGAAGAATTGGAAATCGAAGGAATGCCAATCAATTAGGGAATGACTAAACAAGTTGCAGTATGTAATTGTGATAGAATACTATGATGGTATAAGAAATGATTAAGAGGGTGGTTTAAGAAATGAACTGATGCAAAGTAAAATGAGCTGAATAGGAGAATATTGTACACAATAAGAGTAATATTATAAGATGATCAACTGTGAAAGACTTAGCTACTCTGATCAAGAAAATGATGCAAGACAATTTGAAAGGACCCATGATGAAAAATGCTATTTACCTCCAGAAAGAGAACTGATGAATTCTAAGTGCAGATTGAAGCAAACTCTTTATATTTTATTTTTCTTGGATTTTTTGTGTGTTTTCTTTTGCAATATGGCTAATATGAAAATATATTTTGCATGACTTCATATGTATAATCAGCTTCATGTTGCTTGCTTTCTCAATGGATGAGGGAAGAGTGGGAGGAAGGGAAAGAATTTATAACTCAAAATTTAAAAAAATGAATGTTCAAAATATTTTTGTGTGTAATTGGGAAATAGTTAATGAAATAAATAAAATATATTAAAACATCTTTTAAAATTAAAAGATAATAGCATATTCTAGCATCCATGTCATAAGTTTGTGATGAATATCAGATGAGAGTATACATAAAATTCTTTGTCTTAGAACAATTTATAATTGAGGACTATTATTACTGCCACCTCTGCTTAGTAGCAGACAGAAGAAAAGTTTTCAGAAACCACAGACTCACCTTTAAGTGATATGCCATAACTTACAGACTTAAGGAAATATAACCACCACTAGTATACTGCAAAGAAAGTTGGTAAGTTTGTTTTTTTTTTAGAAGAGGCACTGATAAGTGTAAATCTGAGAGGCATGGTTCCAAATGGTGAAATTGCCATCAATTGCAGCTGTAGCCCCAAAGGAAACCACACATTTTGTGTATGGGCAGTATGGAAGGGCCTATATTGGCTAACCATTATTAGTTCTGGCTATGCCTCAGACTGTGGTTATCTTTGATATCAATATCATCTTTGAACAGGAGGAAAAAATGCTATTTCTATATGTACTCTAAAGCTCCAATTTCACATCTATGAAATTAAAACAAACCACGAGATTATTTGCCACATATACCATTACCTCAACTGTGTATATGTGATTGGGGCCAGTTTTGCCTCTGAAGATCACACATGCCCTGGGCAATCCTGTGATCTGATTTATTTCTGATACATTGAAGAGAAGCTGAGTAATTGAGTTCCAGAAGCGCTGCCTCTTTGTCTTCCCATATCATATAGTTCACATAGTAGAATAAATCTGAGGCCTCAAAAGAATGGAAGAAAAATTACCTTTCAGAATGACCCCTAAGATAATATGATTCATAATTAGCATAGTTATAATCATTGCTGGGGGGGTGATTGTGCTACTTGGGCTGCATTTTGTTATAGATTTAACATTCCAACATTTATGGATTGAGCCTTTGTAATACTAAGGGTTCCAAATCACTGCTGAAAACACTCTTATTTAAAACTTCAACCAAATATTTTAGGCGTATATATAGGTAGTATTTAAATGGAAGGGGTTTGTTTTGGACTGAAGTTTGGGATGTTACTTTAGTTCTGTTTTCTACCTCTTGTTCTAATGGTTTAGTAGTTCCAGTTTGGTGATGACAATATTCAGAGAATTTGCTGACATAGGAGAGAGAATCTCAAAGCAGAAAGCAGGTATTACTGGCATGATCTGGAGATTACTGTCAATTATAAGGTTTCTAGTAAAAAAGAGAGGAATTTAGAGTGCCTATGATCAAACTTATACAAAGGCTACCTGATGAAGAAATGTTTTCCCGAAAAGTGTAGAAATAGACAGAAAGCAATGTGGCTTTAAGGAGACTTCCAGCGTCATTGAATCTAACATTTAAAAAAAATATTTTTAAAGGTCTAGAGTCATTGTGAGAAGTCCCTTTGGCCTCTTTTGTGGTGAAAGTTTCCTTGTTCCAAATATATATATATATATATATATATATATATATATGTATATATTTTTGGAGGGAGGAAGCCAGGCAATTGGGGTTAAGTGACTTGCCCAAGGTCACAATAGCTAGTAAGTATTGAGTGTCTGAATCCGGATTTCAACTCAGATTCTCCTGAATCCAGCGTCAGTGTTCAAATAAGTTTATTCTTAATGGCTATCCTATCTGGACAAGATAGGAATAACCTTAAAGTAAAAGAAGCTAATGGAATATTTAGAAATTATATTGACTAGGGTGAATTGTTCCTCGCTTGTTCTCTGTCAAGACTCTAGAGGGCAAAACTATAATAAATTTAATAATAAATGACAAATTTGAAAAGATTTTACATCCAATGTCTGAGAAATTTTTAAAATAATTCAGTAAATAAACACATATTAATTGACTACTATGTTCAAGGTACCCTGTCAGGTCCTGGGATAAAAAAAAAATGAAAAATGACAGTATTTTTTCCTCAAGAAGCTTATAATCTGTTTTGTCAGATATATACATAGAGAGAGGCATAATAAAATATAGAATGTCATAGGGAAAAAGAAGACCAATCAATCAATAAATATTTAATACCTACTATGTACTAGGCATTGTGCTAACGATACAAAAAGAGCTCTGTAATGGTAAGGGAATTTGAAGATCTTCCCTGTCACTTAATGGGCCTCACTTGGAGCCCAGGAAGAAAAGCTTACTGAGAAGAGGCTAGACAGACAGACAAACAGACATACAGACAGACAGACACGCACACACCCCTCCCCCACCCCCCAGATGAGGTTTTGCTTTGGGGCTCACTTATGGGAACAGGTGTGTGATTTGGTCAGATAAGACTCTGGGCAGCTGTTGGAGTAGAGATGTTTCTACATTTATATATCTCACATCTCTTTTGAGCTACTGAAATCCTGCTTTGTTTATAGAGCACGTTGAGTTCTTTGAAATGTTTGCCATGCTAGGTGGTCAGGATTCACTAGGATCACCCTAGGCCAGGATGTGTATGTCACTGTAATTTATCAAACATCTCAAATTTTGAAAATGTCAGGTATTTGAAACTATAGACCAGAGAGCTTAGATAGAATATTAGAGTTGAAGTTTGTGAACACTTTGAAAGGAAAAGGAAAATCAGCTGTTGACCCCCCCACCTCCTTTGAAATCCCAGATGTTGTTGCCTCTATATCTGGTAACTAACTATGGGTGTATGTAATGATCAGACAGCTAGAAGCCCTTGTCTGTTGGTCTGTTGAATTGTGTTATTTTCAATGTATTTTTTGTCTGCTCATAAGTTCTCTTTGTATTTTCTGAAGTTCAGGGTGCTGACTTTTCCCCCTGAACTAAGTGAATTATGTGTGTGTGTGTGTGTTTGATTGAAATAAGATTGTTAATCCTTTTTGAGTTGCTTTCCTTCACAAAAGTTGATCAAAGAACCTGTGCTAGCAGCTATCCTGGGTATGCTAGGGTGCTTGCTGTTACAAGTTCATAATCTAATAGGGGAAACAACATACAAGTAACTATATACAAATAAGCTATAATTAAGATAAATAGAAAATAATTGTCAGAAGGAAGGTTCCTGAATAAAGAGGGTTCAGGAATGATTTTCTGTAAAAGACAGATTTTAGTTGAGACTTAGAGGAAGCCAAGGAAGCCAGTAGCCAGAGCAGAGGAAGAAGGCCATTCTAGGCATGGGGGTCGGCCCACAAAGGTTTCCAGAGCCAAGAGATGGAGTGTCTTGTTCATGGAACAGCCAGAAGCCCTGTGTCACTGGATTGGAAAGTATGTGGTAGGAAAATATGGTATAAGAAGACTGGAAAGGAAGAAGGGGCTACGCTTTGAATGACAAACAGGATTTTGTATTTGATCCTGGAGGCAATAGGGAACCACTGTAGTTTATTGAATAGGAGGGTGACATTGTTGGACCTATCTTTAGAAGAAATAAAAACTAAGTGCCATAAAAATGCTTGGGGGCATGAAATCACTTGTAGGGGTAAAGCAGGAAGAATCAGGGAAGATTTCATAGAGGAGGTATCAGAAGCTAGCTCTTAAATGAAGAGATAATCAACCAATAAACATTTATTAAGCATCTGCTATGTGCCTGGTACTGTGCTAAGTAAGACATTTCAACAAGCAGATATAAGAATGAAGTGTGTTCTAGTATAGAGTTCTTAAGATATTAAAACAGAAGATGGATTCCTTCTGTGGAAATTTCTGCTGTGAATAGGAGCCTGACCTAAATAATCTTAAAGGTCCCTTAAAACTCTGAGATCCTATTATTCTTCTAAAATACTTGACCAAGTGATGTGATTCTGTGGAATAGCGAGAAATAGCTGTTTTTTTTTTTTCCAAAGGCAGAATTAGTAAAAAATGAAAACAGAGCATAGGGAATTCAGAAAAGCCTTAGGGTGTAGGATGGGTTGTAGGAGGTAGCATCCGAGAACTGGAAAGTGGGAGGAGAGAAACAGATAATTTGATGAAAGTCAACTTTAGGAGTAGCTTTCCTTAATGGAACAGAGCCACCTAAACCTATAAAAAAGGCACAGAAGTATGTAGCAGTTGCTTGGGGAAAATTTTCCCAGGCAGAGAATGAGCATCTAGGGAAAAGTACTTTTTTAAAAAAGAAGCAATGGGGCAGAATTCAGGGCTGCTTACTGGAGTGCATAGAGTTCTGTTGTTTGTACTGAGAATAGCTTTGACCTGGAATTGAAGGGTAGACCTGGGGCTTAATTGTGGATGTAAAAGCCAAGGGGAGTGGGGCGGGGGGGGGGAAACTATTTTGGAAAAGACTTTTTGAGGTCATTGATTTCCTCAAATTCTTTAAAAATGATATATTTGGATTTTAAAAGTTTTCCTAGAATCCTGGTATCTTTGAAATGGATATTTTTTGAATAATTAGTGTAATATTGTTATTCAATCTTGCCCTTAAAATAATTTCTAAGAATTGTGCAGTGATTCTTGTGCAATTGTCCTCATAGTAAAATTGTCTATAGTCACATTGGATAATAATTGCTATGTCCTGAAGATGGTCAGTATACTTGCCAACTGTTAACTCTCTAGTGAAAGGATGAAGTGAATTTCAGCCTATGGCAGGCACTGCTATTTTCATTAGAAAATGTACACTCTACCTATTGATTTTTAATATGGAAATAAATGTACTCTTCTTCTTGTAGACAGTTAATCTAGAAGTTGGTTGGATAAGTTTCTGTCCTAATGAATAAGCTTGACAGGCCTGGGAGGAGTGTGGTTGGCATTGCATGCATTTGTTCTTTAGAGATTAAAAATAAGGACGTTATTGGCTTGCTTGCTTCAGATATTCAGTAGGGAGAAGAGTAAGATTGAGTCTAAAGGCTTTGGAGCTGGAAGTCAGTAGGATCTTGCTGCCTCTTGAGATTGCCTCATGTTGAGAAACAGTGTGGTAAGATGGGAAGAACATTCATTTGGAAGTCAGAAGATTTGTACTGAGTCCCTACTCTGATCGTTCCTGGCTAGATGACTCTGGGCACGTCCCCTAAACTCTCTAAACCTCATATCTTCATTGATGTATCTCAATTTGTGACGGAGATAATAATACATGGATGGAGGGGGCACTGTGTACTAGATAGGGAGTCTGCTTTGGAGACAGAATATCCTGTATTCAAATCTATTCTCTGATACACATGGGGCAAGTCACCAAAACTTCCAGTATTCTAGGAAACTGTCTGATTATGAATTGCAGAGAAGATTTTGATCAGCATTGGTAGAGAGAGTTTCCTCACTTATCGTTGCCTTTACTAATGAAATTTTCATTAATTCCAGTGAAGTCACAGGTCCATTCCCCTCCCATCAAATAATTCTTGTACTATCTACCTTAACCCAGTTATTATCTTGAGAAATGTACTTTGTAAATCTCAAAGCACCATATAATTACAAGTTACTATTATTATTAAGATAATAATAATCCATAAAGAGCTAGAATTATACTTCATTATTCAAAAATCAAACACTGTAATTTTATGAGAAAATCAAATTGAACAGAATGCATTTTTATATTCCCAAACTAAGAAAATTGTTTTAGATAAGTAAAAGCACTAAAAAAAAATTGCATGTGTTTCAATTTTACTTAAAATTTCAATGTTTAAAATTTTCACAAAGCTAAAGAGGATTACCAAGTCCCTGCCACATCCTACCCTCCTACATTCCACTTCCAAGGCTTCAAAATTTTATAGACTTAGCAAGGAAGCACTGAGTGATACATGAACTCTACTCATACAAGATTGTCTCACACAAATAAAGTAACTTTTGGAACCTCTCTTAATGCCCATCTTTTTTTTAATTTTAGAAATAATTCTAATGGGATTAGTTATTTGATTTCCTGATCTATAGCAGAATGAAAACAGTTGAAGACATTGCACAGATAGAACCAGGTGCTTTGACATCAGTAAGAAGTGACAGTTGACAGTCTAACAAGAAGAAAAAAATGAAATAATAAATAAGTAAAAAAGCAGATGGAAAAATTACAAACACCTTTTATTATAGAAGTAAATAGCACTAAACACCTTGATACCCACTAAGGACACTGTTATATTAGAAGATAGTATACTAATTGACATTCATCATGATCATAGGATCTTAGAATGGTATAGTTGGAGCTGGAAGGGATGTGTGAAGCTAATTAATCTAACCCCCTACCTTTTATAGACAAGGAAACTGAGCCCCAAGGAGGTTGAGAGAATTGTTCAAGTCACAGAGGTAGTAGGAGATGATACTGAGTGATCAAAGTTAAATGTTCAGTGTATCTGTTTAAGAAGACAAGGAAATGCATGATATATTTTTGAAAGTGAAAATAGTTTTAAAAATAGCCTAAGTTTTGGTGCTTATAGTTAATTAAAAAACAAAACAAAACAAAACTCTCTTGTGGAGAAAAACTCATTTCTGGTCAATGCCAAATAAATGAAGTACCACCATACATAGTTTTTACCCTGAAATTCCATATATTGTGTATGTATTTCTCTATTTTTATCTTTATCTAGATATCTATGTAGATGAATATGGATATTTAGGCATAGATAAAAACATTATATACTCACTATATATATGTACATATGCGATGTATGTATATTTACATATTCTATACATATGCACATACACTGTATTTGCATATGTCATATGCATAGACATTATATATACACTATAGGTATATTATACATACACTATACATGCAATACACTTTATATGTATATATACTATATAGACTGTACTGCATATGTATATGTAATTCATTATATATGCAATGTACTATATAGGTATATGCACGCTACATATGGAAATGCACACTATATAGGTGTATATATGTATACACTGTGTATGTACACACTATATATATACACATACTATCTATGCACATACACTGTATATGTATATATATACACACGTACCATATGTATATACACACATTTATATGCACCCATATACATAAATATGTGTTTATATATTTGCTTTATATACTATAATGAATGAATTTTCTGAAGGAGGCACCACAAACAAAGAGTGAAAAAGCAAGTTCTCAGAATAATGAGGATAGAATTCCACTTTCCTGAGCAACTGGGTTTTGGACCTACTCATGGTCCCTTTTACCCCAAGCTTTACGTCTTCTTCTTTCTCCCCTAGGCACATTCTCTTCCCTTAGGGAGATTGTAGGGAATTCAGAATATATCAATTAAGATAAGTTTTAAGAAGCAAAATTTAATTAATAGTCTTTCATGATTGGTCCTAAATGCAGGGAGACATATCTAGGAAAAAGACAAAGGACTTTTATACAAGCAGGCTTGGTCAAGAGCCTGACAAACAGAGCAGTTTTCCTGAGAACCACATGGTAGGGAATGCCAGATATCTAATTAAAAGTAATGATCTGTCTTAAAGTTCTAAGTCCTTCACTGAAGTCATTGCATGGAGGTTAACCTGGATTTATAAAGGCTGCACCAGAGAAAAATTAACTCTGGTACACCCTACCAACCTGAAAAGCATTTGAGCATAGGCCTGGTATTTGGCTGAATATCTGATGGCATTCTAGGGCTAGCCTAGACAAATTTGGGAGTTGGGGCAGGGGAGAGGGGGGACAGTTATTATCAGATCAGCCATGGAGATATATAGATACATATATTTGTATATGCACATACATACATGTTTGTATGTGTATGTATACATACATATACAACACATGTATGTATAAATACATGCACATATATGTATATATTTATTGATACAACCTTTGAAAGTCAGATCTCTTTCATTTTGCAGATGAGGAAACTGAGGCTGTGAGGGGTTAAGGGATTTGACCAATGTCACAAAGGTAGTCAATGTCAGAACAGGGATTTTAATCCAGGTCCTCTGACTTTAAAGTCAGTGTTCCACTGTGTGAGAATATCTTCCTAAAAGAAGTCTCTGTCTTTCTCCTAGTTATGTCTCCTATTCTGAAGGATCTATAAAGTGGGAAGTGGACTAGCTGATTTCTGTGATACTTTCCAGCTTTGTTTCATGAGCCTATGATGCCACGACTCTTTCTGTGCACACAATTTCTCTTTCATCAGAAGTTAGTGCACAGTCAGATCCTGTCAGCTCTATACATTCTCCGTGTTCACTCACTATTTGTCCCTTGTGTCCCTCACACATCCTTTCCCTCTCTCGCTGAATCCTCTTTTCACTTACTCCTTCCTTTACTACCCCCCAAAGGCTGGTTTCCATCACCAATGACTACATCTTAATGCATGGTTTTTAAGAGTCTCTGTGTGAGTAAAAATAGTATCACTTGGTAGCTGATCTCTGTTAATGAACCCTATATCCCTTTACCAACCCCAGAAATAGCTAGTCCAGCCCTTGAATGCCAGATATTCTGCAAAATACCAGGCTTGTGCTGAAATCATCTCCAGGCTAGCAGGGTTTGCCAGGGCTTATTTGCCTCTGGTGCAGCCTTTGGAAACCCAGGTTAACCTCCATTTAATCACTTTAGTAAAGGCCTTGGAATTCTTAAGATAGACCATTTCTTTTAATTACACATTTTTGGGTGTTCTCGACCTTATGATAACTGTGGCAAATGGTTTTGTTTGGCAAGGCTCTGGAATAAGCCTTCCTGTAAGCTGTATTTCATTTTTCTTGGGGTTGAGGGAGTTAAAATATAGGTCATTCACTCAGCTCCTGCATTTCACTATCTCTTACTTTATTCCCCTCTTCCCTGTGAGGTCATCTCAGAAATACTGCCACAGGAAACCCTGCTCTCAGCTCCTAAGGAACTGCCTCTAGTGGTCTGCCACCAAAAATGCCATATCTGCTGAGGAGTAGTAGTTGATGGCCACTAAATATTTTTCTTTCCCATTCTCTCCCTTAGACATAATACAGGGCCCAGAAAAATGATGCTGCTGATAACAGCAACAATAACTAACATTGAAAAGAAAATACTTCACTGCTCCAGAAAGCCTTATTATGTACTGTTAAATAGCCCAAGTGCCCTGGGATTTGCCCTGTTATTTTCCTAGAGTTAGCACTAAGTGGATTACCTCTCTCCTAAGCTCCGATAACCATAGTTCCAAGTGCTCCCTGGGCATCACCACCTGGATGTTCTTTAGGCATCTCAAATCAACATGGCTGGAACAGAACTCATTA
Source organism: Petaurus breviceps papuanus (assembly GCF_028583685.1). NCBI lineage: Eukaryota > Metazoa > Chordata > Mammalia > Diprotodontia > Petauridae > Petaurus > Petaurus breviceps. Next base: position 13,004,434 of record NW_027187324.1, on the reverse strand, counting down.
CATTTTCCCCCAAACCCATCTCCCCTCCTAATTTTCTTATTTCTGTAGAAGGCACCATCATCCTTCCAGTTACTTAAAGTCACAACCTACAAGTGATTCATGATTCTACAGTCTCAGTATACCCAATAACCTATCTGTTTGTTCATCTTGCCAATTCTCCTACAACATCTGCAACATTAGTCCCATTTTCTTTACATACATGACCACCACTGTCATTCAGGTGATCATTACTGCTTGCCTGAAACATGACAGTAGCCTACTAATTGGTTTCTCTGCTTCTCCTTTCTCTCCAATTTGTCCTCCCCACAACTGCCAAATGAATAGTACTACTAAAGTACAAGCGTGGCCATATTACTCCACACTCAAAAATCTAATTAGTCTCCATGTTACCTCTGGGACAAATATAAGCACTTAATACCTTTCACAAGCTAAGTCCAGTCTAGTTTTCTAGACTGATTACATATACATTATTCCTCATCATGAACTCTATGCTTCATTAGAATTAGATTGCTCGATATTCCCTCCATATTTATTACATACCATCTCCTGTCTTCATTCATTTATGTCACTTGTCTATCAAGTCCATATAACTTTTCCTTCTCACTTCCACCTCTTGGGACCACTAGCTCCTTTCAGAGTTCTGCACAAATACTACTTCCTACAAGAGACCTTTCCTAATTCTCCTAAGCTATCAGGCACACTCCTCTAAGACAAAATTACTCAACTGTGTCCATGTTGTGTCACACCAGTAGAACAAAACCTCTTTGAGAAAAGGGAATCATGTTTGTCTTTGTATCATTAACATTTATTATGTTTGACATGTATTAGAAGCTTAATTAATGCCTGTTGAATGGAATTGAGTGGATAGAAGCAAGGTCAAGTTAAAAAAAGATGAATATGGAAATATAGAAAATGTTATGAGAATAGTATCAGGAGGGCTAAAGCCTGGGATAAGCTAAACATAGTAAAAGAAGGATTTTGTTTTGAATTTTTGCTATATTGCAATTAAAAAGGAGGACCAAGTGAGGCATAGACTTATTCCTTGGTATTGATGGGACAACAACCAGTAGATGTAAGGTAAAGAAGCTTAATTCTTTTTTTACTTGTTTCTGTTTTTTCCCCCACAAGAAAAAATTACTTTTGTACTAAAAAGGACACAACACATATGGCTAATGGAAAGTTGATATCCAAAATGCATAGGGTGCATCTAGAATCCCCAATGAGTTTTAGCCACTTGACACAGATGAACTGCACATCTTCAGGTACAGAAAGAATTCATGAATATGATTGTTAAGCTACTATAAAAGATATTTTAAAGTTCACAGGGAATGGGAGAAATGCCACAGCATTGGAGTGGGGCAAATGTTATCTCATTTTCAAAAAAAGAGAAGACAAGGGAATATGCGAAGTGAAAACCAATTAACTTAACTTCTTTTCTTAGGGGAAAAAAACACTAAGTTGATTTAAAAGAAATTATCTTTTATTTTTATATCAACTCTCTTCCACATAGATCCCTTTACCTTCCCTTATCTAGGGAACTACCCTCTTTAAAACAAAGAATAAAAAGAAAATTAGTTTATGAAAACTAACACATTAGTCAAACCTGACAGTATTTGCAGTGATTTATACCCATAGTTCTCCATTTTTACAAAGAAAAAAGTTTTTTTTTAATCTCTCTTGTGGCCAACCATGCTTATTATAGTTAAATAGCAACCTGGTTTTTGTTTTGTTGTTAATGTTTTTTTTTTTCTTATATACAATGTATTTTGCTTTCTTCACTCTACATTGTCAATATAAAATTTCTAAAACTTCTCTGTATTCCTAGAATTTCTTACAGCTTACTAATCATTGCTTACTTTCATAAGTAGCTAAAATTTACTTAATGATTTAAGATTGGTAAAAACATTTTACTTCTCATTTGATCCTCATAACAACAACCCATTGAATTCAGTAGGTACCATTATTACACTTATTTTACAGATGAGGAAATTAAGACTAATAGAGATATAATGACTTCTCAAGGTCACATGGCTATTGTGTGAGGTGAGATTTGGAATCAGATCTCATTGAGTCCAAGTTCAATACTCTACTATGCCACATAGCTGTACAGCTCACCACAATTTGTTCATCCATTCTCCAATTGATGGTCATCTGCTTTGTTTATATATTTTTTTCCTTTTATCTTTGACTTTCTTGGAATATATCCTACCAGTGGCATCTCTGGGTCAAATGGTATGGGCATTTTAGTCACTTTCTTAAAATAATTAAAAATTGTTCTCCAGATTGGTTGGATCAATTCCACCAATAGTATATTGGTGTGCCTTTCTTTCCATAACCCCTCCAACATTAAAGAATTCCCATCATAATCTTTGCTTATTTGTAGGGTGCAAGGCAAGGGTTGTTTTGATTTGTATTCTTCTTATTAGATATGTGGAACAATATTTCAAGTGGTCATTAATATTTTATAATTCTTCTAGGATGTGCTTGTTCATATCTTTGGACCAATTATTCATTGGGTTTTGGTCTTACATATTTGGGGTAATTCCCTAAATATCATGGGTACTAGACACTTAGAGATATTTGATGCAAAAATTAATTCTAATCTACAGCTTTCTTGTCATAATTGTGTTGTTTTTTCATGCCAAAGCTTTACATTTCATAAGCAAAATTATATATTCTGCATCTTTTGATTACACCTAACCCTTGTTTGGTTAAGAACTCTTCCTAGTCACAATTATGAATGTTACGTGAGCTGGTGATTAGCATAGTACTTGGTTTATAGTAGATGGTTAGTAAATGTTTATTGAGTTATTGATTAATTGTTCTCTTCTATTTTTATGGTATATACCCTTTGATTTTTGTAAATTGAGTTATATTATGTAAGATGTTGATCTCAAACCTAATTTGTGTAAGATTGTTTCTAGTTTACCAAGCAATAGTGTATAGAGTGTATAGAGTTGTTGGGTCCTGTGTCAGGAAGGCCTAAGTTCAAATCCAGACTCAGACAATACTTGTGTGACTCTGGGCAAAGTCACATAATGTCTGTCTGCCTTACTTTCCTCAACTGTAAAATGTAGATCATAATATCACCTACCTTTTGGTATAGTTATGGGGATCAAATGAGATAATATTTATAAGCATTTAGTACAGTGCATAGCACACAATAGGTACTTAATAAATCTTTCCTTCCCTCTTTCCCATCTCTCTCCTCCCTCCCTCCCTCCCTCCCTCCCTCCCTTCCTTCCTTCCTTCCTTCCTTCCTTCCTTCCTTCCTTCCTTCCTTCCTTCCTTCCTTCCTTCCTTCCTTCCTTTCTTCTCTTTCACTCCTTCCCTCCCTCAAGCTTGTTATAGGATTGGCAAATATTTGTTGTTGTTCTACAGGGAATGTATGCTACACTAAGAATATAGACTAGACCTGCTGTTATTTCTTTAGAAGAAAAGACACAGAGATGAGGGAACGCCTTCTATCAGTATAGGCAATGATATGCTTGTAAATTTTTAACAACTGGCTCTCTGAAAAAAGTATAATACACTTTCAAACTTAATCTGCATTGTTGACATTTTCTATATCACTTTATTAAAATTATTAAAGTAAATAAAATGATAAATCAAGTCCTGAATTGTAGCATTTATGGATTTCTGAGGTATAAATGGTCACACTGGAAATTTAACAATCACATCTAGCTGTTTTGAGCTGGTTCTAATGCACTTTTAATACCTTCCCTGCAATTTATAGTTGTAGAGAATTTCCTAGGGCAGTGAAACATTAATTGCCCAGGATCATGCAACAAATTCTTGCTGGTATTGGGATCTGAGTTCAGATCTCTATCCCCTATGCCTTGCTGCCTCTTTGTACATAAAGATTGCTGTTATAATTGAGTAGATGGTTCACAAATGGAAAACTGGAAATGGGAATTGCCAGTGCTATCCATAACTCAGACCATCTTTTTGGTATTTGAAATATAAACCATGTGCAATTGCTTTAGTAGCGTTGACATACAATTTTATTTTTCAGGAATTTTCATCATGATAGGAAAGCTCAGACTGTCTGATGAGGAAATAGAGCCAGTGGTCATTGGGAAAAGCTCAATATTCTGCACAGCATTTCATTTCAGATCATGGCAGAAATAATGAAGTAGTCTGAATGATATTTGACATCTTGGGGTAGCTGCTGGATATCATTCACTTGTAAAATGAGGCTCCAGAAGGGCTCTGCATTCATGTTGAGAGACAGTGCTTCTAATTATTCCACACAAATGGCAAGACCTTGCAAGCCTGATCACAGACAAGCTTTCAGACCTCTCATCCTGATTTGTGTGTGACCTCTATCACGTCACTGTCTCAGTTTCCTTGACTGACAAAGAAGACATTGTGTGTGCATATACACATCTCCTTGTGCCAGGAGAAGGAGAGAAGAGCCAGCTTCTATGCTAGCAGGGGTGTTCTGGGGGAAAAAAAATGTTCTGAATGGCAAACAAAGTCAACAGCACCTACTGTGTACAGAAAACCCTGGTAGGTGACAGGAGAGATGCAAGTTTAGATAAGACACAGTTTTTGCCCTAAGGGATCTTATTGTCTAACAAGGTGACATAACATTGAAAAATAAGTATAATGCAGGAGGATATATATGTGTGTGTGTGTGTGTGTGTGTGTTCACAAAAGGTACAAACAGGGGAGGCCAGGTGGCTCAGCGAGTAAGAGTACCGGCTCCAGTGTTGGGACGACCTGGAGATTGAATCCCGGGCTCAGACACTCAGCACCACACCCAGAAATAACTGGCCGTGTAACCTTGAGCAAGTTACTTAACCCTGATTTGCTTTAAAAAAAAAGGTACAAACAAAGCTCTATGAAATACAAGATGGAAAAGGACATTTTCAACTATTGAGTGAGAAGGCAGGTCAGGAAAGATTTCACTGAGGAGGTGCTATTTAAGCTGGCTTTAAAAGATGAGTGGGAGTTTAATAAGTAGGAAAAAGCAAGATTAGTTCAGACAGAGAACACTAAGGCATGGAAACATGAAAGTATAGGATAGGTATAGGGAAAAACAAGTAGCCCAGTTAGACCATATAGTTATGCATAGGAAAGGTATATGAACCAAAGTGATAATAATAATCGTAGTAATGAAAATGATAATAGCATTTATATAGCACTTTAAGGTTTGCAAAAAGAGTTAAATATGTTCTCTCATTTGTTTCTTACAACAACCTTATAAGGTAAATATTATCATTATCCTATTTTTGCTGGGGAGGAAACTGATTGTCAGTTAAATGGTTTGCTAGTAAGTGTCTAAGGTCAGATTCAAACTCGGATCTTCTCTATTCATTGTATCACCTAGCTGCTTAGAATGGTAGAATGGTGGCAGATTGTGGTGACATTTGAATGTCATGCTAAGTTGGAAGCCACTACATTGTTCAGAATGGAAGTGTTCTTAGTGGATAAAAAATAAGCTATTTGAGGCAGGGACTGCATAATTTTTAATTTTTGTGTATACAATCTTTATATATAGTCAGAAAATAATAAATATTTGCTCTATTGAATTATTAGAAGGGGAAAAGGACAAGAGATACTAAAAAGATGTTAGAGATGGCTTGCTAACTTATTAGATGGAGAGTTAAAAGAATCAAAACAAAGACACTGTAACACCAAGGTTTGCAACATGAAAGATTGGGTGAATGATGGTACTTGACAGAAATGAGGAAATCAGAAATAAAAATAACACCTTCCCGCTCTGTTCCACTCATCTGAAGCCTATCTTATCTTTAAAGAACATGGTTAGAAGAATACCAGATGGGGGCGGCCAGGTAGCACAGCGAGTAAGAGCACTCGCTCCAGTGTTGGGATGACCTGGGGTCAAATCCGGGCTCAGATACTCAGCACCACACCCAGAAATAACTGGCCCTGGAACCTTGAGCAAGTTACTTAACCCCGATTGCTTTAAAAAAAAGAAGAAGAAGAAGATCAGATGAGTAGACCTGGGTTCCAAACCTTAACTTCCCTGGTTCATGTCTCATTTCATGGTTTTACACTTGGTTGCATGGTTTTACATTTCATGGTTTTACACTAAAGTATTCAGTAATAATTGACATTAGTATTGGTGTTTTCTATACCACTACCTCAATATTTATGGAGGGCCCAGACGTCTGACTATAAATTAATCAAAGACGTAAATTAGGAGTAGACAAGATCTAAACATCCGTATTAAATTAGTCAAAAGCATTAAACTAAATGCTAACCAACTAGTTAATTAACTAAGTAGGGAAAGAGTAGAGTGCTTCCGGCTGTTGGATGAAATGAAATGATCACAGAGGGAGCAAAGTGGGATTGGCTGAAGAGACTCAATCATGTCTTGAGTGACAGTTGCATAGGATTTTATTTCAAGGGAGAGGTGTGTAATGCTCAGTTTACAAAATGTTTTTCTCAAGGGACTTGATATATAGGTGACCCTGAGTGTACAACTTAGCCTGTATAATGGGCATCATACCTAAACATAGAGTGTAGAGCATTTACTGTGCTGCTCGCTTCCCAGGGCTTGTAAGTTTGATGATCTGGGATAGTCAATTTGATACCTGCTTTGGCCCCCAAAGGAAAGATTAAAGGTTCCTTGGATCAATATATAGCTTCTTAGCTGTGGCATTCATTTCTCTTGTCCCCACTCTGAATTTCTCTTTCTTCATTTCTCACTTTCTAAATGTTGATATTTTGTTGTAGTCATAGGGGAAAAGACAGGTCTATTTGGACTCTCCTGAGAGAATCTTATGCCATATCTTCTAGCTTGCAAGATCAACTAACCCTTTGAACTCTAAATGCTTTGGGTGCTTTTGTTTTTCACAATAAAGTCCATGATATTTTGTTCCATTTGCTGTCCTGATTTCTCTGCTGGCATAGTTAAACAGTGGCAGGGCACAGTGAGTATTGACCCACCTTAATGACCATTTTCTCTCTTTTCTTTTCTTTTTTTTATGAGCAATCGCGGTTAAGTAACTTACTCAAGGTTACACGGCCAGTTATTTCTGGGTGTGGTGCTAAGTGTCGGAGCCCGGATTCGATCCCCAGGTCTTCCTGACACTGGAGTCGGTGCTCTTACTTGCTGTGCTACCTGGCTGCCCCTCTCTCTTTTCTAAAGGAGAGAAAACTAAGGGCAGGGAGACAATTATTTTGCTGGGGACATAATAACAATTGTATTTGTCTGGTTTTAAATTTTCCAAAGCATTTTGATATTCAATTGGTTGTCACAGCAATCAAGGAGGCAGGACTATACCCATTATACTGAGTATTCAAAAAATCTGGTGAATTTTTTTTCTGCCAAGATTTAATTTTTACTTTTATTTCTAATTACATGTAATACAGGATTTAATTTAGACCACAAATCTGTACACCAATTCAAAAGATCCCAGATCTATAAAGGATCTTAACTCTTTCATTTTATAGATGAGGAAACTGAGGCTTAGGGAAGTTAAACGGACAAGTAACACTGATACTAGACCTCAGAGGCAGTATTTAAACACAGTCAGTGTCCTTTTTACTTACCTATGTCTACATGAACTGTTTCCCAAGTTTTGCAAGCTTTTTGCATGTGTTACTTTTAAGACCCTGAATATCACCTAAGTTATCTTCTTGGTGTAGTTTTAAGCTATGGAAGCTTTCATAAATGAGGCAGCTAAGTCTCAGAGAGGCTAAGTGACTAGCTCAAAGTCTCAAGGATAGGAAGTAGTTAAATCTAGAACCTGAACTGGGTCTTCTGACTCCTAGTTCAACATCTCTCTCACTATATTATGGGACTTCCATTATAGCAGACTTCTGTGGACAACTCAGCTTAATATTACCTCCCTTATCTCATCAGGCTAGGTACATATTACATAGCTGAATTCATTTTAAAATCCCTATTAACTGCATTCCATATCCATAATTATGAATAATGCAGCTTCATGGTTATTTGAGGATATAAACTGGACCTGTGTTTTTATTAGTATAGAGAACTTCCAGAGGGGGAAATTACTGCTATAAATGCAAGTCAGTACCTTTTCTGCAATGCAAAATCTTAGAATTCTAGAGTATGGAGAGGTCCATGTAAGAAGTGTGACTTGAACTCAGTTCTTAGCTCTGAGACCAGCTGTCAGTTCAATATGTAATATTATCTTTTATGGATAGGTAAATAAATCAATACATTTTACCACTATTAATTAATAGGATATAAACTTAGCTGGAGAATTAGAAGCAATGCATATCATTATAATTCTGAACAAGTTCATTGACTTCTTGGCCAGGTAAGGGTGCCAACAATTTCATTTCTAGTCTAACTTACTAGTCATGATTTTATGTGTGTGGGAGGGGGAGGGGAAGGATAGTGATGCATATCTGCCTCATCTTCACCTCCTTACTATCCTTCCTCCTATCCCAATCATTTGCCAAATTTTGTGGCATTTACTTCTCCTACCTCTAACAACTACCACCCTACTTAAGTTCTCCTTCCTTCTTTTGTGGATTATTTCCATAGCCTCCTAAATGCTACTTATCTCTCCTTTATAATCCATCTATCATACAGCTGCCAAGGTGATTCTCCTAAAGTATACTTCTTATCAATCAAATTGAGACCTGCTAAAGACCTTAGCTTAAAAAGACCAAGGTCTCCCACTGCATCCAGGGACATCTTCAGTCTTCCTGATCTATATCTGGCCACTGACCCAGATGGGTCTGGAGGAGAAAATGAGGCTGGTGACTTTGCAAAGCTCCCCCCTCACTTAAATCTAATTCACTTGCATGTCATGGCATCACCTCCCTGATGTCATGGTCCTCTTCAAGAACAAAGGCCAAACAACAACAAAAACAGCAGAGAAGCAACTTGCACTTTGAGTCAGGAAGACTAAGAAAGGTCCAAACCTGCCTCAGATATTTCCCAGGTGTGTGATCCTTGGAAAGTCATCTAACCTCTTTCAGTCCTGGTTATCTCATCTGTAAAAAGGACCTACCTAAAAAATAAATTTTTAAAAATTATTTTTAATTTAAATTCTAAAATTATTTTTAAATGACCTACCTGACAGGTCTGTTTTAAAAATTAAATGAGATATTAATATGTAATGTACTTTGTGGGCCTTAAAGGGATATATAGAAGTTATCACTCATCATTATTTTACAAGGAAGTGATTGCAGGATTCAGGGCATGGTGGTTCTGATGGAACTCAAAGCCTAAGCATAAAAACAAAGCAGCAGGCACGTAGCACATGTCTGCTACAGAGAGAGTTAATAAAGTCAAGACCAGATTGGGGCCTTTTGAGCTGAGTTGCAGGCCAGTAATACATCCGCTACTTTCTAATTCTGTGAATTCAGCAAATTTCATTTGCATTCCCCAGCTGGGTTGATGTGTTTCAGAACTGTATAGCCAGTGGTGGGGCTGTACTGTTTCTAGCTTTGCACTTGGCCTGGGCATGGGTTGTTTTGAGGAATGCTATATTGTAGGGGACCTTACTACAGAGCTCTGCATACTGCTAGGAAATCCTGAACCCACATTTGGTTTTAGATCTGGGATCAGATGCTCCTGCAAAAGGGTACCAAGAAGGTTGAAAATATCTATCATATATGTCTTTTGGGGTCCCCTCTTCTGTCTGTTGAGTTAACCCCAGTAACAGTCACAGCAAAAGCTATGTATGTGGCTCCTATCAACAGATTCAATACTAATCAAACTCAATGCACCAGGTCAGAGATGAGAAAGGAAGGAGTGGGATTTTTATTTATTTCAACTCAATCAAGTACAAGTTCACAATCATTTATTAAATGCCTACTATGTGCAAGGCATTGTGCTAGGAGCTAAAGGAGTTTCCATTTTATTGGGGGTATTCTATATTAACACAGAGATTTAAGTGCAAGATAATTCAAAGAGGGAAAAAAGTTTGGTTCAAGATGCATACATCATAGAAAGAAGATAACCTAAGAGAAGAAGGCTCTAGCAGGTTCCCAAAGTGGGTGATACTGCCACCTTGGGGGCACTGGAATTATCCGAGGGGATGGTAGTAGCCTTGGGTGCTATTGGAGGAGGTTGAATAAAAATAAAGGGGCAGTGGAAGCATAAGGAGAGAAGAGAAGAAAATTTTGAAAAATTGTTTGTTCATGTTTCATCTGTTGTGTAACAGAGTTAAAGTAATAGTGATAACATTATTTTCCAAGTAAACACACAAAATGCAAGTTATAACTGATCAGTGGTCAAGTCCACTGACAGGTCTTAACAAGCAAGTGTTGGCAGGTGAGCTTATACATTGTTAGGAAGTCTAGTATTTATAGGCAGGAATATGTGTGTAATGACTTGCTTACAATATAATACTATATGGTTGCATGTCACAATATTGCATCATCAAAGTTTCAGTGCAGGAAAACCCCCCACAAATTTACAATAAATTATTAAATTTAAGATATAATTGAAAAATATTTTAAATATTTTTTGAAATGATGCAAATTTTAAAAAAAGTTAAAGGGTAAAAAAAGTAGATTTCCCAGGGGGTGGGACACTGATTAATATTTTTTTTTAAAGCAATTGGGGTTAAGTAACTTGCTCAAGGTTACACGGCCAGTTATTTCTGGGTGTGGTGCTGAGTATCTGAGCCCGGATTTGATCCAGGTCATCCCGACACTGGAGCTGGTGCTCTTACTCGCTGAGCCACCTGGCCGCCCCTGATTAATATTTTTTTTAAAGGGAAGTAGCCTAAATAAGTTTGAGAACCTCTGCTAGTAGATGTGGTGATGAGGAATGGCTTACTACAGAAGGAAGCTTTTGAAATGAGACTCAAAAGAAGGCAGCAATTCTCAGAGGCATATAGAAAGATGGAGAGCATTCCAGGTATGGGAGAGAACTAGTGAAAAGTCTAAGAGAAGGGAGGTATTGTGTTACATGCAAGGAACAGGTGTAGATGTCCAAGTTCATAGTTATTGATGTAAGACTGAAGTTTAGGAGAGAGATTAGAGTTAGATATATAGACCTGATATAATCTTGAACAGTTACAGGGAGTAGAGGGAAGCAAGTCCTTTCTACCCTATATGTTGAACTTGACTTATTCCCAACCTACTTGAATGGGAAGCTCAAATCTTTCAAATAAAGAAGTTAACTCAGGTTCTTAAGGAAAGGATAGGGAGGACCATGGGCTATTCAGTCAATTGAGACCCATTTTATGAGAAAAAATTCAGAGGCCCCTATGACATTGATAGACTCTTGCATTATGGTTTCTGAGAAAAGGTGACTAGATAGTTTTATCTGCAGGTAAAATTGTGAAGTGAAATGTGTTTCTTCTTAGCCTGTCAGGTATTTCTTTTGGTCCCCTGCACCTTGCTCCACTATTACCCTCCTTCTAAGCCCAAGTGACCAATGTACTCTGTCTCTTCCTCCTTCCCGCAGCCAAGCCCTGTTCTAAGGAAAGAATTTGCTATTCATCACTTACATCTAAATGTGAATGAGTTTCAGTCAGTGTTTTTTTCTTCCAGACTATTTGCCTTCTAAGACTGGAATGCAAAAATTTTATCCCTTTGAAACAGTAGAACTTATGGCAATCAATCCCACTGCCAAACAGCCGGGTCCTTGTGTTTATGACCTTTGGAAGTCTCATGTACCACGTGAGACCTTTCCTCAGCAGATAAACATTCCTAGGGAATTTTTCTCCTTTATCTTAACTGTGCTTGGTTCCCTGCCCAATATACCAGTGGATATTTGTCAAATTCCACAATGACATGTGAATAGAAAAGATGTAGAAGTTATCTTCTACTAATTGCCAGAAACTAGAGTATTAACCCTTGTTAGCAGACTTACTCCCAAATGCTGTTTTAGTAGAGTGAGGGAGAACCTTCCATAATCATCATAAACAGTTTATATAGAATCATGCTGATACAGTGAAAGTCACTACCTTCAGCAGAAATGCCTGCAATAATTCAAGCTGGCAAAGATTTGGGACTCTAGATTCTGGCCATGGGTCACCTCTCTGCTGAGAGTGAAATCTGAATCTTGAGGTAATTTCTTGCATACAATGGCACAAAATTATGGGCAAATACATTGTAAATAGATTGCCTAGTATAATGTCCCCTCTCCTATGTCCATGCTACATCACAGGCCATTTATTCCCTATACTTTGATATTTTTCTCCCCTACCTGTTGAGATATCTAGCTCTCTTCAAGGATCAGATAAGTTACCAGTTTTTTCATGGGAACTCTCCCCATTTCATCAGTTGTTAATGTTGCCCCCCCTTCAAATTGCATTGAATTTATTTGTACTTACTTATTAATTTGTAGGGCAGTGAGGTGGGCACAGTAGATGGAATGCTAGACCAAGATTTAGGAAGACTCATCTTTCTGAGTTCAAATCTGGCTTCAGACACTAGTTGTGTGACCCTGGGCAAGTCATTTAATCCTGTTTGCCTCAGTTTCTTCATCTGCATAGTGATCTGGAGAAAGAACTGTCAAACCATTTCAAGTATCTCTGCCAAGAAAACCCCAAATGAGGGCATGAAGAGTCATATATAACTGAAAAATGACTGAATCACAACAAAATTAGTCTAACGGTTCTCAAAGTGTGATCTGGACACTCTTGAGGGTTCCCAAGATCGTTTCAGGTGATCCTTGACATCAAAACTATTTTGAGTAGTTAGAAATAGTTATAAAACTCTGAAGAAGTTTTAATTTCCAATGCATAACAATAAATATGACCCACAGAAAAGCTCTTTGAAAGAATCCTCAGTAATTTGAAGAGTGTAAAGAAGTCCTGAGACCAAAAAGTTTGAGAGCCACTGTATTAGTGTATATATTGTATCTCCCCCAGAAGACCATAAATCCTTTGAGAAGTACTTGTTGAATTGAATTGGATTGGTAGTTTGTAGGAATCTGTATTTGGGTTGCCAAGAAACAATATCATTTGAGAGTAGGGGGAAAAGGCATGAATGAAAAAAGGAATGGAATTCAAAGTTGTTATGCAATCCCCTCTCCTAATTCTTGTTATTCAGTCATTTAAGTTGCATCTGATTTGGGTTGTTTGGTTTTTGTTTTTTTTGTATTTTGTTTTTGTGTTTTGGGCAAAGATACTGGAGTGGTTTGTCATTTCCTTTTCCAGTTCATTTTAAAGATGAGGAACTAAGGTAATCAGGGTTAAGTGATTTGCCCCAGATCACACAACTAATAATTGTCAGGCTGAATCTGAACTCAGGAAAAGAAGTCTTCTGGACTCCAGGGCCAGCACTCCTTCCCCTTCACCACCTAGCCACTGGTAAGGGCTGAATTAAATTGACAATCCCAGTCCTTGTTCAGAGGGTAATGAAGTTTTTAAGCTCAATGAAAATTTAAAAGGCTTCTCTTTTGATATCACAGGATGCTTCAGTATGATGGCAGTATAATTCTCAAACCCTAATGAGCTGTCCACTTCAGAAGATCATGTTCTCCACCCTTCCTGCCCCCAAGGCTAAAAAAACTGTTAATGGACTTCCCCCTCCCAAAAGAGAACATGGAAATGAAGAGAGAAACTGGATCTCTTGGAGTCAGACCAGAGGTCAAATTTCTACCTTAAACCAGCTTCAAGGAATAAAGGAACAAAACTAATTATGGACCTGAGCTGTGTGAAGACATAATTCTAAGGTTGGGCATTTCAGGCTACATTTACACAGAAGCAGCTAGAATATTCATAGAAGCAGGTAGAACATGTATACAGAGCACATGGCATGGAGACAGGAAGACCTGAGTTTGAATCCTGCTTCAGAAAGCTTCCTAGTTGTGTGACTTTTGGCAGGTCATTTAACCTCAGCCTAGATTTCTTTAATTGTAAAAATGAAGATAATTATAGTGTCTACATCACAGGATTATTGTGAGGATCAAATGAAAAAAAACATATCTTAAGTCTCTATATAACAGCAATTTATCATCACCCTCATAATATGGACATATTGTTTCTTAGTAGAAACTCTGAGTGAAGGAATTGTTTTTTTTAATGTTTCTATCCCTAGTGCCTAGTACACTACCCAGCTTATAGTAGGCACCTTGCATTTGTTGACTGATCATATTTAGAATTCTTCTAAGTGTGATTTTTTCTCATATAAGAAAGTCACAGCTAGAGCAGTTGCTTATAATAAAATCAGGCCGTTCTACTTGAGAAGAGGGTTAAAAAAATTCCAGGCTGCAGGAGAATTCCAAGAGGTTGTTCTCTAGTTGTGATTTAATAGGAAAAAGCCATTCATAATTTCTGGAGAACCTTTGGTATTTGGGTATCTATTATTAATAGATTTGAATAGGGTTTGACAAATCATTCTGCTTAGAAGTGATGAATGCCTAAGCCCCAGGCCAGGATGGTGACTAATATTCTGTCTTTAGTCTGGATTGTGTGGGATATATGACAAAGTCAAGCAGTTTCCTCCATTTTCTTGGCCTCCCTCCTCACATTTTTCCTATCAAGTTTAAGTTTCCATTGCAATGCTAAAGAGTTGATGCCAAAAGGTAACAACTGGTCATTTTTAAAAAGGGTAATACAGGCTCTCAAAATAAGATCAGTTGTGAGATGTAAAAAAAAAAGACTGAAAATTCCCAGGAGGGTTTTATCTCTAACCTTCCTGTAACATCAGGCTTTATGACTCCCCATTTGACTGTCTTTTAAAATAGAGTAAAAATGGCATGCATCTGAGACAGCAGCACCCAAGTTCCAAATCCTCATTTTTACAAGACTATATATTTTTATACTCATATGAAAAATTCTTCACTTTTTGTATTGTTACCTGTATCCTTTGTGAAGGTAATCTAAGCAGTTTGACTGAGCTCCCATTCAGCTGCTTAAATCGTTAAGAGGCTTTCTTCCTTTGTAAAACTAATATTGTAAAGAGAAGATGAAATTACAGTTCTCAGAGAGATTATAGAACCAATATAACTCTTCCTAAATTTACTAAATTCAGCCAGGAGCACCCAGGATGCCAAATTTCTGCTGAGGGCTAATTGGTTCCCAGAGCACCGTTCCTCAGTCCTGAACTTCAGGGCAGCTTCATTTAGGATAGTGAGGAGAAGGGCTGGAGTCTCTAGGTGAGGGTGGGTGGATGAATTGTTAAATATAACTCTGTTGGAGTTTGAAGAACTAGCCAGGCACCGATTATTTCAAGTGTACCTGTAGTTATTTCTATATAGCGTCTAGTATAAAACCACTGAAAAATGGCAAATGTGTACATGCAGACAGCTTCAAAGAATTAAAAAACAGAAACTGATTATGTAACAGGTATCAGAATTGAATCAGAATTTTCTGCCAGCCATGCAGAATTTTGAGCTTATTCCTTATTCTGAATTTTTTTATTCTTTGTACCCTCATCACCCAGCATGCTTCATTTCAAATAGTTAGTACTTAATGAAAACTTACTGAATTGAATTGGTTTATAGTAATTTGTAGTTTGTAGGAATATGGATGTAGGTTGTAAAAACCATCAATTAATAATTCCTAACACTTGCATGTCACTTCATGATTTGCAAAACACTTCACATGTATTATCTTATTTTATTCTTGTGACAGTCTTGTGAGATGGGTGCTGTTATTATCCCCATTTTACAGATAAGGAAACTGAGACTGAGAAAGGCAAATCACTTGCCTAGGGTCTCACAACTACTAAGTGTCTGAGGCAGGATTTGAGCTCATCTTCCTAACTCCAAGTTTATTCACTGAGCCCACCTAAATACAATAAAAACAAACAGAAGAATTTACTGAAACAAAGCACAGAGAATAACATTATGTGACATAGTCCCTCTATACCCAAAAGCTGAATAAAACTTATAATCATTGTGCTCATTTAGAGGAAACTAAGAGATTCCCATGGGGGACAATGTTTTTTCTTTGATGTACATCTATATAATGATAGGAAAAAAAAACCTCTTCTTTAGGAGGCAGTGAAATCAATTAAAGACCCTTATGATTTTGGTGGGTTTAGTAAGCAGGGATCAGCTCTGGCTGGAAAGCTGGTTATTAAATCTTTTTTTTTTTGCCTTTTGGTGGGCAATTGGGGTTAAGTGACTTGCCCAAGGTCACATGACTAGTTTTTTTTTGTGTTAAGTGTCTGAGGCCAGATTTGAACTCAGGTCCTCCTGACTCCAGGGCTAGTGCTCTATTCACTGCACTACCTAGCTGGCCCTGATTATTAAATCTTAAGTGTGAGCATTTATATCTCAGATATCAATAAGTGCTGCAAATCAGCAATTTTTGGCAATTGTTTAGACTTAAGAAAGAGATGGAGAAAATGTTATGAATGCAAATTAATTATTTTTTACCACAATTACATGAAAAACAAATTTTAACATTCATTTAAAAAAATTTTGAGTTCCAAATTCTCTCTCTTACTCCCCAAACTCCTAACTGAGAAAGCAAGCAATTTGATATAGGCTATACATGTGCAATCATTCAAACCATATTTCCATAGTAGTCATAGTACAGAAAAAAACATAGACAAAAAAACCCAAGGAAAATAAAGTTTAAAAAAAAGTATGCTTCAATTTATATTTAGACTGCATCAGTTTTTTCTCTGGGAATGGATGGCATTTTTTCATCATAAATTCTTCAGAGTTCTCATGGATGTTTGTCTTGCTGAGAATAGCTAAGTCATGCACAGTTGATCATCTTACAACATTGCTGTTACTGTGTACAATGTTTTTCCGGTTTACTCATTTCACTTTGCATCAATTCATGTAAGTCTTTCTAGGTTTTTCTGAGAGCATCTGGCTCATTTTCAAATCAAATTTAAGAGTGTATAATGGAAACTATTTTTTTTCTTACCAAGTGCCTATTTTAAAACATTTGCAAGAACATCTCTTAGAGGGAAATATAATGAGTTCTCTTTTAGACATATTGAGGTTGAGATGTTTATGGGATATCTAGTGTGAAATGTCTTAAAGCTTGAAGGTATCTTAGATATCATGTAACCTTATGCTCTCATTTCACAGATGAAGAAAACCACACTGCCCTATCATTGTCAAAGGCACCACTGTCCTTCCAGTTTACCCAACCTTGCGCCTTCCACACCATCTTCAACTCCTCACTGTCATTCATCTCCACCCACCCTACCTAGCCAATCCACTGTCACACCTTGTCATTTCTACCTTTACAACATCTTTCCAATTCTCCTGACTCCTAAAGCCTCACACCTGGTTCAGACCCTCATTTCCTCTCACCTAAACCTTCTAAATTGTCTCTCAGCCACAAGCCTTTCCCCAGTCCTATCCAATCAGATGCCATAATGATTTTTCCTAAAGCACAGGTCTGACCACATCACACCCATCCTTATTGAATAAATTCCAGTGGCTTCCTGTTTACTCTAGGAACAAATATTAGTTTCACTAGCTTTTCAAAAGATCTTCATAACCTGGCCCCTTCCTATGTTTCCTTTCTTTTTACTCCCTTCTACATACTCTACAATCTAGTAATATTGGCAATTTGCAGTTCCTTGAACATTATACTCTATGTCTTATCTCCATCCCTTTGTATTTGCTATACTTAATTTCAGAAATGTTGTATCCCCTCAGGTCTATCTCTTAGTTTTCCTAGATTCCTTCGAAACACAGCACAAATACAATCTTTTGTACAAGGCCTTTTTTGGTCTGGGGTGCCAATGTCCTCCTCTTTCAGACTGCCTTCCATCTGCTCCATATATATCTTATGTGTACTTGTTTATATACATGTTGTCTTTTCCTATTTGAATTTAAACTACTTGACATCAAGGGTTATTTTTGATTTTCTTTGTATCTTTAACTCTTTGCACAGTGCCTGGTACATAATGACCACTTAAATTCTTATTGATTAACTGACTGAAGTCTCGACAGGGAAAATGGTACCCAATCATATAAATTACAAATAGCAGAGCCAAGATTCAAGTCAAGGTTATCTAATTTCCAAACCCAGCATGCTTTTCACTATCCCATACTATCTCAATCTACTTGTTTTAGATTGGAAGTAGAATGTTAATCCCTTGAGAGCACAGACCTATTTAATTTTTATCTTTGAATTCATATTTCCTAGTATAATACCTGACATACAATAAATAGGTGTTTAATAAATGCTTTTTGAATTGAATTCTGTTGTTGAGCTGTTAGAAGGTAGGAAAGAAATCAATGTAGTTATTTCTGTAAAGAGGCTAGCACAGAACCACTTACAAATAAAAGGCAAATTGATTAGCTGTTTATTATAAAAGGGAATCTTTTCTAGTTCAGTTCTTGATGCTGAAGATCCTTCTCAAATTTGCTAATTTATTTTATTAGCTCAGTGTGCTATACTTAGTAAACATACTAATTAACTTTTTGATTATTAAGTGCCTGAGATTCATCATCCTATCTCTGAGTAGTGCTCTATATGCAGACATAGAAAGTATGGAAGATGAGATTTAATGGGGAGTGATCATAGGACATTTTAAAAATAAAAAATCCCCAGCAAAACTTTGTCATCAATTAATTTTGTTTTCATTTGCCTCTTATTCCTAATAGGAGAATGCAAGGAAAAAAATAGTTAATGGAAATTTTATTATACTTGCTTTACGAAGAGCATTTAATTAGGAGTTGGGAGACCCTGGCCTAGCAGTAATTAACTTTGTGTTCTTGGGTAAGTCATACTCTCAGAGTGGCATGTTATAGCAGATATTATGTTTAATTTGCAGTCAGGAGAGAACCAGGTTTGACTTCTGCTTCAGATTCTTCGTAGCTATATAACCTTGTGCATTTCACTTAACCACTATCAACCTTGATTTTCTCTCTTTTAAACAGGAGGTAATAATAGCACCTATTTCACAGGACAGTGACGAGGATTAAATGAGATCACATGTGCTAAGTGTTTTGTACTAGGTGGCACAGTGAATAGAGATCTGGGTCTTGAGCCAAGAAGACTGTTCAAATTCAGTCTCAGATACTAGATGTGTGATCCTGGGCAAGTCTCTTAACCTCTGTTTGTTTCAACTTTGTCATCTGTAAATGGAGATGATGACAATAGCACCTACCTCCTGAAGTTGTTGTGAGGATAAAATGAGATTTTGTAATTGTAAAGTGCTAGAAAGTGCCTGGCACATAGCAGGTACTATATAAAAGTTATTATTGTTGTTGTGGTGGTTATTATTATTATATCAGAGTCAGTTATGATTGTTCTCATTGACCCTCTCATTTCATATCTTTGAAATGGAGATGAAATTCATAAACTAATCGCTTAGTCAATTACTATTCTCTAACATTTTAATATCAGTATGACCCTCACTTATCTTTCTTATATTCTAAATAGAGTCAGAGTAGATCTCAAAAATCACCTGGTCCAATCCTCTCATTTTACACATGAGCCATTTAAGGCCTTGTGCTGAGATCATGCTAATTCATCATGGAGTCTGAGCTGGAAGAAGCCTCAGAAATCACCTTACAAAATTTGTACTTCAACAGAAATCTCCTCTATAAGAACTCTAACAAATGGGTCATTCCCTATCTTCTTATTCCACCTTGGACAGCTCTTCATGTTTTCCTTTGACATCGAGCAAAAATTTACCTTTGAAAGTTCCACTCATTGCTTCTCATTCTGCCAATCAGTACAAGTCTAATTCTGCTTTTACATCCTTGCTCCGAAGATTCTTAAAAGAGAACCATCACATTAATATTTCCCCCTTTCTAACCATTCCCAGTTCCCTCATAATGGCATGGTCTTTAGTTTTATTATCTGAATTGCTTATATTCAGGTGCACCTTTGTTTGTCAATATCCTTCCTAAGAAGCAGTGTCCAGAACTGGACCTATTAATGCTGAAGATAATGTTTGAATAGTATAGAGTATATTGAATCTCTCACTTTCCTGATTTTGGATGTTATGCTTCTCTTAATTCAGCTAATAGCCCTTTTAGCCTTTTGGATTGAACTTTTGGTTCCAACAAAGTTTCCATATCTTTGTCATACACACTGCTATCTTAGCCATTTGCCCCCATATTGTAATTGTGCTTTTCATTTTTTTAAGCCAAATGTAATGTATTTACATTTATAACTATCAAATTTCATTTTAATAGATTTGGTCTATTGAAATTTTCTTGAATCCTGATTGTAGTAACTGATATCAATTAACTATCTCTCCTAGCTTCCTTCATATTTGATAAAATTACCATCTTTATCTAAGCTATGAACAAAAAATATTATGTAACATGTCATTGTCAATTTACTGGGATAAGTAACAAAAAAAATGGCTGTCCATATTGACATCAGACCATTAATGACTATTTTGGAGGTCCAGTCATTCAAAGTGTTCCATATATACATAACTGAACAAGCATCTCTATGTGATACCATAATCATTCATTTTTGACAAAGCTGGCATGACGTATTTTGACAAATAATTTATTGAAATTTTGGCATACTATATAACATTTTTGTAATGAATTGGTCTAGTAACCTGTTGAAAAAGGAAATTAGGTTATCTCAGCATGCCCTTTTCTTGATTAATTCAATCTGGTTTTTAGGGATTTCTTTTTCTAAATCCTCACAAATCATTCCTTATATTATTTTTTAAAATTATTTTTTTGGATCAGACTGTACTTTAATCACTATAGAAAGGTGTTTCATAGGTAAGCACACAGGTGACATGATAATGTAAGACAGTTAACACAGGAGGGCTGCACAGGTTAACTCTTGATCTGGACAGATGGGAAGACAGGAACAGAGTCATAATAAGGGGTGAAATAAGCTTACTTTATTCTAGTCTATTCTTTTAAAGGAGGGATGTTGACAATGGGAGCACCAACTCTTACAGCATTCCCTAATCACTCTTCTCCCATGGGCTGGGTGGGAGCGGCAGCTACCCCTACATCTTAATGGGGTCAGTTCAGATAGGTACAACATTCCAGCTTGTGCAATCCCCCAAATCCCCACAACCTTCAGTGGGGGGCTAGTTGGGACGGGTACATGCATTCCTCTATGTATTACCCAGATCCCCAATTACTGACCATACCCACTTGATTTATAGAGCAGCAGACAGAAAAGGCATCTTGCCAGCAATAGCCTCACAATTCTTACATTACTTCATCTCTATATCTTACTGTGCAGTCATGGGAGAAACTGTTCTGAACCATGATGATGAGAACTCATATCTAATATCTGGGAACTAGAAATTGTAATGGCCACAGATCCTGGGAACTGAACCCTAAAAAGGAAAACAAAAACCTCCTTACTTATGAAAGGGAACTCCGAATGAGGAACTCCATTGTTCAATGCATATCAGTAACTTTGTTGCAACTTATATTCTTTTTTTTTTTTTAAAGCAATTGGGGTTAAGTAACTTGCTCAAGGTTACACAGCCAGTTATTTTGTGTGTGTTAAGTATCTGAGACTGGAACCAATCCCAGGTCTCCCGACTCTGGGGCCAGCACTCTTACTGAGCTACCTGGATGCCCTGCAACTTATGTTCTTTGTGAACCTTAGTGAGGGCCTGGAGGCCCTGAGAAGTTAAGTTCATGCCCAGGTTCATGCAATAAGATGTGTAACTTAAAGCCAAGTCTTCCTGGCTTTTAGGACAGCTCTCTATATACTTATATTTAGGTTCAAGTTTAAGGGAAGAGGGAAAGGATGAAGGGAGGGAGGGTAGGAAATGAAGGAAGGATGGAGAGAGGGAAGGAAGGAAAGATAAAAGGAAGGAATGAAAGTGGGAGGGAAGGAAGAAAGGGGAAGGAAAGGAAGGAAGGGAAGGAAGAAGGAGAGAAGGAAGTCAAATGATTTATCTAGGGATCACACAACCATTATGAGTCAGAGGTAAGACATAAACCTTGATCTTCTCACCTCCAAGGTCAGCTCCTTATCCATTATGCCAATCTATTTCTCAGACTTCACACATAGGAAAATAATTGACAAGCTTCACACTTACCAGAAGCTAATTGTAGCATAGACTTTTCTAATCCAGCAGTACATTTCAAGACTGGCTCCATTTCCTGTGGATGTCTATATTTCTTTAAATGTGACCATGAACACAAGTCTAGTAGTAAGGAGACCTCTTTGTCTTTTTCCTCCTCTGCCATTAATTTGCTCCCTGACCTTGGGTAAAGACCCTGTATCATCCTGGAATGTAGTGATGTTTTCTATAACAGGTGAGTTTTGATGCTCCCCCCCCCATAAATTGAATCACTGCAAGTTTAAGATTAGATGAGCCCTAAGATTCCTTTCAGATTTAACATCCTATTTATCATTTTATGACCTTCTCAGAGTTACTTTCTATAACTGGCTTTTCACCCCTTTTCTTTTCTAGGCTGGGTCATTGGCTTTTGTTTTCTGGGTCATTGTGTAATAAATAGCACTCTGAAATCTAGAACATGGGTCAACATCATTTCAGAAGTAGGTTGCTAAATTGCTGGCCTATTTTTTTTCTTTTGGATTTTAATTGATGTCTTTTGGTTTCATGTCATTTCAGGATCTCCATGCCAAGACCACCCTTCCTTTTTTGCTCCTCTCTTTTTACTATTAGCAGATACCTTCTTTTCCAGAGCTAAGGCCCAGCAAGCAAACTGTGCCCTGAGCTTGGCAACAAAAATGCCTAGTCCCCAAACCACACAATAACTTGTGAAGTATAAGCAATGAAAGTCACATGAAAGGATAAGACTCCCTATATGGACAGAAAGAGCAGAGAAAGAGGATGGGGGAAGGGGAGAAAGAGGAAGAGGAGGAGAAGGGAGGAAATGGCCATCTTGCCCAACTGGACCTGGACAGTTGAGTCTCTGGGAAAAGAGGCAGCTACTCCTCCTCACAGACTGTTGTTCACCCTTCCTTTTTGAAGAGGCCCAATGCCCTCAGGAGGGTGAAGTCTGGACTTGCAAGTGAATTCGATTTAAGCTAGGTAGGGCTGTGCAAAGTCATTACCCTTGCGCTCTCCTCCAGAGCCATCAGAATCCAGGACAAGATATAGGTCAGGATGACTGGCAAATGGCCCTGGATACAGTGGGAGACCCAGGCCTTTTTAAGTTCCATTGGAATAAAGAAGGCTTATAACCTCTGAGAGATCTTTGGTTTTATTTTATTTTTCAGAGTTAGCAGTTGGGGTATCACCTTTCTGAGCTCTTTGGTATTTTTAAGAGTTAGCAGTGGTTGCATAACCTCTTTGACTCTTTGGTCATTTATTTTCAGAGTTGACAGTCATAGTCATTCCTGTTTCCCCCAACTCAAAACTGAACCACTCCTGGATAGAGTACTAGACAAGGAACTAAGAATACTTAACTTCATATCCTATCTCTCGCACTACTAGTAGTGCGAGCCTGCACAAGAAGCTTAATTTTCCCCTTGCCTCTTTTGAACCTCATATTTATCATCTCTAAAATGAGAGACTTGTTGCAACGCCCTTTAAACTTCCTCCCATCTCTAATCTTATGAGCCCTTGTGACAAAGCAAAGCTGTGAAGTATCAACAATTGATAACTTGACTGCATCATTTCTTACTGCACAGCAATATTTTGTTACATAGTTTATTCTGCCATTTCTCAACTGATACATAAATATATTGTGTTTCTAGTTCTTTGCCAAATGGCATAGTGGAGAGATTAATGAGCCTGGAGTCAGTACCGGTCTTTGTTTAAATCTTCTCTCAGGCACTTACTAGCAGTGTAACCTTAGATACTTACTAACTTTGTGGCCCCAGACAAATGGCTTAACTTCTCTCACACTCAGTTTCCTCATCAGAAAAATGGGGACAAAATTTTCATCTACCTAAAAGGACAAATCAGTGAACTATGTGCGCAGACCTTAAAATGCCATATAAATAAAGTGTTGCTATAAGTATTTTGGTACACAACATATTTGACTTTCTATTTTCAGACTCCTTGAGGGCAAATACCTTGCAGTTGAAGCATTGGGTCTAAGAGTATGAACTGATTAGTTACTTTTCTTGCATAGTTACAAATCGATATTCAGAATAATTCATAGCTCCCCCAACAACATATGTACCTGTATTCTCACCTTATCATGGCATTATTTCAGTTTTTGTTAACTTTTCCAGTTTGCAGAGTGTTAAATTTATTAGCATTTGTCTTGCTGCTAATGATTTGGGGAAAATGATCATGTTGTGATTGCTATTTTGGAATTTCTTTTTAAAAATGTTCATGTTCTTTCACCATTATCTATTGGGAAATGCTTCTTGATTTTATACATGAGTATTAATTCCTTATACATTGTGAATATCAGTAATATTTTGTACCAGGATTTTCCCTCAGTCTGTGGGTTTTCTTCTTATTCTCTGCATTGATTTTGTAAATTGGATTTATGCTTCAGGTAGGTGTTAAACTAGGTGGCTCCTAAGGTGCCTCTCAAAGCCAAGATACTGTCATTTCTTTCTCCAGACTCTTATACTTGGCATGATGGCAAGTAAACTTGTACTAAAGGTTTACTAATTGCCTGGTGTATCAGCAATGCCATATTCACAATGCCTATGGAGATTACAAATATGCTGATATAATTATCCATTACAAAATACATCATGCTTGCCATATGGGGAAATAAACTAGAAAATTTATTAAGATACCAAAAGCCTGAGTCGCAAAACCAGAAAGTGAAAGCCATCAGAGTAGTTATGATATTGGCACAGGTAGATAAAGTAGAAAGCACCCACATTTTCAAGCCTTTAAAACAGAACAGGCTACCTCAGGCAAAGGTCCTCCTCTGCCCACGCACAGCAACCACCCAGCGTCCTGGAAGCGTGCTCCCAAGCAGCTCCGGCCCCTGGCAGTCCTCAGCAGGAGTCCTTAGCAGAAAGTCCTTAGCAGTCCTAACTCAAAAAGGGATTCGTGCTGCCGCTGCCTCTGGCCGTCACCACCACCGCCAGCCACCGCAGGAACGCTAGCTTGGCTTTCGCTTTCTGTGTCTTTCGCTTTCTCTTGCTCCGCCCCTTTCTGCTACGTCAGCACGTCCAATGGGGCATGGAAGATCTTTAAATCCCATAACCCTTACATTCGGCCCCAAGATCTTTCATGTCCCTTACTTGGCAAAGATACAGTAGGAATAACTGGTGTCAACAAAATTTCACAACAATATAACAAGAATAGCACACAATAAACACAGAAAACCATATTTTAGGGTGGGGCTTGAGCACAAGCTCCCCATCATTCCCCCCACCCCAAACAAATGGGGCCCCAAAATCTTGTGGTAAGGGGTGAAGATCTCTTCTTCTATGGCTACTTGCTGCTGAAATCGGATGTAGAGCTGTCCCTGTCCTAAGGGGTCCCATTTGAGAGGTCAGTTCTTAATATGCTTGATGCCAGGTCCAAGGGTGACACATCACAGTTGCAGACAAGGGGTGACATCCAGCTTAAGCTATCAGGCATCTACAGATGGAGGGTACCAGCCTGTGGAAACAAATCTAACAAACAAGGTGAACAAACAAAAAATCAAGAAGAAGCAAAGAGACAATAACCAGACAATTGTAGCCTCACTCACGGTAGAATAAATGAGTTAAGGGTA
This sequence comes from Petaurus breviceps papuanus, assembly GCF_028583685.1. NCBI lineage: Eukaryota > Metazoa > Chordata > Mammalia > Diprotodontia > Petauridae > Petaurus > Petaurus breviceps. Next base: position 12,979,029 of record NW_027187324.1, on the reverse strand, counting down.
CAATTTTGTAATCATCTTCTCCAGAATAAACAATAGTTACAGTGTTATCCTTCCCATATGCTATAATCTCTGCAGCCTTTGGAACATCATCTGGCTTCTGTTTTACCCATACTTTAGCTCTGGATTTTATTCTATCAGTAGAACCAAATCCTTCAGTTCCTGTGACAGTTATTTTGGAAGGAGGGTCAGTTTTTACAAGTGGCATTGTTTTACAAGGAACGATAATCACTTGAACTATCCTATCATTCTTGTGAATCTGTATGGGCCCTTCACCTAAATTCTGGAATGTTACAACAATTTCTCCTTGATAATTAGAATCTATTACTCCAGCCAATACATGTATTCCTTGAGCTGCTAATCCTGATTTGGGTAAAATCTGTCCAAAGTGATTTTTAGGGATTCTTATGCATATCTCAGTGGAAATTTTTCTTACTTCTTTCCTGTCCAACCAAAAGTCCTCTAAACAATGTAAATCATACCCCACCGAACCAGGTGGTCCTGGGTACGGTGCTGGGACATCTGGCCTCAAGGTCCAATACTCAATATTTGGGATCTTGTGTGTTTGTTGTTTTCTAATTTGCAGATTGGGGGTCATCATTCTGGCTAGAGGTGTACTTCCTCCCAATGGTCTATTATTCAAATTACACAAAGCCATGAACAAATTATCCTTCCAATGTTGATATGAATTATTGGAACTTAACTTCCTCAACTGTTCTTTCAGTAATCCATTCATTCTTTCAATTAACCCAGATGCTTCTGGATAATATGGAATATGATATATCCATTCTATATTGTTTAGTATACGATACTTCTTCATTTCATTGCCTTTGAAATGTGACCCATTGTCACTTTGAATCTGCATTGGGGTTCCATAATATAGACTTATGAGATCTAGAGTTTTACAAGTGTTTTTCTGGGTTGCATTCTTATAAGGACAAGCTACTAGTACACCTGAATAGGTGTCAACAGAAGTACATATAAATCTGCATCCTTTATCCAGTGGTAGTGGACCAATATAATCTATTTGCCAGATTTGGGCTGGGACTTTTCCTCTTGCTATCTCTCCAGTTACTACCCGAGGAACAGTTCGCTCCTTTTCCAATTGACATATATGACATTCTTCTGCTATCTGTTTTAACAGTGAATGAGAGATACTAATACCTCGATCTTGTGCCCACTGGTGTGTGGCCTGGACCCCCAAATGGCCTGCTGTTTGGTGGACCCATTTTGCTAATACCGGATCATCAGTTGTTGTCAAAGTAGGGACAATACGTTCAGTAGCAATCTTTACCAGTCGATCAGCATGAGCATTGTACTCACGTTCTGGTGTGGTGGGGGCCACGTGAGCATCTACATGAAAAACTGACAAGTCAGTGACCAAAGACATGTTCCAGATATCTTCCCATAATTCTTTGCCCCAGACTTGTTTCCCATGAATTTCCCAATTTTCATTTTTCCACATGGGCATCCATGTAGCTAACCCATTAGCTACCGCCCATGAATCAGTGAATATATGACACTGTCCTCCTTGTTCTATTTTGATGGCTTGATATACTGCCATAAGTTCAGCATATTGGCTACTTGCACCTATCCCAGTACTTTCCAAAGTCCTTCTAGTGCATGGGTTATAGGCCACTGCTTTCCAATGTCTTTTTTGCCCCAAATATTTTGCTGTCCCATCAGTAAACCATGCATGTCTCTTTTGTTCCTCAGTTAATACATCATATCCCTCATTCCATTTTACAGTGGACTGTACCAACTGTTGCTTTGGCTCAGGGGGTATGTCATTCTCTCAATTTCTATGTTTGCTATAGATTCATGCAGAGCAGAGACTCCGCTTTTGCCTGTTTTCGCTCTATTTTGAATATACCACTTCCATTTGATTATACTAGCCTCTTGGGCATGTCCAATTCTGTGAGAAGCTGGGGTACTCATTACCCAGGTCATAATTGGGATTCCAGGTCTTAATATCACTTCATGGCCCACAGTCAGTTGTTCAGTCTCCACCAAAGCCCAATATGCAGCTAACAACTGCTTTTCAAAAGGTGTATACTGGACTCCAGATGAAGGGAGTTTCCTACACCAAAATGCCAAAGGTACATTTCGGCTTTGTTGTTTTTGCCATAAGCTCCAGTTTGCATAATCATCTTGTACAGTCACTTGCAATTCCATTGGACCATTTTGCATGGGCCACAAATCCAGGGCCAATTGTATGGCAGCCTTGGCTTCTTCAAAAGCTTTACTCTGCTCAAGTCCCCAATCAAATTCATATTTCTTCCATGTGACTCTATATAAAGGTTTTAAAATCTGTCCCAAATGTGGAATGTGGTGCCTCCAGTATCCAAACAATCCTATGAACTTTTGGGCCTCCTTCTTATTGGTAGGGGTAGGAAAATCCTGAATCTTTTGTCGGGCTTGAGGAAGAATCTACCTTAGCCCCTTGTTCCATTGTATACCCCAAAACTTCACATTCTGAGCTGGTCCTTGAACCTTTGCAGGGTTAATTTCCCACCCTTTACTTTTCATATGCTCAATTAGAAGGGTCAAACTCCTTTCCACTACTTTCACATCTTTTCCCTGTATCATGATATCATCAATGTAGTGGGTAAGCTGTACACCAGGTAGCTTTAATTCATCCAACTGTTCAGCCACAATCCTGTGACAAATAGTCGGGCTATGTATGTAACCTTGTGGCAAGCGAGTGAAAGTATATTGTCTACCCTGCCAAGTGAAAGCGAAGTGGTCCCATTGTTTAGGGTCTATTGGGATGGTGAAGAAGGCATTTGCCAAGTCAATAACTGCATACCAAGTCCCATCATATTTCTGGATCCTTTCTATTAAGGTGATGGTATCTGGAACAGCAGCATACAAAGAAGGAGTCACCTTATTCAACTGTCTATAATCCACAGTCATTCTCCATGTCCCATCTGATTTTCTTACTGGCCAGACAGGATTATTCCATCTTGTGGTTGTAGGGACTAACAGTCCTGCTTCAACATATTCCTTTATAGTAGTGGTAATTTCATCTTGCCCACCTGGCACACGATACTATTTTAAAGTAATTACTTCAGAAGGTTCAGGTAAAGTGATTAGGTCCATTTTTAGTTTTCTTACTAAAACTGTATTAATTCCTATCTTCCTCACAGCAAATTGGTATCTTCCTTCAGGTAAATTCAGAGTCATGCCTCTCAATACATCTATTCCAATGATGTATTCAGGAATGGGTACAACAACCACAGCATATTCCTTCTTAGGTAACTGCCCAATTTTCATTGTTATTTTAACCTGTCTGGCTGATATTTCAGTGCCTCCTAGACCTGTGATGGTAATAGGAGTTCCATGTTTAAACTTATCAGGGTTTCCATAGCTAAGTGTAGCCTCAGCCCCAGTATCAATCAGTGCCCTAGTCACAGTAGTTGATCCATTCTTCCAATATATTGTTAAACCAATATGGGGTCTGCAATCTCTTCTGCATATTTCTTTTATCTGGGCTGGGGCTTGGCCTATCTCCTATTCCCCCTGAAGGTGGGGCAAACTTGGATACAAAGATTCAGATTCAGAAATACCTGCGGGGGTGGTTCCTGCTTCCCTGTTCATTCTAATGCTAAGTACCTTTTCTTGGTACGGCTTATGCAGCTCTTCAGTTGGAATACCATCTATTCTTCTAAAGTCCACCCCAGCTCTTAATAGAGCAGTAAACAGTTCCCTTCTTGTGGGTCTGTTTTGTCTCTGAATCCTCTGGCTGTTTACTCTTCTCTGGAGGCAATTTGTCTTTTTCCCATTCCCCTAAATCGCTTAATTGTGAAACCTTATCCAGCACCTCTGAAAGAGGGTGCCCTATTTCTCCAATTAAAAGAGTCAGAATTAGGTGCTTATATGCAGGAGGAGCCGTCTTCACTATGATATTTCTATGAGGAACTGCTAGGGGGGTATCATAATATGCATTTGCATCTCCAATCAGGATAGCAGTTTTCATTACCTCCTCCTTTAGCTTTCTCATACAGTCTCTAAGTGAGTACCAGGGTCTGTCTCCCCTAGGCCACATAGATTCAGTCGGATATTGCTTTTTGCAACCTTCTGCAGCTAAAGCTAGAAGACTTGTTTTGTTATTTCCTCCTTGCATATGGTGATCCCTAAAAGCCTGGTGTACAAAAGGATTCTGACTGATACTTATGAATTTTAAACAGTCCTCATTGTCCAGTGTTATTCCTCCTGCGCCTTCATCAGTGATTCTTACTATCCAAGACACTAAAGACTCCCCCATTCTTTGGGTAAATCTACTCAATATATCAGTGATCTCCTGTTGAGTGAAATCCTCAATTATCTCCCTGGACTCTGTTTTGCCTCGGTGGTTCTCCTGTCTTCTTCTTCGTATGGGGAGACCTTCTACATTAGAAGACTCCTCATCTAACCTTGCTCCATTCTCCTCACACACATTCTCCTGGAAGCTGTCAGGGCAATTCTGCCCAGCCTGTACAAAAGCTGCATGCACATTCATTACGCTAGTTTTTTGCTTCCTTTTTCCTACATGAACAGTAGCTTGCTCCTGGACCACATGAGTCCCTCCAGTTTGGCCTTCTGAGTGCTGTGACACAGAAGAATCCTCAGGCAAACCAGCTGACTCCCTAGCCATCCGAGCTCTTTCCTTCATCAGCTTATCCCTACTTTTACACATAAGGTGATAACTTGTTAGCAGCACCCAGCCTCTCCTGCACACTCCTGCCAGTTCTTTGCCTGGTTCTATGGGTATTGCTTTCAAACATCTTTCCAAATCTCCAGGTTCTCCCTCTTTTAGCCTTGGTTCCCAGTTTTCACAGGGCCCTGTGCTTTTAGCCAATTCTCTGGCTAGAGAGGAATAAGGCAAATCCTCTCATCCTGGAATAGCCATTTCTCCCTCTAAAGCCCCACTGCTTCCAAATAGAGGCCTGACATTTTGTGGTCCCATCTGGGTCGCCAAATGTATCAGCAATGCCATATTCACAATGCCTATGGAGATTACAAATATGCTGATATAATTATCCATTACAAAATACATCATGCTTGCCATATGGGGAAATAAACTAGAAAATTTATTAAGATACCAAAAGCCTCAGTCCCAAAACCAGAAAGTGAAAGCCATCAGAGTAGTTATGATATTGGCACAGGTAGATAAAGTAGAAAGCACCCACATTTTCAAGCCTTTAAAACAGAACAGGCTACCTCAGGCAAAGGTCCTCCTCTCCCCACGCACAGCAGCCACCCAGTGTCCTGGAAGCGCGCTCCCAGCAGCTCCGGCCCCTGGCAGTCCTCAGCAGGAGTCCTTAGCAGAAAGTCCTTAGCAGTCCTAACTCAAAAAGGGCTTCGTGCTGCCACTGCCTCTGGCCGTCGCCACCACCGCCAGCCACCGCAGGAACGCTAGCTTGGCTTTCGCTTTCTGTGTCTTTCGCTTTCTCTTGCTCCGCCCCTTCCTGCTACGTCAGCACGTCCAATGGGGCATGGAAGATCTTTAAATCCCGTAACCCTTACACCTGGTGAATTATGAAAGACACTGGATTTGGAGTCTACAGAAGGAGGTTCAAATCACAGCATTTCTTATTAACTGTGTAACTTTAGACATGCCATTTCAGAGACCTGAACCTTAGCTTCCTCATCTTAAAAATGCAGATGTTGGGTGGCTAGGTGGTGCAGTGAGTAAAGTGCTGGTCCTGGAGTCGGGAGTACCCAAGTTTGGTTCTGGCCTCAGACACTTAACACACACACACACACACACACACACACACACACTCACAAACACACACACACAAATAGCTGTATAATCTTGGGCAAGTTACTTAACCCCAATAGCCCCCCAAAAAGCAAAAAAAAAATGCAGATGTTCCACTAAATGATCTCTGTTCCCTTCCAGCTCTTAATTCTATGAACTTACAACATTGCATAAGAAATAACAGAAATGAGATTGTAGTCGAGCAGTAAAATTCCCCCACTCCATTCTCTGACCTCTTGAACTATCCTGTGATCCTTTCTTTGTCTGTTCTCCTAGACCATCATCCCCACTCTCATCTCATTTTCTTCCTTTTAAAATTTTGATATTTTAATTGACTATTTCAACATCACACTCCAGGTCTCTGTCCTAGTCCCTTTCCTCTTTTTTTGTCTACGTTCTCTCTGACTTAATGATCACATCAGCTCCCCTAAATCAAATGATCACTTTATGCAAATTGCTTCCAAATCAACTTATCCTGCCATCATCTCTCTCTTGAGCTCCAGGCATGTCTCCAACTCTCTCTGACACATTTCCAACTAGATGGAGCATAGAAATTTCAACCTCAACATACCTCAAACAAGTAATTATATTCCCTTCTAATATCCTTATTTCTATTGAGAAGACCTTCACACTTCCAGTCACCAAGGTTAATGACCATGAGTCATGATGGACTCTTCACTCTTCACATTCATACCCAGTCATTTGCCAAGTCTAGTAATGTCCATCTTCTCAACATTTCTCACTTTGTGTTTACTTACCCATGACCAACTGAGTTCAAGACCTCATCACCTATGGCCTAAACTATTTTAATGACTAACTATTTTTAATGAATTTATCTCTTTGTATCATATCTTTCCTCTCTAAAATCCATATTCCATATACCTAACAAATTCAGGTCTAAACATGTAACTTCCTGTTCAGTAAATTAAAATGACTTCCCATTGCTTTTAGGTTAAAGTATCAACTTGTCTATTTGGCATTTAAAGTGTTTCGTAGTCTGGTTCCTCCCTACAATTCTAGGCTAATTTCCTATTATATGTCTTCATTCACTTCATGTTCTAGTCAAACTAGCCTGCTTGTGATTTCCCATACATGTTCTTTTTCACCTCCATGTCTTTATACAAGGCCATCCCCTAAGCCTGAAGTTTTCTCTCTTCTCGTTCCAGCATCTTGACTCCTAATTCTTATCAAGGGTCATTTCCTTCAAGAGCCCTTTTCTGACTTTCTAAATAATTAGTAACCTCCCTTTCATTTTGTGTGTATACCTATATACGTATGTATATATTGTATATACTGATTTGTATGTTGCAACTGGATATTAGAATGTAAGATTCCTGAGGTCACAACTTCTTTTTTTTTTGCTTTTTGGAGGGTAATTGGGGTTAAGTGACTTGCCCAAGGTCACATGGCTAGTTTTTGTGTTAAGTGTCTTTGGTCAGATTTGAACTCAGGTCTCCTGACTCCAGGGCCTGTGCTCTATTCACTGTGCCACCTAGCCACCCTGGTCACAGCTTCTTATTTTGGGGTTTATATCACCAGAATTTGTTGCAGTAGCTGTTATATAGTAATTATATAATAAGTGATTGATTTTTTTTCCTCCTTGTTGGGCAATACCTGAATGCGTAGTGCAATACCAGCTAAGCTTGCTGTCAATCTCCTGCTAAATTTGGGGTTATGCTGTTGGTAAGTAAACTTCCTGGATTTGTATGTTCAACTTATATTATTAATAAGAAAAAATCTGATCAAACGCATTCTTCCATCTAAAATTTAATTCAGTAACTCTCTTTATGTTCCCAAACTGACACATAGTGAGATAGAGACATTACCTTTTACATGTGTTTTCTCAATGCTTAGATTGTACTATGTTGATCTTCCAGTAAAGGATTCTATCCAGGTGTGAGTGACTTTCTTTTTCCCTTCCCTCCCCTCCCCTCCCCTACCCACTTTCTTTCTCCTCTCCCTTCCCTTCACTTCTTTCTTCTCATTTTAATTTTATTTGTTAGATTAAGTCTTCTCAAATTCAAACTCAGTTCACATTATTAATTTTCTCTCTGGGTAAGTTTAAATCTATTTCTGAATGTATGTTCATTTACTAAATCTCAATATCATTTGCCTTTGTTTCTAAACCATGATTTCTTTCAAGTCAAAAATGCAACAGAAACCCCATCTTTAAAAGGGCAAAGTTAGGTCTGTTTGACTGAATAAATAAATGGACTTTCAGAGTTTCTGGTCAGTGGATGAATAAAGTAGGATGATTAAAAAAGACATAGACCTCTCTGATATGGGGATTGATTTTTTTTTTGCTTCTTTTCTATGGTCTCTCTCTTTTTTCTTCCCATTTTGCCTTCTTGTTTTTCAGCCTGTTTGACAATATCAATTTCCCATCCTGGAAAAGGCAATTACTTGACTGATTTCTAGAATAGTCACAGCTAAAAGTAGTTCAGAGAGACAGCCAATTCCATTAAGGACAAGCAAGAGAAAGGTAAAGTTCTTCAGTGGTTAGAACCAATGGAAGATTGAAAGGAAACCCATGGTTTGAATCTAGCTCAGCCAATTTTTGTGTTGCTGTGGGTTAATGTTATAGTTTCGATGAGCCACATTCCCCAATTTACTAATCAAAAACCTCAATATAGTATCAGTTTATTTCCTGCAACTGAAAGCAATCTCATGAAAGACATATACATTACGTGTAAATATATTTATAAGCTTATTTTCTAGAACGAAAAACCATTGTAATAGAGGCCGTAGCCTGCATCATATTTACAGAACATAGCTTTATTTATCTAGAACCTTAAAATACTTAAAAAACCCAAACTTATTCATTCATAACAGCCTTGGGAAAGACATGTGCTTCGTATGAAAATCTATATATCTCTTATCTAGTCATCTCAGCCAATTATCAAGTGAAAAAGTATACTCTGTACCCATTCAGAAGGTTGTCATTAATGTTTCTCCCTATTTAATTGCAGGCAGCTATGTGGCAAAGTGAATTAAGTGCTGGGCCTGGAGTCTAGAAGACTTATCCTCCTGAGTTCAAATTCAGCCTCAGACACTTCCTAGGTGGGTGACCCTGGGCAAGTTACTTAACCCTGTATGCCTCAGTTTCCTCATCTGTAAAATGATCTAGAGAAGTAAATGTCAAACTATTTGACATTGTATCTTTGCCAAGAAAATGCCAAATATGGTTGCAAAGAATGAGCATGCCTAAAAAACAACTGAACAACAGTAAAAGTTTCTTTGCACTCAAATATTATTAATCAAACTCTCTTATGCTGGAAACAGAGGTCAAACACATACAGGTTCAGGGAGAACCAGAATGAAAAATATCATGTCACTGTATAGGAGGTCTTAGAGAACTGAAGACTCAGCAATGACATCACCACCATTTAGACATTCAGGAGTGAATTCATCTTCTTATTCCTCGGTGTCTTTACTTTTACAGTGAAGATCATGAATGTATATCAACAAATATTTATTTAATGTTTGCTATTGCAAAGTAGTGGTAGGTATTGGGAAAGGATGTAGAGATGTATGGCAGTCACCTGCAATTGGGATCTTACAATCTAGATCAGGAGACAGGACATACTTTTTAAGGTAAAGATAGAAATTAGCAGGTAAGTGGCAATTGCTGCATTGTGATACAGTGCAAAGAGCCCTGGACTTGGTGCCAGAGGAGCTGAATTCAAATCCCAACTCTTCCATTTGTTACCTCTGTGACTTTACATGTCATTCAGTCTCTCTGGGCCTCAGTTTCTTCATTTGTAAAATGAGGAAAATTTGTTTAAATGGTCTTTAAAGTACCTTCTAGCTCCAAATCTATGATCCTATGATCCCATGAAGGGTAAGGATTACTGGAGCCTAGATATCTAGATAAACGAATAAAAATTAATGACTAGAATAGGCTGTAATGCCAACATGATATTTACAGTGCCTACAGTGAATATGAATATGCCTGTGTAATTCTGAATCACAAAATGTAACAGACTCTTCAAATGGAAGAAGAACCAAAACATTTATTCAAATACCAGAAAGCTGAATCCCAACACCAGAAAGACAAGTCCATCATAGCAACAAAGAAATATACACACAATAAAAATGCAGAGGGGACTACCATCCCCAAGACTTACCCCTGCTAGGGCCTGCCCACAAACAAATACCCTCAGATTTCTGCCTGCCTCCCCTCTCTCCCTCAGATCTAACTACTCTGACCAACTTCCTGTGGGCTCTGCACCACCCTTCCTGCTCCACCAATGCAGCAAGCTCCTCCCACTACAGGCTTCATGTGACTCAAAGTCATGTGACTTAGGCTTTCTTGTGACTTAAGCAGGGCATATGGGCCTATTAATGGATGGGAAGGATCTTCCTATTGACATTACCATTACATAGGCATAGCTAATGACTTGTAAATCAATTTACAAAGTCAAGGGGATATGCAAATATGTAATCCCTTAGATTCCCCTGTGGAGGAAATAAACTTCCCCAAACCTACAACTTCCAATGAAGTTGCTGCTTCAGTGCACTTAATAGGAACCTATAATCCTCAAAGACAGCAGAGCTTTTCAAAATAGTCACCAAATCACTTCATTATTATGGTTTGAGAAATCTCCCAGTAAGAAGTTTCTATTTCCCAAGTCTGGACAAGCAACTGTTATGGCTGCCAAGGGATACCCAGGAGATATTGTAGGGGTGCTCAGGGATGATTTAGCAGTACAGGCAACATTTCACAAGCTATTTTCTTCCTCTGGGTCATCTCAGTTGGAAACATCAGGAACTTGAGAATTATGGAACAGAAACCAGAGAGATTTATGTGAAAATTGTCTCAAACAAAATGCAAATGACCCAGACACCCAGATGTGTCAGGTTGAATTGTTATAGAGGGCATTTTAAAAATAGGACTTCAATAGTAGGGTGGGTGGGGTTTGGAACAAGTGTTTCAGCTTATCTTGAACATCAGGGTTGACCAGACAAATAATGAATGTGAAAAATATGTGAATTTGTGAATAGTGAAAAATAATGAATTTAGATTGAATACATGGCTCACAGCAGTACATAAAAGCAATATTCCAAGGAGGAAAAGAAAACAAATAAATAATGAATTGTACAATGCAAATCTGGAGAAAGGTTTGTTGGTTTGGTTTTAAAACTGATTAAAACTAAACGCCCTAAAATATAAAGCTTTTTTAATAAAAAATGGCTTTAAGCAAGAATTTTGCTAGTTTACAGTAAGAGTGACAGCTTAGGTAATTGTCAGGACACTGACTAAAGAGGGGGGACAGGCTGAGTGAGGTAAATGGATGCTATTTAATAAAAAAAAAGAAGGAACAACCTCAGGTAGAAAGGGAGAGCTATAAAGGGGAAGGCTGCCATGTTTCCTCAGCCTAGGTTGCCAAGCTGAATGAGGCTGCTGTTAATAATTAAACTGTAGGAAACTGATATCAGCCTTTTATTTGGGAGTCACTAAACATTAGGTGCTGTAATAGAACAACATGGTGATAAGGTTAGCAAAAGTTCTAGCCTATGGTATATAAGTGGGGGGGGGAAAGGCATCTTCTTTGATTCTCTCTGAATCTCCATCTCAGGTCTCCACAATACAATTTGTCAGTCATAATAATTTGTCAAACATAAAAAGAACATTTCTTTGTTCTTTGTCTTTGAGGCCTTTCCTATGCTTAGTGTTTAGGTTAACTCGTGTGGCTTGTCCATTTTTTAAAATTGTAATTGCTTACTGTGGATAGTATTAAACTTGGAGTCAAGAAAACCTGCCTTAAGCATTTACTACCTCTGAAACTCTGAGCAACTCCCTTATGGTTTCTGAGCCTTTGAATCTATGAACAGGGTTTCAGATCTGAGTGTGCTATACTAAAAAATGTGTGAGATTGAAAGCTTCAACTTCTAAGAATTTTGTATACCTTTTGGGGGAGGAATAACACATTGAAAAAAATTGGTAAATTTTATTTTAACATATCACATTCCCATACTTCTAGGTGAATTCCTAATCTCCACCCCTGCCTTGTTCAGTCCTCTATAAGAGTTCAGGAAATAAATGTGAAGAAATGATTGTGATTGATATAAAAGTACCCTTATTTTTGAGTACTTTTCCATTTGTCAGAAGAAAGGACTAGTATGTGCTTTATTGGTTAGTATCAATATTAATCAACATCAATCTGAGTTCAGATTCTTTCTTGGAAATTTATAAGCTGTGTAACCCTGGACAAGTCACTTAGTCTCTTTTAGTGTCAGTTACCTTATCCATAAAATGGATATAATAATGGCACATCTCACAGGGTTGTTGAAAGAATCAATTGAAATAATATGTGTGCATATTAGGTATATATACATACACATATATATATATTAAGCACTTTGTGAACTTTAAATCTCTATTAGAAATTATTGCTATATTATCTCAGTTTATTTGACATAAAGTTGTTTTCATTTATGTAACTATTAATCATGTATCTTTATGAGAGGGTTCTGCTTTATTCATTTTATATCACTTCATATGTCTTAATTTTATATAGTATTTACTGTGTGCTAAGGACTTTAAAATTATTATCTCATTTGATCCTTACAATAACCCTGAGAGGGGTTATTTTACAGATGAAGAAACTGAGGAAAACCAGCATTAAATGGTGTGCCTAAGGTTACATAGTTTAAAAGTGTCTGACACTGGATTTGAACTCAGGTCTACCAGACTCCAACCCCAGCTCTGATTGGGGTAGGAGTGGGGGAGGTAGAGGTAGGGATGATATTGAGGAAAGTGTGTGTGTGTGTGTATGTGTGTGTGTGTGTGTGTGTGTGTGTGTTGTATACAGCTTAACTGTAATGTAGTTTTGCCAGAAAGAGTTGTCCCATAGTAGAGAGCGTCAGCCCTAGGGTTGCTGTTGGTGGGGAAAGGGTGTGGGAGGAGGCTGATGAAACCAGCAGTGAGTAGAGAGGAGGTATGACAATAGAACCCTAGAAGTAAGGTTAGGGGAGAGTGTGGGGTTGTAATGCATGGTAAAACCCAGGAGAAGAACAAGACCATATAATACAAGGATGATGACTGTCTCTATGAGGAATAAAACATAAGACAGGAGGCATGGGGACCTGAGCAGCACTGAGGAAGCAGTATGTTTGCTTAGATACTAACACAAGGGGCCAAAGTCCCAGTCTTCCAAGTCTACTCTGTCCTGATTCTGGGTCCAGCATTTTATCTGATATGTTAGATTATCTGGTGGAGTGGATTTTTCACTTCAAAAGTGAGAGCTGATCTTAGTTTTGTGCTATTCTCCCTCCCTGCTACCCCAAGTTGGGCTCATAGTAAGACCTTTTCAGTATACCACAAGTAGTGTAAATGGGTTATGGTAATTTTTACTAAGATTATTGATAGCAAATGATTTCTAGATTAATACCTATAGTCTTTCTCAGTAGGCTTTTTATATCTTTTTTTCTCTCTGACTCTTTCATTGAGATATCTTTTAAAAAAATCAGACTGCAGTTTTATATATCAATTATTCACTTTTGTTAACTAAAAAAGAAAAAACCCTACCAGAGAATGAAATTCCCTTAATGAAAATGCAAAAGGGGGGACTCAATTATAAGAAACATCCATTGAAAATATTCCATAAGTCCCTATAGAAAAATATCTATAAAAGAAATAGCACTCCTTCATGGAAAGACACTGCATTTCTATGAATAAAATGAGTGATATTATGTAAATAGAGTGATCAGAATCTCCATGGAGAATAGGTTGTTATTCTATGTGCTGTTAAATGCAAAAGAAAGTTGATGCATTTGAACTCAGTTATTTTGTCTTTCCACAAAGATTCTTTAAGTATAACCTGCTAGTTTGCATGGGGAATGAAAGAACCTGCGGTTTGAGGAACATGGCTGAAATTTCATATTTCTCTTCTTTTTTCCTGATATTTGGCCATTTTTCAAGAGAATTAAAAGCTGTTCAGAAAAAATATTTTTTCTGCATGGGCATACATTACTAAGTTAGCCAGAAGTTCCTGGGTTAGTCATTGGGCATAGGACTTCAAGTTAGGAAAACTGGGGCTTAAATCTCACCTCAGACACTTACTAGCTATGTAAATCTGGGCAAGCTGCTTAAACTCTCTGGGACTCAGTTTCTGCATCTGTGACATCAGTACAGTTGGAGTAAATGACTCAAAAGGTTTTGGCCAGCTCTAAATCTGATTGTATGATTCCTGCTAAAAAAAAAAAAGTGGCCTGTGATAAGTATGTTCCTTCTGCTGACTGATCTTGTGAAATCAACTTGGCATAGAGTCACAGAATAATATACTTCTATGTATGTGTATATATTTTATATGGATGTATATGTAGATACATGTATATATAATATAATATACATGTGTATAATATACATGTATCTATGTACAGACACACATATGTACTTACATATAAGTGTATTTTCATAGACTCTGTACATATATGTTATGGGAATGGGAATCTGAAGATCTTCCCTGCCCCTTGGCCCTTTAATAGGCTTAAGTGACTCTGAGAACCTTCCTTGATTTGAAAATATACTCTGTCCTCTCGTAGGCTGAATGTGGTCACATGGAGCCTGTGGTGGGAGGCTTTTTTTTTTCAGGAATGCCCCCACATTTTTGCTTTGTGATTGGGCAGTGGATCAAGAGGGTTGTTATATTCTCTGATACAGGAGAAGGCTATATATACCCTGATGTGAGGTTTTGCCTTGGGGCTCACTTTGAGAAGAGTTGTGTGATTTGACCACATGAGACTCTGGGCAGCTGTTGAGTCCCCTGGATTTGAAAACCCAGATGTTTGTGCTTCCCTCTCTGGTAACTGACTAGGTATGGATGTAATGGTCAGACAGCTGGAAGCCTGTCTACTGATCTGTTTCTCTGTCTGCTTGTAACTTCTGCTTGTAACTTGTTTGTATTCTCTGAAGTTCAGGGTGCTGACTTTTCCCCCTGAACTAGGTAAGTGATAAGTGTTCGATTGATTAAAGTAAGATTGCTAACCCATTTTGAATTGCTTTCCTTTAGGAAAGCAGATCTAAGAACCTGTGTTGGCAGCTACCCTAAGTATGCTAGGGTGCTTGCTGCTACAATATATAAAACTGCTATATTCATACATATTCATACATGTACTTACTCATCCATATATATGTATATTCACATGCATATGTATATTCACATATATATGAATGTGTAAATTAATACATGTATATATAATAATTCTATATATTTATAGAATTATAGAACAAGGGAAAGCATTCTGGTTCTAGAGTTAGAGAATTTGGGTCCAGACTCCACCTCTGACATTAAATACCAATGATTTTGGGCAAGTCACTTAATTTCTCTGGTCCTCATCTTTAGAGTGAAAGGGGTGGAATATATGGGTTCTGAGGTCTCTTCTAGATCTAGAACTATGACCCTGGTAACCTTAGTCTCAAAGCTCATTTGCATAGGACTCTCTCCATTAGTGGAAATTGATTATTCAATGCCCTGAGAGCTTATGTGAGGGTCAGAGTTTGGTGAGAGTTTGGGAGAAGACAGAACCTGAACTTTGGGTTTCCAGCTTTGAGAAAGAAGTCATTGGGTTCCAGATTCTCTTCAGGTCCTTGAAGGATGATAAAGACTCTGGTAAGAAGCTGACAAGGAGAAAGTTGGAACCTTTTTCACGTTCCTGTCTCCTGCTTATTACACTAGAGACTTCAGTGAATTTCTTCTTGGGTGAAATCTGGGACTCTCTCTCAATTGAGCTGAGTTTTCTTGCTCCCCACTGGGGAACTCATTCACTCTGTGTATTTTATGGTATAGTCTCACTTATATAACATTCATTGATTTCTGTTGGTTATCAGCTTAGGTAAAAGAGTTTGTTTGATAATCGCTAGATATGTTCTTTGTAGAACTGGCATTTAGTGGGAAGGGGGTCAAGCCTTGATTATATAGTTTGGGATACTAACTCCCTGTTAAGGGATAGTGATCAGGTGTTCAGCTGAAACCTAATTCTATTCCCCCTAGATTTACAAGATTTAGTAGACAGATAGATTTAATTCTAGCCTGGTAGGTCTTTCTTTCTGATGAGAACAGAATGTCAATCTTCTGTTCCTAACCTCCTACTTCTCCCTATCCCCCAGCAGGAAACAGTTTCTCTTGGAGGACAGTAAGTGAAGGAAACTCTCAGATATCTATTAATTTAAACTCTTCTTAGGCAGATGTCATATTACACACATAAACCTACATGGTCAAAATGCATACTTTACAATACTTTGAAAAATTGTAGGAATATGTATAATCTTTGAATACAAGCAATAACTTATTCCTTAATATTGCCCAATCAACTCTTGACTTTCACAGATTATTTACCCTTCCTCTATTTCCTGTTCTCATGAGAATATTACTTAAGAATTCTGGAACATTGAGCCTAGAATGAAATCACTCCTTTACTTGTAATCTCTTCCTGCCACACCTACCTGCTCAGTTTGCCAGGAATAACTCATTGTTTTGTGGGGTGCTCCCTCAGACAGATATCCGAGCTGTAGAATATCAGGGGAACCCCACCCAGACCCCATTTGGCTACAGCCAAATGTATATATAGTGTATAATGATACACTGTTCTGCTTATGTTTGCTAAATTAAAGAGAATAACTGCAATATCTCTTCATTTCTAAAGTTTCAAAGTACCTCATGGACTTGATTTCATTAGTCTGACAACAACTCTGAGATATATAGATGAGAAAAATGAACGTCAGAGAGTGCACATTCTGCCTCGATCACAACACTCCATTCACTCTCATCCTATCTCTTGAAGCCAAAAAAAGGGAGAAATTTTGTTACCTGGATGGAGATAGTGTTATTTTGAGCTAGATTTCTCCTATCAAAAATTCACAGAAATCATACCACATATATTTCAAGATGGACTAGTATAGGAAAGCCACTAGACCATGGCAAGATCAGTTAATGCCTTGACAAATGTGTGCTCTTCAAGGAAGCTAGCTTTAAAAACATGTTTTGTTGTTCCCTGGACTAAACAATCAAAGCAAAGGGCAAAGTGGACAAGTGAACTGGAAGATAAACCAAAGCGAAAGCCTCTTCCCCTGGAGCCCATGAAGTTCTAAAAGGCAAAGAGCTAGCCCCAGCTGCCTGGGTTAAGAGCTAACAGTGCAATGTAAAAGACCAACTGTGGAACCTGGATCAAAGTGAATATTATTTGGAAAAGATTAAGGATGAACATCACACGTAGCTTCAGATAAAATGAGGACTCAAAACTGAAAGCCTAAGCTTCCAAGAGTTTTCATTTATTTCGCTGGGGGTAATTTAGAATGAGACTTAATGATCAGGATTGGTCCAAAGCAAAGACCTTAAAAAATTTAAATAAATAAAAATTGGCTCTTTGCTTCTCAGTATTTCCTGTGTTTGCCAGGATCAGAAGACACCCTAAATTGCTTTCCAAGTAACCACGGTAAGGAGCTGACCAAAAGGCATTTGGTAGAAAGACCCAGCTGTTCAAAATAACTACAGCAATGTTGAAATAATGATGTTGCTCCACAGATTGAGGAATTGGGTAGGTGTAAGGATGGGGACCCTGGTTTATTAGAAAGTCCCATGGACAAAGGAGCCTGAGTATTATGTCAGGTGTCATTTCTCCAAGTCTCCATGATTTAGCCCCTTTGTTAGAAGAGCACAGAAGATCACAGATCTGCCTAACTAGAGCTCAAAGGGACCTTAGGTCCCAACTTTTTCAATTACAGATAAGGAAACTGAGGTAAATTGATTTGCCCAAGTACACATCAGAGGTGGAATTTTAATTGTCTGACTAGGGCCAACATTCTTGTCACTATACCACACTGAAGGTATAGCTTGGGTTGGTTGAATAGCAAGTCAAAGTTTCTTCTGCCCAGCTGCCTTGCCCCAGCACCATCCGTTAATTTCCCCTAAGCTTCCTAAAGGTTAAGTACTTATAAAGGCCTCATAAGACCTGGGGTTGGGGTTTCTTTGCTGCTGCTATTGCAAAAATGGCAGGAGCTTCATTGCTGTTCCTGCTGTGTCCATGTTTAGCCAAATAAATAGTAGCCTGGGTACAGGAGGAAAGAAGGGCATGATGCTGTCATCAATCTGGAAAGCAACCCTTATGGAGGTGTGATCTGGCTACTGCTTCTGTTGGGGATGAAACCTTGGGTGCTCAGCAGCCATAGCCACTGAAGATGCAGCAGAGAAAGATCTTGCCCTCCAAAGTCCCTGGAACCATTAAATGATCTGACATCATAAATGGTTATGATTTTATCAGTGGGAATAACATTAGAGGATCTGTATTACAAACTGCTTTGCCCCTGCACTCTAAGAAGCATGGGATTTTCCATCAGATTTGCAGCTGAAATTTCAATATATGTTGTCATTAAAACAGAATTTCCTTGAGAGGACAGACTAACTTCTCTCTCTCTCTCTCTCTCTCTCTCTCTCTCTCTCTCTCTCTCTCTCTCTCTCTCTCTCTCTCTCTCTGTCTTTCTGTCTCTGTCTGTCTCTGTCTGTCTTTCTTTCATATTCCTACCATAAAAACAGTAGTCTTGTTACTTAAAAGAACTAGGTCTCTGTTGCAGTTGATTAACTGAGGGACTAAACTTGTGTCCTGAAAATAGACAACTAATATTCTTCTCTCTTGGGGTCAACTTCCCAAAGATTGGCAGAGATAAGTAGTAGGAAAATGCTCTTAAATCACCTCTAACAAAATAAATTTATTTGGAATGGAGGCAGACAGAAACTCGAGAACCCCATTCTCTATGGGTGGAGACCTTGGCACTAAGTGAAGCTTGTTTGCCACCAGAGGATGACTCATGGGAAGCTGCTGGAATCTCAGTTATCTGGTAGCTTCCTGCATAAATTTGGTGCTAAACTCCATTGTTTCTTCCTTGGTGAGTGATTAAAAGTGTTGTCAACACTGGCTAAACTCAAGTACCCAAGGACAAGAAACTGGTTGCTCTGCCCTAATTATGTCACTGCACGCAATGTGACTTCATGCAGTGTAAAATTTGTGTCCAAATTTGTTAACTCTGCAAGTTTGAACTTTGAGTATATGAAATTTATTATGGTGGATGATACATACACACATATACATATACATAAATACATATATATATACATACATATTCACACACACATATACACACATATACAAACATATGTTCTAAAGAAAATAAGGATAGATATCGTGTCATACAATATATGTATGACATTTACTAAGACAATATGACATATATATTCCTTGCCATCAGGAAGTCTTGGGCTCAAGTCCTGATTCTAACACATAGTACTTGTCTGACCATGAGTAGGACATCTAGTGCCCAACTCCCTCTCTAAGCCTCTGAGTTGCAGAACAGGTAAAAAATTAGGTAAGTTCCTTATTGGGAGCAATAAACATCCCTGAAATCACAGGTATGATGAAAATAATTAATTCATCAACACTTATTAAACATATAGTATGTGCCAAGTCCCTGCTAAGCCACTGATGATATGAAAAGAGATGAAAGTTGGGACCTGCCCTCAAGGAGCATACAATTTATACCAAAGCCCATTGCTAATCTGATAAAGTGAAGGAATTCTCAGATGTATTTAATGGGATTTGGAAGTATAATCAATAGAGGCTGAGATTTGGAAATGGGATATAGAGTCAGATACATAACTGCCAAGAGGCAGCTATAAGGTGCTATGGATAGAGTCCTGGGTCTAGAATCAGGAATATCTGAGTTCAGATCTAGCCTCAGACCTTAAATATGTGATCCTGGGTACAGGGGTCAACCTCTATCTGCTTCTGTTTTCTCAAGTGTAAAATGATGGTAATGATGGCATTTACCTACCAGGGCTGTTGTGAGGATTAAATGACATAATATTTGTAAAGTGCTTAGAATGGCACCTGGAAAAGAGTAGATGCCTAATAAATGCTCCTTCCTTCCTTCCTTCCTTCCTTCCTTCCTTCCTTCCTTCCTTCCTTCCTTCCTTCCTTCCTTCCTTCCTTCCATCCATCATAAAACCAATCAACATATTTATTGAACTATATGAATAGCTCAATATGGAAGATATATTGAGACTAAGAGATATTCTTTCCCCTCAAAAACTTGATATCTTGTTACAGAGACAAGGCTCATGGCCATGGTTAGATAATTAAGAATACAAGACAGTCTATTATTTCTTTAGCTTTAAAATAAAAGGATTGATGGAGGTGCCCTTATATGTATGATTCCATCCAGATCTTTATGATGTGTCAAAAGAGAGGTAGTGACTAATGTGATCCCTGCAGAACTCACTTTTTTTTGCAAACATTGAATGGTGACCTTTTTTTCTGCAAGGCATTTTTTTTCCACCCTGGAGAGAATGGTTTAGTTATTCAGCCATTATCAACTTGCTTTACCACCATCTGTTGCTGTGAAGCAGGGATAGTAGAGCTAGCATTTCCCTGATGATTTCTCATAGTACTCTGCAATATGCTACAGAATTTTAAATTCAAAGAAATAATTTTTATATGGATGCAACTGTCTCCTGGGGAATGGATGCCATAGGATCTGAATCGATTACCTGAGAACAATAATAAAAAAAAACCAACTTAAATCAATGTATAAATGCTTAATGCCTCTCAGGTTCTGAATTACAGGAAGAGCTCTGTTGAAACACAATAGATTTATCTTAAGCAATTCAATCATAGTCTAAATCATTTATTATTTCTTTTTTTCCCTAAAATTCATCAATAGTGGTGATAATATTCAGTAGTAAATGCAATTTTCAAGGCTAATGTGAAGTATTTACTATGATGACCATAGTGCAATATCAATGAATTACATTTTCTTACAATCATTTCAATTTTTTTCATGGGCAAGATCTTGGATAGCCCCTGATGATAACTAAGGTAATATAATTCCACAGTCTTAGCATATCATCCTTCTCACCCATGGGGGATGAATCATCATGTAAATTAAAAATGAATCATTACAATCATTTTCCAACTTAAAAATATATCAGCAAGGTATATACAAAAAAATGTCACATTGGGGCTAGGACAAGTCATCTGAATATAGTCCTTTCCTGAAAACATATTACATAGTGTAATTTTATTGTCAGTACCATTTGACTCAGATGAATAGCCAAGGGATTAAGTAATAGGGTAAGGTAGGGCAGAGTGACTTGGTATTAATGTGGTTTAGCGGAAAGTGAAGTGAATTTGAAGTGGCAGGTCATCTAGATTCAGATGCTGGTTTTGAACATTACCACATATCTGACCATGGGCAACTCAATGGGAACCACTTTGAGCCTCAGTTTCCTCATTTAAAATTCTTTACAACTTGACTCCACTCTACCTTTCTAGCCTTATTATATACTAATCCCCTTTAGGTACTCAACAGTTCTGTCAAATTGGAATTCTTGATGTTTTTTACATGTGTCATTTAATATCATATGCATATGTTTTTTCATATGTTGACCGTGATGCCTAGAATTGCTCCCTCACCCATTTTTACCTCATAGAAGCTCCAGTCTCTTTCAAAGATCAATTCAAGCATGAATTCTTACCTGATTCTTTTCTTGATCCCTCTGAACTGCTAGTGCCTCCCCCCAAAACAGCCATGTATAGATTTATATGTATACATGTTGTGTCCCCCATAGGATACAAACTCTTTGGAGGTGGAGACTGCTTAATTTTTGTCTTTGCACCTCTACTACCTGTGATAATGTCTGGCACATAGTAGGTAGTTACTAAATGCTTATTGATCAATCTATGAAATGAACATGATAATAATACTTATGTTAGCCATTATAGAGTTTAAGGAAAGGGTTCAACACTCTTAAAGTCTTTTACAAAGATGAACTATCTGTGAAATTATAGTGATCAAGCTTGTCCACAAAGAAGAAACATAAATACCTCCTTTGAAGAGGTGGGATACTATGAGCATGAAACACTGCATCTAATGTTGGATATAGCAGATGGATTGAATAGTTTTGCTGAATCTTTTTTTTCCTCTTTTTTATTCTTTGTAATAAGATATGGCCCTCTGGAAGGGGGAAAAGGGGAATAAATTTTGAAATGATTCAAAAACAAAAGATATCAACAATTTATAAAACTGTGTACTATTGTTACACATGTAAGGTGCCTTCTTGCAATGAAGTGATTTTATTTTCTTTGAGGGTTTTTTGTTTGTTGTTTCTTTTTTACTTTGCAATCATTTTCATAGTAACTTCTGCTATAATAAAGTATTGTAATGTTGAATGCCTCCTAATCCTTTTCATCTTACACATAATTTGGAGCAATTTTGGACCAATCATTAAATAATACAAATTTTATGATATCCGCTAGCATAACAGTGGTACTTTGTGGTAGTGGAGGCAGAGATGGTGAGAGGATATTTCCTTTGACATGTGTCCCCAAATCTTTGAACCATATTTTTAAAAATTAACTATAGTACTCAGGGAAAAGAAGGGAGGTAAAGTCTCAAGCCAAAGGAAGAAGCATCAATATGATCTGTGATGACTTATCTTTTAACATTATGGTTCTTTACCCATATAAACTATAAATCCTTACATAGATTCAGAAAAGTGCAAGGGTCATCTGTGGATTGATTTATTTAAAGGATTAATTATATGTGGTCATAGGATCATGATAGGTTTTCTTTTCTTTTTTAAGAATTGAACCTTAGATATTCTCTAATTAAAATTTCTGGTTTTGTAGATGAGAAATTGAAACTCAGAGAGAAGTGACCTGCAATGTCATATAGGTAGTAAATATCTAATCTCGAATCTCAACCCAAGTGCTCTGACTTGGAAGTCAATGTACTATTTCCCATTACATCTGGACATTTAGAATATAGTCCTCGGGAGGGAGGGAGGGAGAAGGGCTTGATTTTTTTTGTCCCTATGTTAATATTTAAATTAGCATAGTGAAAAAATTAATATACTGAGCACTTCATATGTTTTCCAAAATGAATCACCAACATTCCACTTAGTAGCAAAATGATCTGAAAAAGATGGACATATTGACGTAAAAATAGGACCATTAAAAATAAAATAAAAAATTTATGGCCCCATGTGTATGCACAGAGATGCCACTTAATTACAGACTCAAATAAATGTCTCTCTCAGGGAACTCTTTGGCACATTTGTATGTAGTTACTTGGGAAGCAGCATATTTATCTTTAATAGATTTTGAGAACTGTACTCTTGGCAAAAAAAAAACACCTTAGGGAACAGGCATGATAAAATCATTAATTAAAATATTGAACTTGACTAACATCTTATAATGGAATTGTTACTGCTGGAACAAAGTTTGATTATTTTCATTTGCTAGAAGATGATTCTACTGGTGAAATGGTAAGAGAATGCAATCTGATTAATGAAGAAATATATTTATACATGTATATATATATATACACATTATCATATGTATGCATATGTGTTCATTTATTTGTATAAAATATATTTATTAATTCTACACCCTCCTATCCTGAAAGAAATGGCAGATGTGATTACAGAGCCACTGTCAGTCATATTAGAAAGAGCTTGGAAAATAGATGAGTCACCCCAAGGTTGAAAAAGGTCAGATTTCTAAATTTTTTAAAAAAGATATAGAGAGAAACAAGAGGAGGTAGAGGAGATGAGGGCCTGCCAGCAATAAGCTAGTGAGTTTGATTTTGATTCCTAGGAAAATTCTGGAACACATCATTGAAAAGATGATTGATGAACAACTAGAAAGGTAAATGGTGATTACAAAGAGCGAACATGACTTCATCAAGAAATGATCGTGCCAACATAACCTCATTTCCTCTTTTGACAGGATTACTAAACTAATAGATGAGGTGAATGCTAAAGATTTAGTTTGCCTACAGTAGATTTGAGTAGGGGCATTTGTGTTTTTCTTTTTGTTTTAAATAGAGAGGCTGTGGCATAGTGGATAGGGCATCTTCCTTGAAGTCAGGAAGACCTCAGTTCATTTTACCCCTGACACACACTGGCTGCGTGACCCTGAGCAAGTCACATAACCTCTCAGTGACCCAGGAAACTCTCAAAAATCACAAATTTCAGGGAAGGTGCAGATCTGCATTGGTAGAGAGTTTCCTTATCTGTGATTCCTTTACCAAAGAAATTACAGGTCCAGTAGTTCCTATCCCATTTGAATTATCTCATACTGTATTTATGGAGAAGGTAGAGAGACATGAGCATATAATCAAATGTATGTGGAATTGGTTGGATGGCCAGTGGGTCAATGACCATTTATTAAGTGCCTACTAAATGCCAGGTGCTGTGCTAAGCATTAAAGATACAAAGAAAGGTAAAATACAGTCCTAACACTCTCATGGGGGAGACAACACACAAACCGCCATGTATATCAAGCTATATTGGATAAATTGGAAATAATTGACAGAGGAATAGCATTAGAATTAAAAGAGATCAAGAAAGCTTATTGTAGAAGGTAGGATTTTAGCTGAGCCTTGAAGGAAGCCAGGTGGTTAAGATGAGGAGGGAGAGAGTTCTAGGGAAGAGAAAGAGCTAGTAAAAATCGGGAGATAGTAAAGAAAACCAGTGTCACCAGATCAGAGTAGATAGAATGGGCAAAGGTCTAAGAATACTAGAAAATTAAGAAGAACTCAGGCTATAAAGGTCTTTAAAAACTGAACAGAGGATTTTATTTTTTATCCTGGAAGATCCACTGCAGTTTGTTGTGTAGGAATTAATTTGTGGGTCACATGACACCCAGAGTCAGGAGATAAGATCCCAAGTCCCATCTCCTTATCCAGAAGCTTGCAGGATGTTTTCCTTCGATTGCCCTTAGGAACAAGACAAAGACTGATTGTGTGTGTGTGTGTGTGTGTGTGCGTGTGTGTGTGTGTGTGTGTGTATATGCGTGTGTGTGTGTATGCTCGTGCATGTGTGCTCATTCAATTGTGTTTGAGGAAAGAATTTAAAGGCATTTCTTCACTATATAAATAAGAATATTGGAGTCACAGAATACCTGTGCATGCTCTAAATTTAGAACAGGATACCAATATTTTGTGTCATTACACTCTTTTAGAAGCAGGCTCCCCAAACACCCATATGAATTGGCATCAGGTAGAATATGTTATAGTTGCTTAAAGAACTGAACCCCTGTGGGCCAGTCCCACATTACATATAATTAGAGTGATCTTCTTTTGTTACTGCCCTCCTTCTTTTCCCCATTCAGAGATCCCAGTTATTGGTTACTACCTGGTTTTAATCCTTTCCACAAAAAGCTCTCCAAAGTTAATTTTGTTTTTGCTTGTGACTGTTTCCTAACTAATACATTACAACTTTACTCTCCCCTTCTCCCTTTTCTCTATGCCCACCTATTTCCCTTTGAAATTTATTGTATTTCTATAACAAACTCTGTGTGTGTTTATTAATGTGTGTGTTCAACCCTTCTTTGGTTCATATAATGTAAGGTTCATGTGATGCTGGTTCTTTTGATGCCTTCCTCCATATTTGTTCACCTGATTATGTGAATTCACCTGTGAATGAGAGAACTCAAGATTAGGTATGTTTGGAAAAGGAGATAGATCTGTTGTATGAGAGAGTGATAAAATATGATTATTTTTCTTTTTTCAAAGTAAGCTTTAATTCAAGGGACTGTGGAACTGAATGTTGTAATCTAAAAGTAAATAAACAAACCAATTTAATTTTAAAAAAAGAAAGTAAGCTTTGAGGGCAGCTAGGTGGTACAGTGACTAGAGCACCAGCCCATGAGTCAGGAGGACCTTAGTTCAAATCCAGCCTCAGACACTTGGCACATTTATTAGCTGTGTGACCTTGGGCAAGTCACTTAACCCCAATTGCCTTGCCTTCCTCCATCCAAAAAAAAGAAAAAAAGTTTTAACTGATTTCTTTTATTTTTATATTACCTACATCTCCCAATGTTCCCCTTCTTCCCAACCTCTTTTAGAGAATCCTAAGTAAAGAATAAAAACTAGGGAAAAAATTAATAAAAAACTAACTTACATGTCTGACATTATCCGCCATATTCCATATCCACAGTACCCTCGACATCCCCATAATGAAGGGAAGGAGATACCTTTTGATATATTTTATTTGGGGGTCAATCTTTATCATTATAATGTCACAGTATCCATTTTGGTGGTATCTTTTCCCATTTACATTGCTGTAGCCCTTGTATATATTGTTTTTCTGTTATTGCTTCCTTCCCTTTGAAACAGTTTATATATGTTTCATTGATCCTCTTGATCATATTCTATGTTCCTTATAAAACAGTACTATTTCATTATATTTTTTTGCTACAGTTTAGTCATCCCCTTTTAATGGACATATCCTTTATTTGGTTCTTAAATGTGATAAAATGTGCCATGATAAATATTTGGGGATATTTCTTTCTATATTTGAACCCTTTGGGGCATATATACCTAGAAACAGAATCTCTGAATCAAAGAGTATGAATATTTTAGTCACTCTCTTAGCAGAATTACAAATTACTTTCCGGAGTGATTGGACCAACTCACAGCTCTACCAAAAACGTATTAGCAGGTCTGAAATTCCATAGTTCTTCCAACTTTGTATCCATATATATGTTTTCTTTTTTTCTTCCCCCCCTTTTTTTCAGGGGGGAAGGCAGGGCAATTGGGGTTAAGTGACTTGCCCAAGGTCACATGGCTAATAAGTGTTAAGTGTCTGATGCTGGATTTGAAATCAGGTCCTCCTGACTCCAGGGCCAGTGCTCTATTTACTGTGCCACCTAGTTGCCCCTATACCCATATTTAAAAAACTGAGGACTGTTCTGATTTGTTTTTCTCTTATTAGTGATATACAAAACTCTTTTTTATATGGGTGACTAATGGTTTTTAATTTTTTTGAGATCCATGTCTTATGGAATGTCCTTTTTGTTGTTTTGTTTCTTGTCTTACTTATGTAGTTTGCCTATATATTTGGCTATCAAACTCTTATGAAACATATTTGTTATACAGATTTTTACCACAGTTAACCATTTCCCTTCTCATCCTGGTTGCATTAATTATGCTCATGCAAAAGCTTTTGAATTTCATGTGTTTAATACCAGCTTCAACCCTAACTCACTATTGCAATATAATCAAAGCTATCTAGTGTATCTTTTGTGATCACCTCTATCCTTTGACTAGAAATTAGTTCATTGGACATTATTCTGAAAGCTTCCTGCTTTTGTTCTTCTCTATCACAGAAGACTTCTTTTTTACAGTGTTTAGCACACTGTCTAACACATAGCAATCACTTAAGAAATGTATATTGGTGATTGATTAATATGCAAAAAAACATGATCTTGAGCATGATTCAATCTAGACCTACTTCATCCTTTGTTAGACTTTAGGCTGCATCAGGGCAGAAACTATGAATAGTTTAGCTAAACTTTGTAAACCCCAATATCTAGTGTAATGATTTGTAGGAGGTCCTTAACAGATGTTGGTTGAGTGAGCGAAAGAATAAAAACTAACACAAGTGACAGAAACAATATTCAGAAATGAATGGCTTCCTATTAAATACCGTTTTATGGTTCTGCTTCATTGTGGCATAGTATGAAAACTGAATTCCCATTCCAGCTGACACCCACCAGTAGTGACTTCAGGCAAGTCACTTAACAGCTTTAAGTCTCTGTTTCTTCACTTGGAAACTGGTGACAGTAATACAATCTTCCAGAGTTGTTATGAGGAAAACACTTCAGCTAACCTTCAAATGTCAGAGGAATGCATTATTATCAATGAAAACTGAAACTATAACACTATCCTTAGTAAAGCAAATAAAGATAATTTTCTTGCCATGGTAATAGACTATCTCCATATCTCACCCATCCCTACTTGTGAGCAATGACAAGGTTTTTGTATGCATTCTTAAATGATAAAAGTTACAGTCAAGTATCCATAAAACAAAACAAGGTTAATTGACCCATAAGGGAATATGATCTTGACTAATTGGCACCATCTTCCAAACCACTGAGCTAACTTGGACAGTACTTCCTGTAAATGTTGCACTTATTTCATAAAGAACAGCCAGAGTTTTTCTGTGGCTCGGCAGTCCTTTGGAATAGCATGAACCAATTAGAGGGAAACTGTTTCTTTGTTAGGCAAATTTCTGGCTCAGTTAATTTTTAACTGTTGTCTGATTTAGGAAATTGATGTAGAAATTTTCTGCTTCTTTCATAACAAGACTAGAAATAGAAACACATTAAAAAATCCACTTCGATATTACTGAAGTTTTAACTTTTAAGGAGCTCAAATAGCTGAACAAACATTCTCATTCTATCTCATCAAAGGATATTTAAATTTGTACCTAAAGGATGACATGGACAAAATGCCATCATACTGGAGTTTCACAGTCACCACTCTACTACAGGTCATCAGTGGCTTTCACCTGGATTATTGCACAGACCTCCCCTGACATTGATCTCCCTGCCTTACATGTCTCACCTCTCCAATCTATCTTCCACACAACTGTGAAGATAGCATTTTTCTTTAATATTTTATTTTCCCCAATTACATATAAAGATAATTTTTTAACATTTAAACAAATTGAGTTCCAACTTTTCTCCCACCCTCTTTCCCCTCTCCCATCATTGAGAAGACAAGAAATTTGATGTGGCTTATACATGTCATGCAAAACCTATCTCCATATTAGTCATGTTGTAAAGAAAACAAAACATACACAAGAAAACCAAAACAAAATAAAATAAAGAAAAAAACCATGTTTTGATCTACTTTCAGGTTTTGTTAGTTCTTTCTTTGGAATTCATAGCATTTTTTCATCATAATGCTTCAGGATATCTTAGATAATTGTGAAAATAGTATTCTATTTTCATATAGCTCTGATATTATCACTCCTCCTTTCAATATCCCAATTTTAGAACCCTATAGCCTCTAGGATCAAATAAAAGCCCCTCTAGTAAGTATTTAAAACATTCATGACCTGTATCCAATCTATATTTTCTTTTTTTTTTGGAGGGCAATTGGGGTTAAGTGACTTGCCCAAGGTTCACATGGCTAGTTTTTGTGTTAAGTGTCTGAGGTTGGATTTGAACTCAGGTCCTCCTGACTCCAGGGCCGGTGCTCTAGTCACTGTGCCACCTAGCTGCCCCTCAATCTATATTTTCAATAAAATTATTTATTGTGTTCCCTTTTTGCACTTAGTAACTTTGGCCTTATTACTGTTCCTTTCACACCAAATTCTTTCTCTTATTTCTATGTCTTTGCTCAGATTGCTTCCCCATGCCCTGAACATCCTCCTTCCTTAGCTTCCTTCATTGTAATAATGATTTTATGTGTGTTTTGTTCATGTAATCCCTTTGGAATGAATTCTAACATCCTTTGATGAGACAATGTGAATTAATAAGCCATTCAAACTCCTTAAAACTAAAAGACACTCTGGTACCACCTCTTCCATGAAGCTTTTCCTTATTCCTCAGATGTTAATAACTACCTCCTAACAAAATAACTTTGTATTTACTTTGTGTATATGCTTATATATATATATGTATATGATATTTTTGTTGTTGAATTGTTGCAATAGTGTCCAACTCTCTGTGACCCTTTTCGGTATTCTTTTAGCAAAGATATTGAAGTGGTTTGCCATTTCCTTCTCCTATATGCACATATACAATATACATATATATTTTCCCCCAATAAAATGATAACTCCTTGAAGGCAGGGACTAGTTTGTTTTTGAATTTGTATATTCAGGGCTTAGCCCAGGTCCTATAGCACAGAGTATATATTTAATGAATGCTAACTAGATTGACAATTTTGCCTCAAAGGATTTGATTAAGGCGTCCCCTAGACAAAATTATGTGATAGAGCATATTTGGCTTTGTCTCTAAAGCTCCCAAACCTTTTGTTTCTTGGCTCCCTCCCTCCCTCCCCCACTATGCACCACCCCAATCCTTATTATCAAAACCAGATTTTAGGAAAGCAGCCATGAGGGACATTTGCACTTTAACAAACTAACACAGTGACTTCAGGATGCTGGCTAAAGAAGGTGTTTCAGAGATTAGCAGAGTATTTCCAGAGCAATTGAAATTGTGCCATTCAAATGGTCACTTACTCTACCTATACATCAGTCAGGTCCTGCACTTTATCTTGTACAGATTCAGAAAATAGAAGCCATCTGTCACATGTTCCATCTTGTCCTTTATTCTCAAGGTCCCTCATGATCGAGTACCTCTTTTTCTCTCTGTTGTTCTGATCTTTGATGGTGAAGTAGCCTTCCCCAGGCTAATCTCTCCATCAATTGATCTCACCCTTGTAGTAGATAAACTCTTTCAAGTCAGTGACTGCCTCACTTCTGTATTTGCATGCTCAGTGCCTCAGAGGGAGTCCTTACGTAATGAACGCATGCTTCTACATTGTCTCGTCTCCTTGGTTAGTTTGACCCCTTCTCCCTCCACTCCGCTCCCCCACAAGTCCGTGTCTCTTACTCACCTTCATTCTCTCCTTATCCATAGACTCCTTCTCTACAAACACGCTCAGGTCCCCATGCAGGAGAAGGAAAACAGACAAAACAACAACCTTCTTTTGATTCTGCCATTCCCTCCAGCTTTTATCTTCAATCTCTTCTCCGTTTCACAACCTCACACCTAAAAAATGGTGGGCATACTTATTTGCCTTCATTATCTCCCCTCCATCTCTTTTCTTAGTCTCTTAAAACCTGACTTCTGGGCTCACTACTGGAATGAAAGTTTTCATTCCACAGCAACCAGGTGTCTTTTAAATTCTCAGTCCCATGGGCTGGCACTCATCATTCTTGGTCCATTTGTAAATATCAGCACTGTGAATCAGCCCTTTCTTGTGGATGCTCTCTTCTTCCTTGGTCTGGGACATTAGTTTCTCTTGGCTTTTCTCCTATTAGTCTGATTGATCCTTCTTAATCTCCACTACTGATTTGTTCTCCTCACTAAGAGTAGGCATATGCCAAGGCTGTATCTTGGACCCTCTTGTTATTCTCATAAAAATTTTCCTTTGATGGTCTCATTAATTCCCATGAACTCAGTTATCTCAACATGCTCCCAAATCTGTATAGATTTCTCTCAAATCTTTATCTACAGTCATCTTCTATCTCCTGAACCTTTGCTCTGCCTTATCAACTAACTCCTGGATATATTTTAAGCATAGCAGACTTAACCTATTAAAATACGACTCATTATATTTATCTCCAAATCTATCCCTCCTTCAAACTGAGCTATTCTTAAGGTACCACCATCTTTCCATTCACACAAATTCACCACCTTGGACTCATTCTCGACTCTTCCTTCTATCTCAATATTTATAGCTAATTAGTTGCAAAGTCTTGATCCTATCTCCACAAAAGCAGTCAAGAACACCTTCATTTGTTCAAATCCAGCCTTAGATACTAGATGTGTGACCCTGGGAAAGTCATTTAACCCTATTTGGCTCAGTTTCCTCATCTGTAAAATGATCTGGAGAAGGAATGGCAAACCACTTTAGTATCTTTGTCAAGAAAATCCCAGATGTGTCACGAAGAGTTGGACATTACTGAAATGACTGAACAACAACAAAAATGTCCTTCTCTCTACCCACATAATCATTATCCTACTTAATACTCTCATCCCATCTTACCTGTACCATTACAATAGCCTCCTAACTGATCTCCTTGCATCCAGGCTCTACATTTCTCCAATCTATTATGCAAACAAATTCCTAACAGATATTCCTAAAACACAAATTTGACTGTTAGTACCTGTTTTGAAATATCGCCAACAAATCCTTATTGCTTGTAAAATGAAATACAGCTTCCTCATCCTAGCATTTAAAGACCACTACAAAGTAGCCTGGTAGAATGGAAGAGTTACTTGGTTTGGAAACAAAGTACCTAGGTTGAATTCTGCTTTTGTCACTAACCATGTGACCTTAAGCAAATCACTTGATCCCTGTAATCCACTTTCCTTATCTAGAAAATTAGAGCATTTACTTAAATAACCTCTAAGATTCCTGCTAGTTCTAAATCTAAATCTATTAAACCTACCTTTGTAGGGACTTTATAATAGTCCTTTTTATGAATTCTCTGTCCTAATCAAAATAAGTGGTTAGTTTTTTTATCTTATTCCCTAGTCCACCTCTATGCCTCACCACAAATAGTCTTCCATGTCTTGAAGGTGCTCCCTTCTCATATTCCCTTTGAAGAATATCTCGTTTCCTTCAAAGCATAACTTAGGTACCACCATCTTTGTGAAGTATTTCATAAAACTCTTGGTTAGTAGTATCATCTGCTTTTTGAATTTATATATTCTACTTATTTATTTGTATGTTTGTTTACATATTATCTCCTTTCTCCTCAGTAGAAAATAAACCCCATGACTGTTTCCTTTTTGATTTTATAACATACCTGGTATGTGGTGGGTATTTAATAAGTGTTAGTTGAATTAAATTGAAAAACAGGAGTGCTGGATTCAATAGCAAGGTCTTTACATTCTTGTGCCTATGATACCTTGATCCATAAGTTGGTACTATTATTATTATTGTTGTTATTTCACTACTTTATTGAAGACATAATATCTTTAGTGAGAGATCTGAAACTAGAGGGAATGGATAAATTAAGATTTGCTTCCAGTATTTAACTCCCCCTACAGTAGTCTTAGTAGAATTTTTATTCAGTCATCTTACCTTCATTTTTTTGTATCGATGGGAACTTTTAATTTGCTTTGGCATTCCATTGTATCAAGTTCTGAAATAGCTGGCTGAAGGCTTAATGCTCTTCTGTGAGTAAATACTTTCCTTTCTATTAAATATGTATCTCTCCAACTAAAATCCATAAACATTTTTCTTCCCAAACTTTCTATCTTTTTTTTTCAAATTAACCTTCCGATCCCAGCAATCACTATGATCGTTTCCTCACCTGAAAATGATAACCCAATGCTTATCTGAAAACTGCGTGCAACAAGATAGGAGCCTAAATTGAAAGGGGCAAAGTGTAACTATCCTCTTACACTGAGTTGAATATTATACTACTCTAGTATGATGAGGCTTCCCACCAATAATCTTATGATTACTGACAAACTCTCTTTCCCATTTTCTTTAGCCCACTGGGTCCCATTTTCTGTTTCTTCCTTGGTTATTTCTCTTACTCCCGGGTTCCTTCATCACTGCTCTCAGTCTCCTACTGTTCACAATGAACACTTTGGTGGGTTCATATTTGAGTCCTGCTGTTGCTACTGCTGGGTTGTTGCCTTCTTTCACTTGAGTTAAATAGGTATCTGAATGGAAAAAGTCCTTCCATCTAAACAGAAGTTGCTGTTGCTGCTCCTATGAGTTGTATATGTGTGCATACATACACAAGTCAAATTCAGGTATATTTTCTGTGTAGCTTTATAATATATACTCAAGAATAAAAGGAAGAGACAATAATATCTAATATGTTGAAAGTTTGTTATCTCTGATCAGCCACATCTAAAGTATTGATTCTACTTCTTGGCAGTGTATCATAAGGGTCATTGATGAGTGGGAGTGGCTTCACTCCCAAGTAAGAAGAAGGATTCATGATATTAAAGGAATTTTCCCACATGTACATTCAATTGTCATGTTTTATAATTTCTGTCTCCCCGATATTTCACTCACTTGGCATCACCCTAATTCAGGGCTTTATCTTTATCTTTCTTGTCTAGACCAGTGCTTCTTAAATGGTGGGTCATGATCCTCAGATTAAGAAGTGCTGATGAGGTCATGAGTGGAAAAAGTTTAAGAAGCCCTGGTCTAGACAATTTCAATAGCCTTTAATTGGTCTTCCTGTTTTAAGTTCCTCCTCATTCCAATCCTTACTCCATACTTATCCTTAATCCATTCTCCCAAAAAGTGATGCTCCTAAATCCCAGTTCTGATCATGTCACTCAGTAAACTCCTGTGGCTCCCAGTTATATCTAGCATAAAATATCAAACTCTTCTGCCATTTCAAGTCCTTTGAAATCTGACTTCAATTACTGTTGGCAGACAGTACCACTTCCCACTTTATGAACTGGTTATGCCTGTATGGGTATGGGAGGAGATTGGGAGAGACAGATTAGCAACACACAATGGATGATATAGATAGGGGTGCATTTGCTTGTGGCAGGTCATAGATGCTTAGTATTTTCTTCTTCATCAAAAGTAGGAGACCAGGATTAAATTGCCCAGGACTTCTAATATAGAGGAAATTGCTTAAGCTCATCTGATGTCTTTAGTGAGAGGTTTCTTTTTTTATCTTTGTATTTGTAAAGTCCTGAAAGAGGAACTTTAAAGATGGCTATAATTATTGTCTCATTATAAAGATATTTTTCTACATAATTTTATTTTTTCATTTATCTTGAAAATATTCAAGTACTATGCCATTGGGTAGATATGTATTTGATATTAGTATTTTTTTCTTCTCATGTTTTTAAGAATAATGTAGTTTACCCATTTGTCTCTGATTTAACTGTTTATCTAAAACCACGTTTTATTTTTAAAATTTATTTATTTATTTTTAGTTTACAACATTCAGTTCTACAAGCTTTTGAGTTTAAAAATTTCTCCTCCTTCCTCCCCTCCACCCTCCCTAAGATGGTGTGCAATCTGATGTAGGCTCTACATATACATTCATGTTAAACATATTTTCACATTAGTCATGTAAAACCATATTTTAGGATATGCCTTTAGCATGATAAATTTTTGGTCCAGCTCTTCATCATAACTCTATCTGTATTTATGTATTTTAAGGATTTTTTTTGTATGCAGGAAATCTTGGGTTCTAATTTCTAATTCAGTATGTTAGTCTTACATTTAATGGTCTAGTTAAATCCATTAACATTCAATGCTATAATTGTCAAGTTTATTTTTTCTTCTTCTATTAAATCCTGTTGTAATACCCCTCTTCAGCACCATTCCCTCAGGTATCAGCTAAACTTAGGTACTGAATTGAAAAGAACTTCTTAATGAGAAATGAGAAAATAAAGGTCAGAACCTTTCTTCAGAAGGAGAGGGAAGTCAGATGATAGAGGGACAGAGACAGAAGAGAGAAAATCAGCTGTATCCCTCATTTTGGGCTCATTTTTATGAAACTAGTGTCCTTAAATTGTTACTGATTCAGGGAATATGAGGTAGGAGATATGGAGTCATAGACTGATCAGAAAAGTCATCAGATAAAAAGTAGTTTTACAGTCTTCTGATATATCTGGAGCTCCCCTGAGTCCACATCTCCACATCATGAGGAAGAGCCAAGTGTCAGATCAATTTCTTGAGTCCTTAATCTAATGATTGAATCTAGTGAATGCCACGAATCCAAAATCGGTTGGAAAATTTCTCATATTTCCCTGTACTGGTTTGCTTACAGAAAAATCAGCTTCAGGGACCAAGACAACTGATTTGGCTTTCTTAAAATTTTTAGACGTGAAAAATCCCTATATGCTTATTGGCATGGTTTGGGTATAGGAGGAGTGGGTAATAGGCACAGAGTAGGTATTCTTTTATAGATTATTTTATTCCTTTAATTTATTCTGTGTAAAGAATAAAAATATTACCAAGCACACCCCTCTGTTTATAATAACTGATTCCATTCCAAAGTCATGTGTGAATTTTACCCATTTGTTCTGATTGGGTAAACATGCATCACTTACATTCCTTATGATTAATGAGACAAGCATTACAGAAAAGATGGAACTGGGGTAGGGGTAAAAAGTTGCCCACTTTTTGCAAACCATAAAGATCTTAGCACCTCCCAACCACTATTACCAGAGAATATAACCGCCAGACTAAATATGAGATTTTCCAGGGCCTGGACCTTTAGATAAAGAGAATCAGCATAGGTCTTAGGAATGCTACTGAGTTTTCTAAACTATTACTCTACTTAAAAAAAATTTTCCACTACATCACTAAGGTTCATTTAGCTTGAAATTATCTGATCCTAAATGCCTCTTTTCCACAGATACACCCCTCCGCCCAGTTTTGTCCCACCTGTCTGGTTATTTCCTTTAAAAAAAAATCCGCACTTAGTACTTGGGGTTTGTTTTGTTTGAGACAATCTGATCATAGGATCCATCCACAAATGCTTTTCCCCACCACCAGCTGTCTAGCCTAAAACCAGATTTTTTTAATTCTACTTTTCTGTTATTTTCTGTATCATTTCTTGACCCTTCCCTTGTTCATTCCAGAGAAGAAGGGTTCCAGATTTGCTAAAATGTGATCCCATTCCTCTTCATTTTTTGGAAAGACATTTATTTGTGGAGGTCCATTATAAAAAAATTTATTTTCCTATCCTAACATTTTCTCCTTTTGGATGATTTTGTTTTATGTCCTTTCACGAACTTCAGTCAAAATGTTCTCTCTTTATTCTCTCAATCACTCACAGACAAGGTGAGATTTTAAAAATAAACTAATTTTGTCTTCTCCTTATTACATAGAAGCCCTGATACTTAAACTATTTATTTTTTTTACTTAATGAATACTAAAGGTTTAGGCAAACGTTAGAATAATAGTACAATAAAAATATGATGACCAAGTAAATGAATTCTAACAATAATACCACATACTTGCAAGGTAATGTAAAGCCATCTGGATGATGATGGAAGTTTTCCCCTTCCCCCCCAAAAGAGTGCTTTTCATTCATTGGAGGCTAAGAAAGAAGCAAGAGGTTAAAGATTAAAGATAGCACATGTCTACATTCACAATACCATTATTTCATTTATGTTGACCTCATTATTTAGTATGTTAATATCAGTTGTTGCATGTAAAATTCCCTCATTTTTTGTTAGCTGTCTTTCCATAGAACTGGTTTATTTAATTATTTTGGATAGAATTTTAGTAATCTAGGAAAACTCTTTGTGCATCCTATTTCATTACAGGCATGATGACCTAAATGGCCTGAAAGCCTGTTATCATCCCTGAAGCGATGAGTCACTAAAGTTTAAAACTGTCATAATTCTTCTTATTGACATTTTCCTCTCAACATGTGTGTACTGTTTGGCCTTGAGATATATGTAGTGTATCTTATATGTTACATATATTATACATATATATATATAAAGACTGAATAGTATGTAGATGTGTGTACATACATACATATGACTTTGAGAAAGTTCTTTTTTATTTATTTGATTAATAAACTAACATTTTCTCATTTTGATGATGAGACTTTGTATAGCATGCAAATACTGATCGTCAAATAATCTTTCTCTTTCCAGCAATGAAGTGTACAGTGCAGCAATTTCTAAGGATTTCCTGACTGTTGGAAAGCAAGTGAACCTAAATTCTTCTATCTTCCTGGAAAAATAACATATTGGAATTGTCTATAGAACACAGCCAGCCAGATGGAACAGCTTCAACTGGAATTTTTCTTTTATACAACTCATGCCATATATTTCTATTCATTAGGCATTCAATTTGAAAATATTTTAAAATGAAGAAACTATCAAATCCTTACTCTACATAAATACCTAATTTATTGCAGATACTAGAT
This sequence comes from Petaurus breviceps papuanus, assembly GCF_028583685.1. Classification (NCBI taxonomy): domain Eukaryota; kingdom Metazoa; phylum Chordata; class Mammalia; order Diprotodontia; family Petauridae; genus Petaurus; species Petaurus breviceps. Next base: position 12,941,880 of record NW_027187324.1, on the reverse strand, counting down.
TGTCTTATATTAATTTTTCATGGATGGGCAGAATTTGGTGATTAATAATTCAGAATTCTTCTTGGATTTTTCCCTATAGCTTTATAACTTTCATGAGATTTATGTCAGCCTGAAGGCCTAAGTGATCAGGTCTTGGGTTCAAGTTATAAGATATTAGAATCTACTTACACTACTAGAGACATACAAGACTATTGCTGTATATTTGAGAGGTGAAATGATTAGATGGACATCAGAAGTCCTGACATCCTGTCTCACTAACCTTAAATAGGCTCCCCCATGCAGCATAGCTGGTCTTGGTTCTCATATTCTAGAACTCTGGGGAATGCCTTGGTCTCCCCTCTTTACAGATGACAACATGAACATTAACTCTATGCTGAGCCAGCCACACTGGCTGTGGGGAGGTTGTGTGTGTGTGTGTGTGTGTGTGTGTGTATGTGTGTGTGTTATACCTGCAACACTGGTTTTTATTAAAATAGGACTAGTCTTTGTTCTTCATAATACCCAATAATATCAAAGTTTGTACAAGAGAAAAACATTTCCAATGTTGAGTTTGAGGAACTGTAATTAGAAGAGTAGAGAGAATGCATAACCAATTCTCACCCCCTTTTTTTGGAAAAAAATTCTTTAAGTGACTCAAATTTGTTTTTCAGACTGACAGAACAGCTACAACAAATAATAATAACTCAATCACTTTTCATTAGCAAATATGACTTTCAGAAGTGGTCTTGTCTTGCTTTGAAAAATTGATTTGCTGAATCTACTTCTTAAAGGAAAAAAGGGGAGACTTCAGGAAAGATTATTTCAGAGCACCTAGTTCTAACAAGATCCACTGTCTTTATACATCCCCCTTTAAAACATTTTAATCAAAAAGTCAATTTAGGTCTAGGGATATTTTGATAATGATGTAGGGCATTGGTTCACAGGGGAATCAAACTAGGTATAAACTGAACCAGTTTATTGTTGGACTGATGGCTGTAATGGTTCCATTATTCACATTTTGTGAGGAAAATGCTTCCTTTGGATGTACTGTTTATTGCATATTACGGATCTTTTAACTTTTTTACTTCAGAACTTCCTGCAAAAGGAAAACAATACTTTAAGCTCTCAATTTTATTCTTATTGATTTTTTAAAAATCCTTTTCACAATGTAAGAAATCACGTCCTGAAGAGGTAATTAAACTTACAATAAAAAAAAATGTATTACCTGATTAACTGAAGGAAATTTCCAGTACTCTATAAAGGAGGTGAGGTAGAAAGTTTCAGTATTGAAAGAATGTTACAGATCTCCTTTTTTGAACTTATTGATTCTAAAGGATCAAAGGTCAGCTAATCTAAATCTCTCATTCTTTCACCTCAGAGGAAGGAAAGGAGGCTTCAAGTTTGACCTTTCCAAGGCCATATGAATTAGTCATTGAAAAGACAAAGACTTGAGTTTATACCTGCAGATGACAAATCCAGTACTCTTTGAAATACATGAAAGATCATTACTTTTAAAACTTATAATTAATTTTTATGATATTTCTTCAGGTCAAATTTTATAATTGCCAAGTATATCATACATACATACATGCATGCATACTCCATTTCTGAATTACTTTAGCCATATACCTTATCAAGTGTCTTTTGAATCATTGAGTTCATGTGTTACTGAACACTGATGGAAAAAGTCACACAAATGAGCTGATTGGGTGTACTACATATTTATTGCATAATTTCAACTAGCTCTTCACTGCTGCATACCAATTCTTATATTTTTCCCTGATTGACCTTATATCCCAAATATTCTCCTCTCCTCACACTACCTTCACCAAAATCCTTCTGTGTCTCAGCTGAGGCCATCACTACATTCCTTTAAACCAGCTGTCCTCTATGTCTAAAATATATCTCCTTTTTACTTTGATTTCATAGTCTTCTTAGCTTCCCTCAAGTTTAAAATGTTACATTCTACAAAACCTATCCTCATCCCTTCACTTGCTACTGTCCTTTCCCCCTCTCTAGATAGGACTTTGGATCTCTTTTACATTAACTTATCTATATACATGTTGTTTTTCCTCCAAAAGAGTGTACATTACTTAAGGGTAGGGGCCATTTTATTCTTGAGTGTAGTGATAGTGTAATAGGTACTTAATGCATGTTTGTTGAGTTGAATTGAGCATATATATGTATATATCTATACATATATATGTAAAATTACATACATGTTTCCTATAATATAGCTAATATGCATATACACAAAATCTGTATCATATCCATACTACATACACTATTTCTAACATATATGAATAAAGCCTATGTCTTTATACACCCTGACTGTAATATATCTAGCAAATATGTACTTAGAATCTGCCCATCATAAATAAATCTATCCTGCATATAACATTAATACATACTACAAGAAATCTATGTCTCTATAAATACTGCCTATAATATATCTAATTAACATATATAAAATCTAAATATACATATTCACATACAATAATTCACATACAAAAATCTAAATATACATACTTTCTATAATATAGCTAACATGAACATACATAAAATCTGTCATATACATATATGTCTAACATGCGCACGTAAAGCTTATATCTCTATACATATCACCTATATGTATCTACCATATGTGTACATAGCATCTCTCTATGCTGCCTATAACATAACACAATATCTGTACACATACTATTACATATCTATCTATCTATATGTAATCTAAATATATATACCTCCTATAATGTGTTTAATAGTCAAGTACATACAATTACATGCTACCTATAATAATATAGCTAATAATAATTACCTATAATACATGTACACGAAATCTATATGTATGTGCATAATGCCTATAATCATCTCTGTGGATGTGCACACTGCCTATAATCATCTCTATGGATGTGCACACTGCCTATAATCATCTCTGTGGATGTGCACACCGCCTATAATCATCTCTGTGGGTGTGCACACCGCCTATAATCATCTCTGTGGATGTGCACACCGCCTATAATCACCTCTGTGGATGTGCACACCGCCTATAATCACCTCTGTGGATGTGCACACCGCCTATAATCATCTCTGTGGATGTGCACACCGCCTATAATCATCTCTGTGGATGTGCACACCGCCTATAATCACCTCTGTGGGTGTGCACACCGCCTATAATCACCTCTGTGGATGTGCAC
>NW_027187324.1:12938497-12938694 GCF_028583685.1 Petaurus breviceps papuanus | reverse complement strand
ACACCGCCTATAATCATCTCTGTGGGTGTGCACACCGCCTATAATCATCTCTGTGGGTGTGCACACCGCCTATAATCATCTCTGTGGGTGTGCACACCGCCTATAATCATCTCTGTGGATGTGCACACCGCCTATAATCATCTCTGTGGCTGTGCACACCGCCTATAATCATCTCTGTGGATGTGCACACCGCCTAT
>NW_027187324.1:12905568-12938487 GCF_028583685.1 Petaurus breviceps papuanus | reverse complement strand
ATAATCATCTCTGTGGATGTGCACACCGCCTATAATCATCTCTGTGGATGTGCACACCGCCTATAATCATCTCTGTGGATGTGCACACTGCCTATAATCATCTCTGTGGATGTGCACATAAAACTCCACAAAGTCATGATATGTCTTTTGCTTTTGTTCACATTCCCAGGGCTTAGCACAGTGCTTAGAATATAGGTGACACTGATTGACATAAAATCTACATGCATACAAAATCCAAAGACACATACATGCTGCCTGATGCATGCAATGATGATGGAATTGACTAGTGTGCATTTTTAGCTGCTCTTCTAAGAGAATTGAGGCATCTCCACTAATCCATGAAAACATTTTTCTGGTCTTCCTTATAGCCTTATCTGCCTGTTCCTGATCTACAGCTGTTTACTTTTGAGATAGTTGGCTCGAGTTAAGGATATAGTCTTTGGCTGTGAAGATGAACAGCTACCTTAGTCGGCACTATTCCCATGACCTTGTCCTCATTAGCATGATGTTCTAACCATATGAAATAACAACAGATACATGACAAAACAACATTTGTTAAGTTAAATTAGAATAAGGCAATTCTTGGGAGAAGCAGAAGTTATATTGCTACTCCCTTACAGCTAGAGGGAGCAAGCAGTCCTTCTGAAAAACAGAAACCTAGGCTTGTGGAGCTCACCAGGTGTCCTGTCTTGTGGTCTCATTAATGCTAAGACACTGGAAATTGTTGAAAACCAATTTTGGGGGGTGTGGGGTACATTAAGAAAATGCTCTAAAGTTTCATCAGTTGCTCATATTTAAGAGAGTAAAGTGCCTTTGTTTGCCGAAGGGGATCCACTCTTTCCAAAAGTGTGTGCGGCATTTGGTGGGAAATACAACATCTTTGCCTATGTGGTACCACAAATTCAGACTTGGTCAGTTATAACCTCATTATGGTCAAAAACTACATCAAAGATGAACCGCTGCTGCCAGGGATCCCTAATTGGAGAAGCATCTGGCTCTGCTCTTAAGTTGTTTGGTGGTCCCAGGACTCACTAAAGTTGCTGTTAACTTTTATAGAAAGCAGCTACTAAGGCCAATGGTTGGTTTGATTGCTTGTGTAGACTTCACCTAAATTGTTCTTTATTTGTTTGCCTCTTGGGGAATAATAGTCTCCCTCATAAAGATACCAGAGGAACTTTAAAGATAAAATGTGTCATGGGAGTAAAAAGACCTATTTGACAATTACATAACATAGCGAACTAAACACTTTCAAAAGAATGATAAAATTAGGGAAATGCATGACAAAACATATAAGTATGCCTTTTAGCTGCTCCACTGAAAGGGTTTATTTCTGAAGGGAGGATGGGAAAGTTAATTCTCATAACGTGACTCACCTCTGTATTTGGGAAATAATCACCTCTTTATTACTAAAGTTTGAAAGATCCTAATTTCATTAGGGTTTCACAATTAGTGGGCATGAAGAAATGTTGTTCCATATGCAGTTACTTGAGGTTAGGATCATTTAAATTCAGCGTGTCAATCCAATCTAGTCTTATAAGTCCATCCATTGTCCCTCTGGCTCCAGCCAAAGAGCTGGTATCAGAATATTAGTAACTAGTAAGCTGGTGAGAACTATTCCCAAACTGAGCATCTGGGCCTTGTGTTTGCCAAGAACTCAAGCGTGTTCTTTGCCGTTGGCTGAAGTTCTGGAGCAGATGAAGTAGGGAAATGGAAGAACAGCACAGTCCTTTGCTGACATAGGAAGAGGCATGTGCTAAAATGAGTAATGGAATGAAACCACATACAGCACCTATACATCGGCTTGCGCTCCTCTCTCATGATGCATGCTAAAAGGGAAAAATCAGAATGTGTTTAAAAGACTAATCCATAAAAAGGCAATTATGCATATGTTGCTTAGAAATCCATAATTTCTACCATTCTAAATATAAACATTTGGGGGAATATATGATCATTTAAATAATTCTCTTCTCCTACATGGATTTCTCTGGAATAGAAATATAGCTAGAAAAAAATTATGGGAGGCAATATGTGACCTTCCAGATCCTTGGGTGTGGCCTTTTGACTGAGTCCAAGTTTTACAGAACAAATCCTTTTATTAAATAAGGGGATTTGTTCTGTGAAGTTTGGATTCAGTCAAAGTCTTGCACTCAAGGCCCTAGAGGACCACATGTGGCCTTGAGGCTGCAGGTTCCTTTCCCCACTCCCCGCCCCAGGTATTTCCTGGTCTTGATGGGAAGTAGAACTAAATAAGTTACTTTAATTCTAGCAATCTCCAGCAGACAGTGTCTGCCACAAGGACTATTGAGGTATTTTCTTTTGGAATAAAATGTTACCCATAGAACGACATATCCTTTTGGGATGATGCTGGAAGGCAATGAGATTTCTACTTAAAACATGGAGGACTGGTTTATGCAATTGTCCTAGTTCAGCCCTCTGGCATCTGAGAAGAAGGAACACCTACGTGGTATAGTGGATGGAGCACTGGCCTGAAGTCAGGAAGACTCATCATCTTGAGTTCAAATTTGGCCTCAGATACTTATTAGCTGTGTGACCCTGGCCAAGTCACTTAACCCTGTTTGCTTCAGTTCCTCCTTTGTAAAATGAGATGGAGAAGGAAATGGCAAACCACTCCCATATCTTTTCTAAGAAAAGTCTGACTGGAGTCACTACTGAAACAACTGAACAACAAAGCTCAGAAGCAAAGACAGAGACTCCTCAGTCTGGAGTCAGAAGACCTGTGTTTGAATCTCAGCTCTGTTACTTATTGCCTGTGTAACCTTGGGCAAATCTCTTGAATTGGCTTCCTTACCTGCAAAATAAGAGGTTTGGACTTAATGCCTTAAGGTCTATTCCATTTTAACACCACAAACTCTCTTCTCATGTTGGGGTTAAGATGACTCCTGTTGAAAATGTCAGCTACAAAATACCAGTAACAAACTTTAAGGGAGTAAGCCGTATAAAGTAACAGGAAAAAACCTTTGATTTTTAACTTAGATTTTGTTTAAATTTCAGTGTCTAGAAATCAGTTCTTGAAAAGAGAGAAAAAGAAGGGTAGGCTTTAAAATATTTCCACTAGAGTTAACATGAATATACAACCAAAATGAAAAAAAATGTACTAGTGTCTGTTTGTAAATAATAGATTGCTTTTTATAACTAGCAAGAGAATTAAAGATGAAAGTTCAATGTTAAAATAATACATTATCTAGTGTAATTATTCCATCGATACAGAATCTTTCTTTTGGGACAGGGCAGAGGGGAAGAAAGCAACTTCCATTTATCTATTCTTCTGTAATGTAAGCACAGAAATAATCACAGCTCCATTCAGAGTGGATAATTTTGAAATAAAAGCCATGAGTTCAGTCTTATAGAATAAGGTATATTTCAAATAAAACAATAAAATGTCAATGCATAAAAGCATGAAGGTTCTCAGGAGAAATTGGTTTGTTTGAAGTGACAGAAAATGGTGTGCATTATTTAGAGAAGCTATAAATTGAATAGAATAAGTTAGTGATGCTACAGTGGGTCAGGAATGGAGTTATTATTTCCAAGGCAATGCACATTGGGGTGTGACTCTTTCAAAGATATGACCTATGTCTGGGTCAGGTGCTGGACACTCTGAATCTGATGCCTTGGGCATTAATAATTTGGAAAGCATCAAAGCTTCAGGGAAACTTCCCATTTCTCTCACAATTCCCCTGATCAACCACCAATATACAGATAAGGAAATTGAAGGTCAAAGAAGTTAAGATAGCTTGTATAGTATTATTCAACAAAAGTAAGAGCCAGGAATTGTACCCATATCTCTCGCTCCCAATTCTCTGAATTGCTGAAGTTGCAAAGCTACTCTCCTTGTCTTCTTTCTATTCTCTTTTCAGGTTGCTAGATAAATTACTTCCATGATGCCATCAGGGCTTGCAGCGTTAGAGGTAGGCACAGATGTTAGGGCAGGTGGAAGCCCCTGTTGGAATATATGCTTGGAATCTTGGCTCCAGAACAATTCTTGGCCCATTGTCTTTGACCCGAAGCCTCTTGAATTCCTCTCTTCAACAGTTTTGTGAATGACTGGGTCATCTGCCCAGTCTAAAAATCAGGCATCCTTGAATGAAAGAGGAGAAAACCTTGTATTGGAGACTAATTTCAAATGTTTCCGAAGATAGCAAAAGCCCCAGCTTTTGCTGTGCATTTGAATAAAATTCTTATGGCTGTTTGCTTATTCCATCACTTTTGATTAGAGAGTCACCTTTATGGATAATAAAATTTTACCTGATTTTCAGCAATTTTGTTCCTCCCCCATTTCAACAAACCATTGGGGTATGAGGGAAGAAGAGACACATTTTCACTCCTGGACTTGTTTTTTTATTCCCCTTGAGACAACACTGTGTGTGTGTGAATCCTCTTCAAAGTTCATTTTATCCCTTAAATTAATTTTGGTGTATTTGTTTTAGAACATTATGCTCTTCTATGTGAGTCAAGGGGCATATGGTCTCTTTTATTGGAAAATAAAGAACAGATGTGAGGTTTAGATAAGTACACATAAATATGTGAAGGTCAATGACAGGTGACTCATCTTTTTCACCATATTGTGGAAAGGATGTGCATAATTTCCATGGAGGAAATTTGATCCTTGATACAGTGGCATCAAAGTAAATTATTATTTTATTTATTTTGTTTAGTTTGCATTAAAAAAAATAACAACTGTAGGTCAGCTTTTGCTTGAAGTCATGAGCTCCCAAAGACCTTTGTAAATTCAAGTGGTAGCATTTTTCTTTAGTTGTGGAAGGCAGTGCACAGGTTTTTAATGAAATGCATTAGATTGATGTATTAAACAATATTATGAACTTAGGCCCACATCAACTATGAAGTACCACTTAATGACTTCATTTTCCATTCCATTTTTCATATATTCAATGTACCGGACACAAGAAGATTTTGGAAATAGCAAAGCATAGCAACAAGGGAGTATAGTAACTTTGGATATTCATCATTTTGCCACATATGAAACAGAAGCCAGATTGAAATAACTTTTTTTTTTGGTGGAGTCACTGGGAACTGGAATAGACTTTGGCTTGTATAGAATAAAGGAAAGAGAGAAATTCTGAGATGCTCTGCTTGAATGTGCCTTTCTTCTCTTTTCCCCTTTTCTGTTATGAGCCTTTTCTTTCTAAAATCAAAAGCAGTCCTTTAGTTTATAGGCTCTCAGACCAGAGTGTCTGTCATCTCCACTCCTTCACATCACACCATTTGGAGTCATCTCAAACACACAAAGACTCACTCCTGACTTCATCATTTCCTGGATCTACCACATCATTTCTTTTTCCATAGCCTAACTTTCCCCTGGAATTCTGCAACAAACTCCCATTCACCTCTGCATTACCAGCTTTTGTAATCTTGAATAGATGTTCAACCACATCAAGAAATTCTTGCCTTCAATATAATTTTGCTTATTTAATTCTCCTGATAACTCTGTTTTGCTTCCAGATGCATCATATATCAAAAAAGAACCTAGCATCCAGGGTAGTAGATGAAAAATTCAGGAGAGCAGCATCAAGGTGAAGTGAGCTGGATGAATCTCATTGTATTTGCATTTTGCATCTCTTATCTTGCAAATTGGAAATTTTTTAATAATCATTAACCACAGCGGCTCATTAAAACGGTTACCAAAAGGAGTGTGAAACTTGTGTCAAGTAAGTAGGAGAACCAAGATAATTTTGAAGTAATATGCAGAGTGTGCTATGTTTGCATTTCTGCCAGTCCCATGTACCACCTCTGTAGGCACAAAGTACAAGTTGTTCTCTCTCCTAAAGGAGAAAGAAGAAAGAGCTGAGAAGAACATTTTTCTTACTTTCTGTGCTACCAGGGAGAGTTAACTGCTCTTTGAAAAAAATATTTCAAGGAAGGGAAAAAAGAAAAAAGGATGTAAAGAGGCAAAGGGGAATTTGTATGTGTTTCGGGAAGTTGGATGATTGAAGAAAGTTACAAAGAGAAGAAAATGAAAAAGGATCATTGGACATTTGCTATTACACAATGAGTGTAAGGTCTTTCTATAGAGCAGGGTTCTTAGGTTGCATGACATTGTTTTGTAAATATTTTGATGACTACACTTCAATATAATTGGTTTATTTTGGATCCTATGAATTTTATTTTATTCATTTAAAAAACATCATTCTGAAAAGGCATCTATAGGCTTCTGCAGACTGCCAGAGATCCTGCAGTAAGAGAGAGAAGAGCTGAACCATATCTGGAGAAAGTGACTTATATTCCAAAGAATTCTGATGTGGATCCAGAGATTCCATAAGAATGTATGTACATGTGTGTATTAAGAATTCATTAGGTAACCTGTTTTTAAAAAAAAATCACAGGAGGAAAAATAGTAGAATATATATGCAATACATACTTATGTGTGTACATATTATATGTACATATTTTATTATGTATGTGTATACATGGTACACATATACATTTGCATGTACATCGTAACACATAAACATGTATAGATATATAATATGTATATACATATTCACACACATGCATACAGCACATGGAAACCTGGCCTCAAAGCTAGGAAAACCTGTGTACAAATCTTGTCTCTGACATATAACTGGCTTTGTGATCATGGGCATGTTATTTAACCTCTTAATGGTCTAAGTGACTCTAAAACTATATTACACTGATAGAATTCCTTCACCCATGAGTTCCTGATCCCATGAATCCATAGCTTGAGCCTCTATCCTTATCTTCAAATTTGATCCCATTTTTCCCTTATAGCAGCTCCCCAAATCCCTCTTATTTACCCAGTCTATCCCCAGTTCTTTGGTTTTCCTTACATCATTTTTGTCTCATTTGTTTCTTTATGTTTTGTGCCATTCTTGCTTTCTTTATTTCCACATTTTGTCTTATCCATAACCCTGCTTGAGAAGAATGATAATAAACATCTTCCCTTCCCCCTCTCCCTCCTCTAACCTCTTAAACTGTATAATATTAATTTGTGGTGTCCATTTCCAAGACAATCAAATTTATGTTTATTTCTTCCCACCTCTATATTGCATACATTTGAATCTGCTTTTCATGGACTGTACACTTAGATATTCATTCTTAATTCTCTATGGACCTCATACAAGGTAAAGATTCTGGAAGATCAAAGTTTTATTCCCTTTTGAATTTATTTTTTCTTTTAGTTAATTTGAACATATAACCAATGCTACCATTTTTATTTATTTTGTTTTCTAGTCTAGAGTCTCACTCCTAGGAATAACAGTTTTTGAAGGAGAAAGTGTGATAGAGTGCTAGCTACAGTACATCCTGTCTTGAGGCTCACTCCTACCCACTATCCTTATGCTTGGCACAGTGCCTGGAATACAGTAAGGGCTTAATAAATGTTTGCTATTTAACTGATTGTTCCCTGCTGAGGTCAATTTACTATGTCTCTAGAGCTATGTCTCTCCTTCTACCCTGGATACTAGCAAGTCCTGGAAAGCCCTCTATCTTCTCTTCTGGGATGGAGGCAAAGTCCTATGCAGTCTAACTCTTGCTCAGAGGAGGCAGTCTACTAAGGTTCTCATTCCCCTTAAACAATGTTCATTATAAGATGGCTATGACTCTCACCACTACGACGCGAATGTGTTTCCATGTCTTCCCACCATTCTCCTTCTTTTACAAAATCAGTCTTCTCCCATCCCTAGTCCCTTTCCTTCACTACTTTTTAACCTATGCTTTTCCATGCATAGGCAACCAGGTGGTACAGTGGATAGAGCACTTAGTTTAGAGTAAGGAAGACCTGAGTTCAAATATGATATCAGAGACTTAATAACCATGTGATCCTGGGCAAGTTACTTAATCCTGTTTGCCTCAGTTTCCTCATCTGTAAAATGAGCTGGAGAAGGAAATGGAAAACGACTATAGTATCTCTGCCAAGAAAACCACACATGAAATCCAAAGAATGATGACTGAACAACAATAAATTTCCATGCATTTTATAAGACCAAAGATTTTGGTATCACTTTTCTATTCATACCCAGGGCAGATAGAAGTGCATCTCAGATTCCCCAATCTGATAGACTTATCGTAAATACATATATGTATATGTATTTATACACACAGACACAGGACATACACACACATATATACACATGTATATATTATGTGCATACATACACATAAACCATTTACAGATATACATACCACACATATATGCATGTGTGTGCATAAATACCTACTATATACCTATAGACATGAAGACCTCTGTGTTAATCATTCTCTCCTCCCCTTAGAATCAATCAAGAAGAACATTGATTTTAGTACATGCAATGTTTATTCTCTTTCCCTTCTCCTGACTCTTTTTATTTCTTAAATTTTTATTACTTTGGATCCCTCTTTGTTTTGTCTTTCTCCTTCCATATAATGACTTTTCATTGCTTCTCTTGAAATAATGAGGGAATTTATTTCACTGCTTAGTTACTCCTTCTTAACTATGCTTTTTTATCTTGTATTTTTATGAAGTATAATAATTGGAATGGTCTGCTCACCATTGGTTTCTTTTGAAAGAATGACTGATATACCCATTTTTTGTTGATCCTTCCATATTTTTTCATTGATGATTAGGTTTGACTTTATAGAATATGTAATAGGGGGAAAGAATATATGATATATATATACATACATATATATATATGTAAAATATAAAATATATTTTAGATGATCAATTCCCATATCTCCTTTAACTGTCCTTTCTCTTAGTCATGGAAGTTCCTTCCTCTTTAGTTGCCTTTGCAATGTTCAACCTCAACCCAGCTCCTCTGCCTCACAGTTGAGTCACTTTGCTATTACAGGGCTAGATATATTTAATATTTTCCACATGTTGTGGCATAGGGAAAGGAGTTTAACTTAGCTGCTGCTATAGGGAGACAGTATGGAAGCAATCACAGCCAAAGCAATTTGGTCATGTTCTTCATCCTGGGTTTGTGGCACATGGGGAAACTGTGAGTGGTTAGAGAGAATGGAAGCTTAAGGCATATCTGCCCTCTGCTGTTATTTCAAAAGGTAGTACATTGTATGGAGTTGTTTCTTATCTCCTCTTCCTGCAGAAATTTTAATTACTATACAGTTGGCACTTTCATTTTTATTTAGAAGTTGTTGGAGTGAGGCATTTATACAGAAAATAATTTATACTGCTTTATTACCCTGCTTTCTTGTCTGCATAGACACAGTTTAGTCTTGATATAGAATAAGGAAAGCCTTCCTAATAATTAGAGCTATCCAAAAAGGAAATGGGCTCCTTTGAGAAGTGGTTGCTTACCCTCATTGGAGGCCTTCAATTCGAGGTTTAAGTGAGTGAACACTTTTCAGGGGTATTATAGAAGAGATTCTTAGTCAAGTACTAGTTGGACTGAACAGCCTCTGTTTAACCTTTCAGTTCTTAGAGTTTGATGAAATAAACATGAATTATTTGCTTATTCATTTGACCTCCCACTATCTAATGAATCTCATTTTCCTTTTTTACATATAGGTACTCTTCATTCTCAGCAAGGAAACTTTAGTGTTCTCCTTCTGCAACTCATTTCTGCTTTCAAATTTTTGCATATCAATTTCTCATACCTGGAAAAAAACACCCTTCCCACAATTTAAACTATATGTCATCGGTGATTACTAGACTAAATCATCCAGTTCCATCCATTCTAATCACACTCACAAACCTTTAGCAAAATGTAGTCTAGTCCTGCAAAGCTTCCTTATCACCTTTTCTTACTCTATAAACCACCTCCTCCAATTGTTGAATTTCTTCCTAGAACCTCCATTTGAGCAAGTTCCCATGCCATCCATGGTTTTGCTCTGAAATATCTGGACTTTTCCACCCCATCTTAGCAGCCTTCTCACTCTGGAAAATGTCTATCGTCCTGCCCCCACCTCCAATTGATGAGTTCTCTTTAATTTCCATTTAAAGGAGTTCACAAATCATTCATATTCATTCTTATCATGCCTCTGTTTCTGAATATTGATTCCTCTACTCCCGCCCACAGTTTTCAGCTACCTTTTATGTGTTGTCTTCACAGTTAGAATGTAAGCTCCTTGAGGACAGGGATTTTCTTTCTTTTTTGCTTGTATTCTCAGCATTTAGCCATGGTGTCTGGCATATACAGTTCCACGTCACGACTTCCAACATCATGACTTTCTCCCTCATGGTTTTGATATGATATGGGTAGGCATAAGAAATTAAATGGGAATTTTGGGGGAGTTTTGTGACAGCAAAGATGACATTCGAAGGCCAGCAGACAACACATTACCAAACATTTAACCTCAATTTTGCAATGAAGCATTGTAAATACTCCATAAAAGAAAAAGAAAAAAAAATGAGACTTCTATGGTATTCTGGGAGGAACAAAATAATTTTATGCAGGTTTTCCAGATCGCAGGGGTGGGGATGGGGAGGCATGCCCCTAACCCTGTGCTATGGGAGAGATAACTGTAGTAACCTCTTAATAAATGCTATATCTATCCATCCATTCATCCATTTATCTATCATCATATCTACTGTAAGAAATAATAATTCACAACAAAAGAAAATTAAGCAGTGAAATATATAAGGAAAATTTCCCCCCAATGCAAAAGATGTGTCTACCTTTTACTTATAGTGGAATAAATGACTTTGTTCTCTACTAAAACAATTTCAGACTTTTGAGAGGAGTTATTTTAGGGAACCTAGGGAACCTCTAGGAATTCTTGATATCTTACCATGTAAACTGACTCCTAGATTGCCTGTACCTAAATTCTATTTTCTGTAAATATGTTTATTTTGTATATATTCTATTTTTTCTGGTGCAATGTCTCTGTCATTTCATTGGAAGGTCTTCAAGGTAAAGGACTAGATATTTTATTTTGCTTTATACTTTTATATATTTTATTTTTCTTTACAATTGTCCACAGAAAGACCTTATCTGAAAATGGACAAGGTCTACCACTGCATCTGGGGCCATCTCCAGTCATTTTCACCTATATCTTGCAACTGGACCCAGATAGCTCTGGAGGAGCCTCAGCTGGTAACTGTACAGTCTTCCCTCACTTAAATCCAATTCACTTGCAAGTCAGGGCATCACCTTCCTGATGTCGTGGTCATGTTTAGGAATGAAAGATAAACACCAACCTGTGAGAAGTAGTAGCTGCCCCGCTGGGGACCTAACTGGCCAGTTCAATTTCACATTGCTCCTTCTTCCTTTACTCCCTTCCTTCCTTCCACATAGGGAATCGAACTTCTCTGAAGCCTTGAAAGATATCTTGGAATTTACAGGCTACATTTCCTTCTTAAACCAAAATCACTCTGTCTTTCAATGATGGACCAACAATAAGTCCCAGCTCAAGCCTCACTTGGTCATTGTTTGGGCCCTGATGGCTCAGAATGAGTTTAATAGCAATTGTTTCTGTTTAGCCAGAAACCCTAGGGGTCTTCCCCTACCAAATGAAATGTTTTTGACAAGATACAAGAGGCCATTCTTTGTCTCCTTTCTTTCCTAGCCTTAATTATTGAATGAGTGTGGTCTCAGTCAAACTGAGACCTGGGAAAGACCTTAACTTAAAATGCCAAGGTCTCCTGTTGCATCCAGGGCCATCTCCAGTCATCCTGATCTATGTCTTGCCACTGGACCCAGATGGTTCTGGGGGACAGAGTGAGTCTTGTGACTTTGCACAGGCCTCCCTCACTTAAATTTAATTCACTTGCAAGTCATGGCATCACCCTCCTGATGTTATGGTCCTCTTTGAGAATGAAGAATAAACAAGAACAAATACAACAATAATTTTACAGAATACCTATTTAAAAGACAAGTATCTGGTTCACAAGATCCAGAAGCTGGAAAGTAACAGGAAGCATTTAAATTGTCTGGGTAACACATTTCTTACTGCCGTGAGGTTTTTGATTGGACCTTTCTATAGAACCTCTCTCTTTTTAGATACCATCACTAGTTTCAAATCTTCCTCTCTTACATTCTTTGCCACCTCTCTAACACTGAAATTGGATGTCAGTATTAGACCAAAGAAAAGTTGACCTCTGATTGGATTTCAGAGATAAAACACATTTTCAAAGTGTTTGCAATTTCACCACATTATAGAACTTTTAGGTTCACAAAACACCCTGAAGTGTGCAAAATGCTTCATGTAAGTTATTTTACATGATGACATAGTTAGTGTTTTGCAGGAAGGAGTCAGACAAATAGAATGCTCCTCTTCATTTAATAGGTGAATTGCTGCACCTGGAATCAGGAAGACCTGAGTTTAAATCCAGCCTCAGTCACTTAATAACTATATGACCCTGGGCAAATCAGTTAACTCCATTTACCTCAGTTTCCTCATCTGTATGATAACACCTACCTCCTAGGGTTGTTGTGAGTACAAATAAGATAAAAATTGTGAAGTCTTTAGCACAGTGTCTGGTAACATAGCAATTACTATATAAATGTTTGTCTGATAGAGTGCTGAGTCTGGATTAAGAAAAACTCATCTCCCTGAGTTCAAATCTTGCCTCAGACACTTAACTGTGTGACCCTGGGCAAGTCATTTAACCCTATTTGCCTCAGTTTCCTTATCTATAAAATGAGTTGGAGAAGGAAATGGCAAACCACTATAGTATCTCTGCCAAGAAAATCCCAAATGGAGTCATAAAGAATGAAACATGACTGAACAACAATAATAAATATAAATGTTAACTATTATTATTAATATTATTATCTCTATCATCATCATCATCATTATCATCTTGAGTTCCTAATGTTTCACAAAGATTCATAGAGTACTGATGTACACCATTTACAAAAAGTAAGATTTGGGGGCATACCTCAAAACAGCATTTTAAAAGCTATTAATACATTCCCAACATTTTTATGACTCCATGTGTGGAATATTTCACATTAAGTGTTAAATTATAGTATTGAGAATTTGAGTCTTCCACTGGTGCCTAATTTATGTTCTACCTCATTGCAAAGACATGTCTATTCTACCACAGGAGCAATTGCTTTTCAAATTAAGTAGATGAGAGGGAGCTCATCCTTAGATTAAATGCCAAAAATCAAGGTGAAAGTGTGAAGAGCTTAAACTTATTTATTGCCAAACTTAGTCATGTTGTGAACATCTTAACTCAAGAATTTTGGGAATTTTTACAAGTTTTGATAAACTGTAAAAAAAGATGATATGTCAAAGTGTGTAGAATAATATCACAACATTAGCCTGCTGATGGATATAAAATGTTAGTGTTTCTGGTAGGGGATCTTCCCCTGCCAGATTAAATTTTTTTTTTACTAGATAATGGCAAAATTATACCTTTCATGCTAGTAAGACAAGAGAAAAGAACTTACTCAGTTCTTTTAACTAACAACTTACTCAGAACTTGCTTCTCTGGAAGCCTCAACTCTTCAGAAATGTCCCCAACCAAGAGGTATGACAAAAATACATACAGGTATACCTTTCACACTGCAACTTTCCTCATCACACTTTTGATGCGTGATGGGTCAGCAGAAAAAAATTTATGGGAATTATATGGGAATTTGGGGGGAGTTTTTTGGAAACCACAGATGATACATGAAGGCCAACAGACAACACAGAAAAAGTTTAGAAACTTGGGAATGCATAAAACATATGTACCATATCAACTCAAATTATACAATAAAGTACTGTAAATACCCCATAAAAGGAAAAGAAAAAAAATTCAGACCTTCTCTGGTCCCAAGGAAGGGCAAAAAAATTTTATGTGGATTTTCCAGATTGCAAGGGCATCATACCCCTAACCTCTGCAATGTTGAAAGGATGACTTGTGAACATCCAGGACTGATTTTGTAAAGGTTCATACACTGATGCTTGGGTGATTGGTTCCTAAGAGAATCCATTAGATTCTTATTCAGTGACTATTTACTTTTTCTTGACACACAATTTTAATGCTTTTGCCTCTATTTTTCTAAGAGTAGCCACAAAAAAATTTGAAAAGGAAAATATCTGCTTCACTACTACTACTACTACTACTATGACGATGACTGCTACTACTACTACTACTATGAGTAATTTGAATTATATATTGCCTACTAGGTGCCAGGTTCTATGCTAAGTGCTTAAAAATATCTCACAACAACCCTAAGATGTAGGTGCCATAGTTATCCCCATCTAACATTTGGGGAAATTGAGATAAGCAGAAGTGAGATGACTTGCTCAGGGGCATACAGTTAGTAGGATTCTGAGGCCATATTTTAACTCAGGTCTTCCTGACTTCAGGTCTGTACTTTATCAGCCGCTCCACCTACCTGCCTGATGTATGACAGTTGTAAGAAGGGACTATTGACAGTCTGATGGTAAGAGATGAGACAAATTTGTGTGTATGTGTGCATGTGTGTGTGCGTGCATGTGTGTGTGTGTGTAAACACAAAATATAAAAACCAATATCAGTCTTTGGTCATTTAGTGGAGGAACAATTTAGCCTACTCAAAATACCTTAATAATTCCTCTACAAGTCATAGTAATTGATATTTATACTAATAAGTCTGCTCATAAAATGTTAAAACATGTACATTGGACTCTTAAAATTATACAGGGGAAAAAGCTAGTTTCTATAAAAATGATTAAAATATAGTATTACTGTTTTAATTAAATGAATTTGAGAACAAATGATAGAAGCTAGGAGTCCTCAAAGAAGAAAAGATCATTTCTGAGTGGGAAACCATTATAACAGAGGTGGCAATGGAACTAGGTCTTGAAAGACTGGTAGAAAGCTTTGGGAGTAGTGGAAGAGGAGGACAGCATTTCAAGCGTGATCAAAGTATAAACAGTATATTCAAAGGTGCAGAGGTAAGAAAGTATCCGGTACCTAGTTTGGCTGGAAGGGGAGTCCCCTGTGAGAGAGTTTTTGAAGGTAGGTCAGTAGCAGATTGTGAAAGGCCATCAATGCCAGGCAAACAGCTTGAATACTTTTGAGTGGAGGAATAATATGATCAAATCTCTTCATTAGAAAAAAAAAACTTATTTAGCAGAAATATGCATGAATTGTGGGAAGGAATCAGATTAAAGGTAGACAGATTAGATAGGAGACTATTGCAGTGATACAGGCAAGATATAAAAACAGCCTGGACTGAATGAATGAGTAAATTTCAGAGATGTGGAACAGTAATTTATGTGGCATATCTCTTTCACCCATGGTGCGCTCTGGACTTTGCCTAACATAGAACTTTTGAACATCATTATATTGTCAAGAACCCACCATGATCCAGTCTCCATGATTCCTTGAAAAAGACTGGGGTGATAAAAAAATGAATGCCTGGATGTAGACCGAATCAGTGTGAAGGACTGGGCTATAATTAACTCGATTTTAGAAAATTTATAAAATTGGTGGAATGTTCTGAGATAAATCATTTAGTTCTTAGTTAATAATCACATGGGGGGATATGAACAGAGTGCCATTATTGATTTTCTGGGAAATGGGAGCCCTTCACTTAGTAGGGATAGTCAAGTGTGACTTCTTAGTTTAGGTATGGATTTGATTAAATTACTTCTTAACTCCCAATTCTTAGTTTGTCATTTTTTATCATTATTTTCCCTATGTAGCCAGGTGGGGAATTATCTGGGTATTGTGTGAAATATCAATTACCAAGCATTCATTTACTAGGTACCTACTATGTGCCAGGATCCCTCTAAGTGCAAGGGATCCAATTACAAAAGATGAACAAATAAACAAACCTCAGCTCTCACAACAATGGTTTGTTTCCTTATTAACATAAGGGTAGGGGTGATTGATTTACCCAACCCTATTCCACTTAAAGTAAGTGACAAAATGCCCAATCAATTCATTTCAATCTTTGACCAAGTAGAAAAAAAATCTTTGAATGCTTCTTGATTAATTGAAATGATGCTAGATTATTCCCATTAGCTGAGTGATTTTGTAATGCCCTCTGGGTGCTGTATGAAGGCACTGAATTAACATGTTGAGTCCCAGAAATTGTAGCAAGGATGCTTTTCCAGCCCATTCTGGAGGAGAAACCGCTGAGAAAATGGTGGGAAAGACAAGCATTCTCTTCAGTCTTAATAGGGTCTTCTCCTCACTTTTGGCCAAAGGGATTTTGTGAGCTTTAAAAGGTTTGAAGGATTTTGGACTTCTCATCTTCCTATCAGTGACCTAGCCACATTCTTACAAGAGCTGATGGCAGCATTTGCTTTGGTAGCTAAAGAAAGAATAGACAGGTCCACAGGTCCACAGAAGATCTTAGCAAAAGAATTAAACCTTGCCTAATGAAAAACTTCTTCAGCAACCAGGAGCTGCTATGGGTTACTCCTTAGTATATAGGTGTATGTATGTATGTGTGTATATTTGTAGCTATGTGCATATATATATGTGTGTGTGTGTGTGTGTGTGTGTGTATACACACATATAGACACATCTACAGATATCTCCATTCTTAAGTCGTTATATGCAAAGCAGGTTTCTTTGTGGTTGAATTTCACTTAAAATTTTTAACCACATTTTAAGCAATATGAATTTTCTATGATAGCCCTATGAATATTCCTGCAGAGTTTTTCTTATTTACTCTATGTAAGATTGACACATACTAAGAAAAAAAAACAGTTTAGCAAGCATTTACAAATAATTTCTTTAAATTTCAGTGGAAGTCAGGCACAGGAAACTTTAGCAAAGACACTGAGAAAAGGATTAAAATGTTACTTCCCTTCCCTTTTCCCTTTTTTATTCCTTTTTCCCTTCCCTTCTCTTCCCTTCCCTTCCCTTCCCTTTTAACCTCTCCATTTTCCCTCTCCCTTTTTTCCTCTCCCTTTTCAGCTTTCCCTTTTCTCTCTCCCTTCCCTTTTCCCTCTCCCTTTTCTTTTTTTCCCCTTTCTCTCTCCCTTACTCCTTTTTTCTGTCTTCTCCTTTCTCTTACTTGTATGCCTGGCTAAAGGCACCTAGATCACATAGCAGATAGAGTACTGGACTTGGAGTTGGGAAGACCTGGGTTTAAATCTAGCCTCAGGAAATTCCTAGATGTGTAAGCCTGAGCAAGTCCCTTAGCCACTGTCTGCCTCAGTTTCCTCAACTATAAAGTGTTGATAATACCACCTTCTTCCTAAGGTCGTTGTGAGGATCAAATGAAATTATATTTGTAAACTACTTAGCACAATTCCTGACACACAGTAGCCACTTATTAAATGCTGGTTTTCTTCCTTACATCTTTTTACCCTATATGCTAAGTTTGAGTCCACTTTCCCCTGAGCTCAGTATATATTTGTGGGAGATATTTTGGATCAACATCATTTCTGTAGCACCTTAGTGAATACTAGTTTCTAAAAATGAAGAATTAGTTTCTAAAATCTTCTGAAAGCTACTAATTGATTCTCAATTAATAATCTTGGGGGGAAGCACTCTGGTAGGGACTCAAAACAGTGGCATTAGTGAATCATGCCTGACTCCTCAGGGGTTCCCCCAGACCTTTAGGGTGAAAATGTAGCCTTGCTCGAATCTGAGACTCATCTGTGAGAGTCAAATCAGAATAAGCATTCCCAGAGCTTACATGGGCTACATTAAATCTCTCCCTGGGTTCAAATGGAGTTTGGAGTGTGGATTTTCTTAGTGACTCATCTTCATGTCAATCTTAGCTGAGGAAAATTTATTCTCCCGTTTGAGTTTTCTTCTTTTTCTTTCAAACCCATACAGCCTACTAATGGGTCTGAACACAAATTGTCACAGGGGTTCACAATTTGGAGTCCAAGGATTGTCAAGAGGTTGGATGGAGAAAACAAACTCTATCTTTATTTTCACAAACCTTTGGTTTTCTTTGTAATACTATATATTTAAAATTATCATTATAAGAAAGGGTCTATAAGTTTCTCCATGCTCCTAAAGCGATTCTATGATAGAAAGAAGATTAATTTAAAGAAATGGACTTTTAGTCTCATGTAGTGTGATAGCTACCACCAAAGGGGACTGAATCTCTTCCACTCACACCCCCCTCCCCCATTCTTTCCTGGCCAGAGGGTACAGGAAGTAAGAGGTTAGAGGATTAAAGGAATTCCATTTGTTTCTATTCCTTGCCCCTCCTTAATATTCCAGGCAAGAAGGGGGAGTTCAGATGGTGTGGATTAAATTATTCCAGTAGTCTCATCAACTAATATAGGTAGTGGTTCCCAATAAGCTCTCAACTCCAGGTGACTTTCACTTCTATCAAGTCTCTCCTTACTGTCATGTACTTCCACCATAACATGAGGTCTTGGTTCTACTTGTCTTTGTTCATTTCCATTACACAGGCTTGGCAGGAGAAGTATGACAGACCACAATGACTCATAATCCTCCCTCTCCTCCATCTTGCCATATTGTGTGTATGTGTGTTCAGATTTAAAGGAAAAGAAGGGGGGAGGACTGAAAAATTTTGAGAGTCTCTGTTATGCTATTGACAAGGATATTCAAGGGCAAGGATAAGGTTAGTAGGGTAGAACTGATCAAATTAACACAGTGAGACTGCCATAATAATTTATTCATGGCCCACTTCTGGCCAACCATGGACTCAATAGACAGTAGGGATCTCGTTGTGGGGTGAAGAGTCCTTTAAAAAGTATCATCCAAGAACTATACTTTTTCTGTACTATAATTCCTCAGATAGGTCTGTATAGAGACACTCAAAGACAGTCTTGTGATATTGCCCTATTACAAGTTTAGCAGGACTGACAGTAGTGTGACAAGGAGAGTGATAAGGAATCTGTCAAATCTTCCTGGCTATTCTCCTTCAACAGTTTGCTTCAAGGTACCCTTAATTGTCTACTGTTTAGTTTGCCCATTTGTTTGAACTTGGAGAGGTTGGACTGCTTGGAAAAGGCTCTTGTCCACAAATTCCTTAAATTCAAGGGAGGCCCACAAATGTAGATAGTGCCTGACATGTTTAATGTGCAAATAACTAACTTTTTCCCAGTTATGATTGTTACAACAGAGCAATCAAGAACACTCAGGGCTATTTTGAGAAGTTGTGTACTGCATTCAAACATTTTTCCTCTACAAGTCCTAAAAGATCAATACACATTCTTTTCCAAAGGCTCTTGGTCATTTTCCACAGAAGTGATTTGGGCAGATAGTGAACCAAGACACCTGGCAAGTATTATTATACTCTACCTTCATTTTCCAGATTTTCCTGCGATAGAACTAAAATGGACTATTCTATTATCCTCAAACACCTCCAGTACTTTCTAATTTGAACCTTAACTGAAGCCACTCCCTTTACCTAGAATCCCTTTTTCTTATCATTGTCTCCTGAAATTCTGAAATCTTAATTCCTAGTCAGTGCCTTTACTTATCCTCTAGCATCTCTCCCCTTCTCTCTACTCATGAGGCCCTCATCCGTCCCTCCCTACTTCTTACCTGGACTATTTTAACAACCTCCAAATTGGACTTCCTGCCTCAATTCTCCCCTGAAATATACTCCCTTTATAACTGTCCTTTAGAATTTGTTGTTTCCTTCAAAATTCAATTCAGATGCCATCTTCAACATGGAACTTTTTTTGATTACCCCAGTAGCTAATATTTTACCCCCACCACCCTCCCAAATTACTTTGTATTTATTTTTCTGTGTATATATATACATATATATATGCTCACACAAGCATATATGTGTACCTATATACCTTTTTATAAAGATACACATATATAATTATGTATTTGCATATATACATGTATGTAATTTTATGTCTCTCATCCCCATAGAAGCTAAGTTTCTTGAAGGCAGCTACTGTTTCAGTTTTGTCTTTCTTTTCCTAGCTTTGTACAGTGCTTGGCATTTTATAAGAGGTTAATAAATATTTATTGATTGGTCCTGCCTGGAATGGCAGTTTCCCAATTCTAAACTCTCTCATTGTACTTTACACCTCTGCTCTACATTTACAGTAATTTACTTTATCTTCTGTTCTTTTGTCTAATATTAATATTCTCCACATTTAGGTATAAAATATGATCCAGGCAATTTGCTATAATCATGAAATATCATAATCTCAGAAAATTAATATTTCCAGTGACCCCCCAGAGCAATGGAAAGTTGGGGATGGGAGAAGGCCTATGTTGGCTGTAGCAAATAACCAAAAAGGACTTGAATGCTGGAAGTGGTATAAAAGACATTAGCAATGCCATTTTTAATGATGAAAAAGAGGCAGGCTAATCACATCATGAGCTACTAATAATCATAATCATAATTTTAATGAGGTCAAGTTTAAGACTTACGAGATAGTGCTTTATCTATCACTGGAGGTGTCCAAGCAAAGATTGGATAACCACTTGTACAGAATGTTGCACAGGGTTTTGTGCACTGGTTAGTGAAGATAGTATAATACCATGGCTAATATGCTGGTATAAGAGTTAGGAAAATTTTAGATTGAATATTGCCTCTGCTACTTGCCAGTCATATGACCATGGACAAATCATGAAGCACTCACAGCCTCAGTTGCCTTGTTTGTAAAATGTCAACAATCAGTATTTATTGAATCTACATCACACATTTGTCGAAGATTCAAATAAGATAATGTAGACTAAGCCCTCTGTACATTTTTAAGTAGATAAATATTTAGCTATATTTTATATAGCTGATTTATTATTATTATTATATTTATTATTATATAGCTATGGTATTGTATATTATATCAGGTCAGATACTCCCTGTGTTTCTTGCAATCCTCAGGCTCTATGATTCTGTGATTTTTGTCTCACTTCTATCCTCCACCTGAAAATTTAACTTTCCTGCACTCAGTTTCATTTTATCCTTCTTTTCTCTACATCTTTCCTTAGTCTCAATAGAGACTCATAATTGAGATTTTAAATACTAATAAATGAACACAAGTTTATACTCCCTGTACTTAAATTTAAAAGCAAGTGAGCAAATATTTCCTTCTTTAAAAAAAAACCCATACAATTCCTTAATTAAGTTCTTTTTTTTGACATTGGAGACACCTTTGATCAATATTTTTCCCCTACGTTGCAGTTATTAGACACATGGGGCTAAGATGTAGAGAATCGTGCTATAGTGGACAGTCTTGATATCAGGAAAAACGGGGTTCAAATCCCATCCCAGACAGTGTGGACCCATGTAAATCACCTGACTCTCCCCTCCCTCAGTTTCCTTACCTGTAACGTGAGGGGGTTGGACTTAGTGTTCTCTAAAGTTTCTTCTAGTTCTAAATTTGTAAACATAAATAAAACTTTTTTTCGTTAAAGTAGAACTCAAAACAAAAGTCCTCCTCAACCTTTTTATGTGCATATGTTAAGATCATACAAGTTTCTCTGACAGCTATGAGCACAGTTGATGCTCAAAGATCTACTGAATATTAATCAAGTCAGGCATATTACAAGGAAAGTTTTGCTCACCAAAGGTGTTTTCAAATATTTCCCATACAATATCCAAATAGAAATCAGTCAATCAATAAGCATTTATTAAGTACCTACTATGTACCAGACACTGTGCTAAGCCCTGGAAAGGGGGGGTGGTACAAAAAGAGGTAAAACCAGTCCTTGCCCTCAAAGACCTTATAATCTAATGGAGGAGACAACATGCAAACAAATATTTACAAAGTATGTATGTATGCATATGTGTATATATCATCTATCTCTCCTTTTTGAAGATATAGGATAAATAGATAACTTTAAAAAGAGAAGTCACTGAAATTAAGAATGTCTACAGAAGGCTTCCTATAAAAGGTGAGGTTTTAATTTGGGCTTAAAGGAAGCCAGGGAAGTAAGAGTGAAGAAGGAAAAGTGTTCCAGGTATGTGGGATAGCCAGAGAAAATGATCAGAGCTGAGAGATATAGTGTATTGCTTGTGGAACAGTCAAAAGGCCAATGTCACTGAATCAAAGAGTATGTCTCAAAGGGTAAGATATAAAAAGATTGGAAAGGAAAGAAGGGGCTCAGTTAAGAAGAATTTGAATGCCAAACAAAGCATTTTGTATTTGATCATGGAGGCAACAGGAGCCATTGGAGTTTTTTGAGTGAGTGTGTGTGTGACATGATAAGACCTGTGCTATAGGAAAATCACTTGATTGACTGAATGGAGACTGGATTGGAGTGGTGTAATGGTAATGGGAATTTGAAGATCTTCCCTGCCCCTTGATAGACTTAAATGAATTTGAGAACCTTCCCTGATCTGAAAATATCCTCTGCCCCTTAGTAATAGGCTGAATGGGGTCACATGGAGTCTGTGGTGGGAGACTTGTTTTTCAGGAATGCCCACACCTTGTAACTTTGTGATTGAGCGGAGGGTCACGAGGGTTGTGAGGTTCTCTGACCCTGGAGAAGGCTTTATGTACCCTGATGTGATGTTTTGCTTTGGGGATCACTCATGGGAAGAGTTTTGTGATTTGGCCAGATGAGACTCTGGGCAGCCATTCAGCCCCAGCCCGGCTCTGAAAACCCAGATGTTGGTGCTTCCCTTTCTGGTAACTAACTAGTTATAGATGTAATGGTAAGACAGCTGGAATCCCTGTATGCTGGTCTGTTTCTCTGTCTCTATTTTTTTGTCTGCTTGTAACTTCTGTTTGTGTTTTCTCTGAAGTTCAGGATGCTGACTTTTCCCCTGAAATAGGTAAATGATATGTGTTTGATTAAAGAAAGATGGTTAATGCCTTTTTGAGTGGCTTTCCTTTAGAAAAGCATATTAAAGAGCCTGTGCTAGCAGCCATCCTGGGTTACTAGGGTGCTTGCTGCTACAAGTGGGCAGAGACTTGAGGCAGGCACACACTAAGCTATTGTAATAGTCCAGGTGTGAGCTGATGAGGACTTCTACTAGAGTTGTAGTGGTGTCAGAAGAAAGAAGGAGGCATATCTGAGAGATGTTGCAAAGGTGAAATTTAAAGGTGTTGACAACAACTTGGATATGAGGGGTAAGCCATAGCGAAGAATCCAGGAGCAGTCTGAAGTTGTGAGCCTGAGGGATTGGGAGGATGGTGTCACTTTCCATAGTATTAGGGTAGGTAGGAAGAGGGGAGGGTTTCGGAGAAGGATATGGAGTCATGTTTTGGATGAGTTTAAGCTGCCTTTCAGACCTCCAATTCAAGATGCCTATATGGCAGTTGGAGATATAAGATTGGAGGTCAATGGAGAATTTGGGGTTAGATAGGTAGACTTGAGAATCATCAGCAGAGAGATGATAATTAATTCCATGTGACCTAAGGAAATTACCAAGTATAGTAGTATAGAGGGAGAAGGGAAGAGAACCCTGTTCATAACACAAAGAATATGGTCTGGATGAACATCCAGGAAAGGAGACAGAGATAAGCAGTCAGATGTGTCCTTTATTGAAGGCAAGGTTGATGAAATGGTGTTATTTTCAGAAGAAATTGATAATTATATAAAGCCTCAGAAAACTACTAGGATCCTAAATTCACAGCTGCTCAAAAGAGGATCGTCTAACAATACCACACAGGAAAAAATAAAACAAGTAGGTGAAAACTTGATCACACAGTTTGTTACCTGAAGCTGGATGGGCAGGTCATTAGACTAGCCCATTACTGTATATATTTGGGTAGGTACTTCAGACAGTGAGTTTGGTCTGTAACTGAGGAGAAAGAAAGCGAGCTCAATCATATTTGGCATATGTATGGTGCTTTCAATAATACCAAGTTGCTTTCTGCTGCAAAAACACATCATTTAAAGTATAGGGATCCAATATGTCTAGGAATCGTGACTCTTAGAAAATTGCAATTGCAGATGACTCTTAGGTAAGTGGAAAGATGAACAGTGGTTATAAGCATCCTGCTGACAATAATTTATGCATGAAAAGTAGTATGACTGGAACAAAGACAGTTGACCCATCATGAATTAGGGTGCTCCATTGGGTACCATGACAAGTTAGAAAAGTAATTAGACGGATCTTTCTATATAGCATTTTTCTTCATCTCTAAGACACCTTCTAGTACTCCCAAGAACATTAAGGTGATTTGATCTTTGACTCCTGAGGTTAAGGGGAATGGTCCCAACTGACTTCTCCTTTTAAGATTTTTCACCTGGTTGTGTTCTCCCCATGATCTTCATTCATGAGGTGTTTGTGATAATGGATAAACCAAAGGGAGCTTTGTAGCAAGTCCAGACACGGGTGAGGGGATTTTATTTATTCTTAAACCTGCTCCCACATCCAACTAACTGACAGTGACAGTATTTCTCAGTGTAATGAATCATTAGGAGGTCAAATGGACACTAGGAAATGCATTTTCTTGAAGGAGGATGTGTATTTATATTCAGCCAGAAGGTTTGTGAACCATAAAGGTACCATTTTTCCTTCTTTGATCAAGCAGTGCTAAATAGTGGTGTGGGTAGGGAAGTAGGCAAGGAACCAATCAAACTCTTCAAGAGGAGATTTTTAGATTAGTTGGAATAACAGAGAGGAGGTTTGGTCACAGCTTGAAATGAGGTTTAGCAATTCTGATAAAAAATAGATGTGTATAGTCCTATTCCAGTAGCTTTAAGGAGAGAAGGAACAAGTCCATGTGACACTGTTGTAAGTCTTAAAGAGTAGCTATAGAAAATGTCACTGGAATAGCTATGAAATGAGATAAGCACAAAAAAATTGTGCAGAGAAAATTAGGCATCGCACTGGGACGTTTTTTCTCCTCTTTTACTTTGTTCTTTAGAATGACATGAAAAGTCCATCATTGATTTTTATTACAACTATTGAAAGAGGATTTATAAAATTGATTCATGAAGAATTCCATAGTTAGCTATATGGAAGTTTATGGGAAAAGATTGCAAGCAAAGAGAACAATCATTGAGCCTTCAGATGATACTCAACTCCTGGGAGAGTGGTTAGACCTTGGAAAAAGAATCAGAATTCAAAGTAACCTTGGAAAGTTAGATGAATGATCAGAAAAATAATGGGAATAATGATATTTAAAGCTGAGAAAGAAAAAAAACCTCACTGTACAAGGAGGGTGAAAGCAATAGAATGCTAGATTTTGGATAATACTGTTTTAAATCTGACACTGCCAATCTGACCTTGGAAATATCATTTCAATGATATATTTTTTTAATTTTAAAAATATATGTACTTAATCATCAACAAACATTAACTTTTAGAGCACAAGGAACAAAAATGAGGATGAACTTCTCTAACATACACAGTTATGTTACTTTTCACTTTCCACATTAGCAACAAAAGTACTGTACAATACAGCTGTTAGAAGGTTAGATAAGATTATGTGTACAAAGTGCTTTCATAGAGTCATCTTAGAACTGGAAGGAGCCTCAAGAATCATCCATCCTTATCCTTACCTAATGTAGTAATTCCACAATATGCCCAAGATGTTATTGTCTAGTCTCTGTTTGGAGTCCTCCAAGGAACTCACTTCCTCATAATGCATTCTACTATTGGGCAGCGATCATTGTTAGAAAGCTTTTCAGTATTATTGAGATAAAATGTTCCTCTCTGAAATTTTCACTGATTTCTTCTAGTTCTGAACTCTGAGAGGGCAAACAAAATAAAGAAAAGAAAATTACATGGATGAACTCATAGCCTTCCTTGCCTGGACTGCCTTGAAGGAAAATTGGGATTATTCTCTGTTCTCCAAAGATGCTAACAAGCAGCAGTTTTGAGGAGTGGTAGGCAGCCAGATTTTTCCCACACCTCCCTCAGTGGATGCTGATGTTATTGTATTTTACAAGTGTAGAAACAAACAGGGAAGTACTTGGGAAGTACATATGCTGGGCATTGAAGGTATTCTCAGAGTTCCCATGGGAGGAGTGGCTAGGAATCCTTTCTAGATTTGGGCCTCTGGGATCTCACAAGGCCACATCCCAGTTAGGAGGACTTCTCTGAGACCCACATACTTAACCTCTCTCCCTTTCTCCTTCCAAGTGTAATACCAAGGGAATTCAGTGTAACAGATTGCCAAGGGTCCCTTTGTCTATGATATCTTCTCACCCCTATCCCTGTATTTCCACTTTTTCTTCATTCTTCAGGATTCTTGGACTCTAACTTTTCCCTTTCTTCAGGAATGGTGGTGTGGAATATAACACCAAGTTGCCTACATACTTATCGAATACTATAAAAAACTTTGGGCATTAAATCAATGTTAATAAATTGGGGGGGGGGTGGGCATGGCTAGGTGGCAGAACACTGGCCCTGGAGTCAGGAGGACCTGAGTTCAAATCCAGCCTCAGACACTTAACACAAAAACTAGCTGTGTGACCTTGGGCAGGTCACTTAACCCCAATTGCCCTCCAAAAAGCAAAAAAAAATTGGGAAAAAGGGAATACATTGGAGAATTTCAGGGATAGAAATGGCCTGCTCCCTTCTCACCCCTTTCATGTACCCACAGTGGTGAAAGTCTCACAGGCCACAAGATAATCCCAGAATCACAGAATTCCAGAGTTGGAAGGGACTTTAGTGGCTGTTGAGTCCTACCCATATCCTAGTCCATACCCCAGGGGGGTGGCTTGGTGACACAGTGAATAGAGCACTGGCTGTGGAGTCAGGAGGACCTGAGTTCAAATCTGACCTCAGATACTAAAGTTACTACCCGTGTGACATCAGGTAACTCACTTAACCCCAATTGCTCTACCTCCCCCTCTCCAAAAAGTAAAAAAAAATGAATATAGGTGGAAATAGGTAGTTAGTTCAGTGTTCTTTCTACCATACTTCTTCATATATAAATGTTATTTTTTATTTATGATATAAGCTGGAGAAGCTAAGGAATACTTAAGTTGTATATCTTCACAGATATTGGATTTTAATAGAAAATACTAACAAGTTCTTCTGTTTCACTAAAAATAGAAGTAAAAGGAATAGATAATCACAGGGACCTTAGTATCTATTATATTGTCGTTCAGTCTTTTAAGTTGTGTCTTTCTCTGTGACCCCATTTTGGGGAATTTTCTTCACAAAGATACTAGAATGGTTTGCCATTTCCTTCTCCAGCTCGTTTTACAGATGAGAAAACTGGGGGGGGAAAGGGTTAAGTGAATTGCCCAGAGGCACACAGCTAGTAATTGTCTGAAGCTGGATTTGAACTCATGAAGATGAGTCTTTCTGATTCTAAGCCCAGTGCTCTCTCCACTGTGCTGCCTAGCTGCCCTCAGTGACCTCTACTATTGAGTTCTACTCCTGATTATTAGTAATCTGGCTTCTGCTTGAAGCTCTGTGATGTGGGGTAACAACTACTTCCCCAAGAGAGCCTGTTCCATGATTGTATAACTCTAATTATCAGGAAGTTTCCTCTTAATCAAACCTACATTTGCTTCTTTGCAGCTTCTACCAACTATCCCTGTCTCTCTCCTCTGTTCTCTTTTTCAGAACAAAGTCTAAGTCCTCTTCCATATGATATCTTTTCAAATACTGAATAAAATTCTCATTGTCTCTACAGAGTTTTATCTTCTCAAGGCTAAACCATACCAGTTCTTTTAAATGTTCCTATCATGGATGAATTTCAGACTCTTTGCCATCTTACTTACTAAGCTCTGGAAGTTCTACAATTCCAATAGAGTGCTAGAGACAGCCCATTTGTCTAGTTGATTAATTAAGTTTTCAATGTGAGCAGTCACACATCAGAAATCAGAGTCTGACTTATTGTTTTGTTGATTATTTAGACTTAAGAAAGCGAGGGAGAAAATGTTAATGATGAAGATTAAACTAGAAAGTGTGTGGAGTCATTTGCTAAGCATTTATTTACCAGTATACTACTAACTAGAACTTACCAATGTCCTTCTTAAACTATGGCATCCACAACCTAACACAATGCTTTAAGTGTGATCCAAGCAGGGAAGAGAATAGTGAGACTATGACATCCTTGGTTCTTGTGTTTATGGCACTTTTAATGTAGCCAAGGATCACATTAGCTTTATTGGCTCATGTCATGCTGTTGACTCCTATGGAGCTGTCAGTCCACTTAACTCCTAGCTCTTTTTTTTCAGATATAATTCTAACTGCCTTTCACATGTTGTGCTTGTGAAGTTGATTGGTTTTGAACCCAAATATAAGACTTTTCCATTTATCCCTATTAAATTTCACCTCATATAGTTAAGCTTAATTTCCTAACCCAGGAGTTGGCAAATTAGTTTAGGGATTTAATCTAGCCTTAGCTAAGACCATTCTCATTGTATTTAACCATGATTTGCCAACCCTTGTTCTAGCCTGTTTAGATCTAATTCTGACTATCATTGAGTGTTTTAGGTATCCCTTCAAAATCTGAGCCATCTGAATATTTGCTATCTGGGGCATCTTTGCCTCTATTTTCCCTGATAAAAATTAAATAAAGCATGGAACCAAGTATAGAGCCCTGGATCCCTCCACTAGAAATATCATTCCAAGTCATCAAATTATAAATGACCTAAAAAAAAGTCTGGTCAACCAGTTTCAAATTCATCTTTTTATCCAGTCTATATATTTTCATCTTTTCAACTAGAATATCAGGAAATCTTTTATGAAATACTTCAATTAGATGTAGGTAAGCTCTGTCTTCGGTATTCACCTTATGAGCCTGTTCTGTAACTGAAAAGAGACATAAGGTTATTTTAGGATGACCTGTTCTTGATGAAACCATACTGTATTTTTGTGATGATTACCTCCTCTTTTGAATGTTCATTCATGGTCTCTTTAATAATGTTTCAGAAATTGCCAAGAATTGAAGTCATGTACTAGTGTATAGTTTGCAGACTTTATCCTGTTCCCTTCTTTGAAAATTGAGAAAACATTTGCCCTTCCCCTGTACTTCAGTAATTCTCCCATTCTCCAGGGATTTTAGTTGTCATGTGAAGAAGGTTTTAGGTTAGAATTTCCTAAATAAAAAGGCACATTTCCTGCCTGTGAGGATTGTTAAATAATGTATTAGGTTCCTATGGGAGGCTACAGAATCTCCTCTGGGAATTTTTAATAATTGGATTGATTCTCCTCCATCAATGATCAGTTGATAGTATGATTCTACCTGGTGATCCCTTTTAGGCCTATCTTTTCCTGAAATTCTATGAAGCAGATTTTAAAAAAATATTTATGTATTTGAGCATTTATTGTCAACTAAAGATAATTCTGGTTCCCATTGTCCATTACTATCAGCTTAAACATGACACAGGGACTGAGAGTGGAAGTGACTCCTTCTGTTAATTAGACATTCTGTATATCTTCATGGAGATGTTTAAGGAATAGCACCTTCTGCTTCATGTAACCACTAATAGAAATAGGCTTATTCATTTTCTATTTTTGCTTTCTTTTTAAAAAATTTATTTTAGACTCAGATGCCAGAACACAAATACAGAATAGAGAAAAGAAACAAAAACATATCATAAACTTAAATATTGGAACTCAAATACAAAGTAAAAAAGAAAATAAAGTGTCTTGTGCTTAACAGAACATGAGAGGATTCAAAATATGTGAAAATAAATTTTAATTTCAAGAAATCCTGTATGATAAATAATACATGTGTTGAAGACTGTACATCTTTTTTTTGCTTCTTTGCTGTGCACTTTTTTACTTTGCTCTTTTTTTCTCTCCTCCCCCCATCTCCCCCCGAAGGCTACAATTAAGTTTGGATTTGTTTCTTTATAGCTATAAGATATATACATACATATACAGACATATACTTCCCCAAACAAATTCTACTCCTGATCTTTGTTTTTATGTGTGTGCATATCTCTTGTTTCCTATCCCTCACACGTCGTCTACTTTACTTCTACCCACTACCTTACCCTCCTATCACTTGCCTAGCTCCCTCCAAGGATCCCTCCCCATCCTCCCATTTCCATATATCTAAACACCCTTCAATACCTCCACTTTACCTATTCCCTCAGCCTCCCCTCTGAAGATCCCTCCCTTGTCCTCTCCCCCCTCCCTATGCCCTACCATTTTATTTCTTCTGAATTTAGAAGACTTCTATACTCTTCTAAATATATATGTATTGTTGCCTCTTAAACCCATTCCCAATACTACCAGTCCTCCTCTACCATCTATAGAATTCCTCTGTATTGATTCTTCCTCTTGTACCTCGTTTGTATAAAATAATTACTTTTTTTAGGTGTTCCTAAATGGTTTTTATTTTTAAATTCATATCATATTCAGGTGTAGCACCAATGCAATATTCACAGCACCAACAGTAACTGTGAATATGCCGGCATAAGTCTCAATTGCAAAATATAACACTCTCCATATAAAAGACAGAAGTAAAAAAAAAAAATTTATTCAGACACCAAAAAACCAAATCCCCAAACCAGAAAGACAAATCCATCATAGTAGCAAAGAGTTAATATATCACAATGCAGCAGAGAGCCACATCATCCCTTAGCCTTTCCACAAACACTCAGTGTGTCCTCTCCTCTCTCAGTCTCTAACTGCTCTGACTCCCAGTTTCCTGTGGGCTCTGCTCTACCTTCAGTAAGCTCCTCTCACCACAGCTTCCATGTGATTACATTCAGCCTATTAGGGAACAAGGAAGATCTTCAAATCAGGTAAGGTCTTCAAATTCCCTTAGGCTTATTAAAGGTCAGGGAAGATCTTCAAATTCCCATTACATTACCTTCGGCCTAAAGATCTTTCATAGCAAAAATACATTTACAATACATTTTATTACATAGGTTAATGGGAGTTTAGGGGTAACTGATGGGATAACTGGTATCAACCAGAATTTTATAACAATGTAACAGGGATAACAGAAAACAAGTATATAAAATAATATATTAGGGTGGGGGCTTGAGCACAAGCACCCCATCATCAGGTTTTCCCAAATCTTTCTTATGAGCTATCCAATTATTAATAAGAATGCTCTACTTTGCTTCTTCCTTCTACCTTGCCCTCCTATTATTTAACCTACCCCTACTCCAGCAATCCCTCCCTTATCCTCCCATTCCCCTAAATCTAAACACACTTTTATATACCTCTTTGACCTATTCTGTCCCCCTCCCCTCTAAAGCTCCTTACCTTATCCTCCCATCCCCCTAAATCTAAAGACCCTCCTATATCCCCCTTTTAACCTATTCCCTTATCCTCTCCTCTAAAGATCCTTCCTTTATCTTCTCCCCCTTCCTATCCCCTTAGAGTTTTATTTCTTCCTAAATTTAAAAGATTTTTATACTTGTATATATGTATATAAATTTTCCCCTCTTGAACCCATTCCTGACTATAGCTGATTTCCAGAACTAACAGCCCCCCTCTTCCATCTAATTCTTCTAATATTGCTTCTTCCTTTTACCTCATTTGTATAAGATAATTACTCTTTGTAGAGCCAATACAATATTCATAGCACTGACAGAAACTCTAAATATGCCAGCATAGTTCTGAATTGCAAAATATAACAGACTCTCCATATATATGACAGAAGCAAAATATTTTTTCAGACACTAGAAAACTGAATCCATCATAGCAACAAAGAAATTAATACACCATAACACAGCAGGGAGCAACACCATCCCAAACCCTTCACACAAACAAACAGTCAGAAGCCTAGCTGTCTCCTTGGCTGCATCCTCTCTCTCCTACCATACTAACTGCTTTGACTCCCAACTTCGTATTCCACCTGTTAAGCAAAATCCTTCCATGTGACTACATTCAGCCTATTAAGGGACAGGGAAGATCTTCAAATTCCCATTAACATTACATTCTTTTAGCTGTTCTTGAATGATCTTACTTTTTGAAGTCATATCATACTCAGGTCTACCCCAATCTTTCTTATAAGCTACCTAATTGCTAGTAACAATCTTAGACATAGGTTTTATATTTTCCATACATAAAAGATAAACATTTTATCCTTATTTATTCCCTTGTAATTGGTCATTGGTATGTACCTTATATTTCTCTTGGCTCTTGTATGTCAAATCTTCTATTGAGTTCAGGTTTTTTTTTTTTTAACAGTGTCCTGAAAGTCTGACAGTTGATCAAATGTCCATTTTTAAAAATTCAGAATCATTCTTAGCTTTGCTGGCTATGATATTTTTGGCTGGAGACCCAGTTCTTTTTGTCTTCAATATATAGTGTTCTAAGACCTGTGATCTTTTAGTGTTGCCAACAGTAGGTCTTGGGTAATTCTAGTTGTGGTACCATAATATTTAAATTGTTTTTTTTTCTACTGACTCATGAAATTTTGTCCTTGATATGGGGGCATTTTTGCTTTCTTTCTCTGTTCTCTCCTTTCTAGTACCAATCCCTTACTTACCACTACATTGACACCTGTTTATATAAAGGTATAAATAGGTAGGTATATATACTCGCATATAGACACTTGAAGAGGTTATCTGAGAGACGACTGAGTAACCCAGGAATTATGTCCTTTAATTAATCTTACATGATTACTTCCATCTTTACAGAGCTGGAAAGGACTTTAGAACTTTCTACTGCAATGACTATTTTATAGATGAGAAGCCTGGGGCAGATAATAAGCAGCAGAAACAGAATTTGAACCAGTCCTGCTTCCATAGTAGTTTTTGCAACTATTATCCAGGTAAGCATCTCCTGTGAAGAAGGGACTGGCCATCTCCACCAGCTTCCCACCAGTTGCCACCCACAGTGTAGGCAGGCCAACCTAGCAGAAACAACAAGGTACCCTGAGGAAGAGACAGGATCCACCATGTACCACCAGTATCACCATAACCGCCATATTCCCTCATATCCAAATGGAAATAACTCAGTATTCTGAGACTATTTGCCTTTGGAATAGTAATGATTCCAGCCTAGTGCTGTTAGTCCTCATCTTTTTTTTTTGTTTGTTTAATTTTCATTTCAACATTCATTTCCACAAGATTTAAGTTAAAAATTTTCTCCCCATCTTTCCCCTACCCCCATGCCAAAATAGCACTCCTACTGAATACCTCTTCCCCCAATCTGTTCTCTCTTATATCCTCCCCCAACACCCTCTGACTTTCTAGTAGGGCAAGATGGATTTCTGTACCCCAGTGCCTATATATCTTATTTCCCAGTTGCATGTAAAAAAAAAAATATATATATATATATATATATATATATATATATATATATATATATA
>NW_027187324.1:12839584-12905558 GCF_028583685.1 Petaurus breviceps papuanus | reverse complement strand
TATATATATATATATATATATATATATATATATATATATATATATATTTAGCATTTAATTTCCAGATTCTTTCCCTTCTTCCCTCATCACCCAACTGTACTAGGAGGAAAAGCAATACAATATAGGTTATACATATGTAGTTATGCAAAACATTTCCATAGTAGATATATTGTAAAAGAATGACTATATTTCCCTCCATCCTATCCCGCCCCCCACTTATTCTAATTTCTACTTTGACCCTGTCCCTTTTAAAAAAGTGTGTGCTTCTAACTACCCTCCCCCCCCCAATCTGCCCTCCCTTCTGTCATCCCCCTCTTATCCCCTTCCCCCCCTACTTTCCTGTAGGGTAAGATACCCAATTTAGTGTGTATGTTATTCCCTCTTTAAGCCAAATTCAGTGAGAGTAATATTGGGCCATTAACTTTTGCCTCCCTTTTCTTCCCCTCCATTGTAACAGTTTTCTTTTTCCTCTTTTATATGAGGTAACTTACCCTATTCTATCTTTCCCTATCTCTTCTCATTATATTCTTCTCTCACCTCTTAATTTTATTTTTTTAGATATCATCCCTTCCTATTCAACTGATCTTGTGCCCTCTGTGTATACATGTACACATATATACACACATTCACATTTGTATTTATATGCATATATACCCTCCTATAAAACATATATATGTATACATACATACACACACATATATATATATATATTCCCTTCAACTATTCTCATACTAAGAAAAGTCTCATGAGTTACAGTTATAATTTTAGTTCAATTTTAATAAGTTCCTTATGATTTATTTTCTCTGTTTACCTTCTCATGCTTCTCTTCTTGTATTTGAAGAAATTCAAATTTTCTATTCAACTCTGGTTTTTTTCATCAAGAATTCTTGAAAGCCCTCTATTTCATTGAATGACCATATTTTCCCCTGAAATATTATGCTCAGTTTTTCTGGGTAGGCGATTCTTGGTTTTCTTCCTAGCTCTTTTTATCTCCAGAATATCACATTCTAACCCCTTCCATCCCTTAATGTAGAAGCTGCTAGGTCTTGTGTTATCCTGATTGTGTTTCTGCAATACTCAAATTGTTTCTTCCTTGCTGCTTGTAATGTTTGCTCCTTGATATGGGAAGTCTGAAATTTGGCTATGATATTCCTAGGAGGTTTTTTGGGGGGGATCTTTTTAAAGAGGTGATCAGTGAATTCTTTCAATTTCTATTTTTCCCTCTAGTTCTAAAATATCAGTGCAATTTGCCTTGAGAATTTCTTGAAGGATGATTTCTAGGTTCTTTTTTTGATCATGGCTTTCAGGTAGTCCAATAATTTTTCAATTATCTCTCCTGGATCTATTTTCTAGGTCAGTGGTTTTTCCAATGAGATATTTCACATTGCCTTCTATTTTTTCATTTGTTTGAATCTGTTTAATAGTATCTTGATTTCTCATAAAGTCTTTAGCTTCCATTTACTCCAATCTAATTTTTCTTTTGGAGGACACTTGTGGTTGAGACTTGTCAAAGGTCACATGGCTAGTTAAGTGTTAAGTGTCTGAGGCCAGATTTGAACTCAAGTCCTTCTCACTCCAGGGCTGGTGCTCTATTCACTGTGCCACCTAGCTTCCCCATTCCAATATAATTTTGAAGGAATGATTCTCTTCAATGAGTTTTTGAAATTCCTTTTCCATATGGCAAATTCGGCTTTTTAAGGCATTCTTTTCCTCATTGGCTTTTTGGGCTTCTTTTGCTATATGAGTTAGTCTATTTTTAAAGTGTTATTTTCTTCAGTTTGGTTGTTGACTCTCTTTTCATGATTTTTTGCATAATTCTCATTTCTCTTCCCAGTTTTTTCTCCACTTCTCTTACTTGATTTTCAAAATCCTTCTTGACTTCCTTCATAGCCTGTAAGCAGTTCATATTTTTCTTGGAAGCTTTTGATGCAAGAATTCTGACTTCATTGCCTTCCTCCCACTCCATTCTTTTAATCCTTTTTGTCCCCCCAAAGGATTCTATGATCTGTTTGTGCTTCTTCTGCTTGCTCATATTGCCAGTCAATTACTTGACTTTTGAGCTCTCTGCCATGGTAGAACTTTGCTTCCAGAGGGGAGAGCTTTGTCCCAGGTTGCTGAGGTTTTTGCAAATGTTGCCAGAAATCTGAAGAGGGCACCCTCTCTACCACACTGGCAAACTGGCATTTCTCACCCCAGGACCACCACCCAAGAAAGTGACCCAGATCCAAGCAGGTCAAAGCAAGAGTGATTACCCTCTGAATGGTCACTTGGTCCCCCTATGATCTGTAGGCTAGGGGCTCCTGAGTCAGCCACTCTGCAGCCACTGTGCCTCTGCCACCTCTTGCCCTGAGGGAAGGGGCTGGACTGTGACCTTCCTTTCCAACAGAGTTCCTTCCTGACCTTCTACTTTCTTTTTGGCATTTATGGGTTGATAAGTCTGGAAACTGCTGCAGCTGCTGGTGATTCACTCTCCTGAAGTCTGCTCTATCCACTGTTGTCTTTCTGGGGACAAAACCACATGGCTCATATGGGACTGTGCTCAGCTCCCAGAGTGCTGAGATGAAGCCTTCCTGTCAGCCTGCCAGGCTACCTTCAGCAGGAGATTTGTTTCTCTCTGTCACTTTGTGGGTTCTATAGCTCTAAAATTTGTTTAGAGTCATATTTTATAGGTATTTGAGGTGGTTGTAGGAGGAGGTCATGGAATTTCCTGCTTCTACTCTGCCTTCTTGGCTCCACCCCCCTACATACATTGTCATTCCTTATCTTATAGAGTAACCCCTATCGAGATGCAGTCTGGTTACTGCCCCTCGCACATATAGCCGCAGCTGACTGAAGATGCACAAAAGGAAAAGTTCTTGTCACCAGAGTCCTTAAAAAAATAATGTGATTTTATTAGTGGAATTGTCATTAAAGAAGAGCATTACCATCTGCTTTGTCACTGTGCCTTAGGGACCATTGTACCTTTCCAAGATCTCTTCATCTGATCTGAAACTGAAGCCTTCTATATATGTTGTCACCCCCAGTAGAGCATGAGCTCCTTAAAAGAAGGGATGTTCTAATTTTTCTACTTCTATCTCTAGCATAGTGCTTAGCATAGTGTTAAGTACCTAATAAATGCTTTTTCATTCATTCATTCTTAACTTGGGGCTTTTAAACAAAATTGATAACTATTTTGTTTGTTGTTTGGTTGTTTCAGTTGTGTCTGACTCTTTTTGGCTCTATTTGGGGGTTGCTTCACAGAGATACTGAAATGATTTGCAATTTCTTTCTCCAGCTCATTTTTACATATAAAGAAACTGAGGCAAACAGAGTTAAGTGACTTGGCCAGGATCAATCAGCTAGTAAGTATCTGAAGCCAGAATTGAACTCAGGAAGATGACTCTTCCTGACTTCAAGCCTGGCTTTCTATCTACTACACCACCTTGTTGCCCAATAACTATTTTAATAGCAGTCATTTCCTTTGTAATCCTAGGTATTTTATTTTATGCATTTAAAACATTTAAAATATTTTAGACAAATTTGTTAAAATGCATTTCAAAACATTATTCTGAAAAAGGGCAAGCTTCATTCCACTTTCAAAGGCATCCATGACATAAAAAGTTAAGAACCCTGATGTAGAGTCACTGTTTCTCATGCTGTAACACACTGCTCCTTTGATGCTGTTTTTTAAAGATATCATCACTTCACTCTCATGGCAATTGTAGGTAATTTAGGAGCCTATATGTTTAGAAATCCTTGAAAATACCATAGTTGTTAGCCGTCAGTGAGTTACCTTCTAGCAGCTATTTGGCATGGGGGAGGGAGCATCATAACATTTCATTTCTTCCCCCTCAACTTTAGAGAAAACAACAAGAAAAGGTATAGTTACTGGACTTGTGATTTCATCAGGGTATGATAACTGATTCAGAAAGATAGCTTACATTAAAAACAAACAAACAAACAAACATGGCTGGATTTATTCCAAGGGAGCAACCTCCAGCAATCCTCAGATCTGGCACAGACATTGGAATTCACAAGAGATGATGTTGCCTCTAACCTTCAGGGAATACTAAGCCTCAGACTCTAACATGGAGAAAGATTATCACACATATGCCATCTAGACTAGCAATAGTGGAAAGGGGGAAGTGGTCCATGGGTCTTCTGAGCCCTACCTTGTTACTTTCTTGATTCTTGCTTTCCTTCACAGAAGGCAGAAATCCATCCATCTTGCCATCTTCCCTGCCATTTACTGTCTTTCCTCACCTGAAACAGTACCTGTAAGACCAGACCTTCAAAGACCATGCCTAGAGAAATAGAGTTGGCTTTGGAATTCCACCCTAAGCCTGGGATGTTCTGATTTTTGAGTGCAAACTCAACTATTCCACTGTCCATACCAAATATCTTGCCATCTCCCCAATGTCCCTTTCTCTTCTCCCCCTTTCTAAGAACTGTAATCAAACCAATATTACTACTGCTTCTGGATTGGGCATGACAGTTGACTGCCCTAGGGCTCCACCCCCCATTCCTGTAGCTTCCTAGACCCAAGTTACTTTTTCCTCCCCCTCCCCCATGATTTGGGAAATCTGCATATTCTTATGCAAGTTAGCTTCAGCTGAGCCTAAGAAAGGCATCCTAATTCCAGATAAGATTATGCATTTAATATACTTTGAAAATCTAAAGTTCTATGTAAGTGTTATGATTATACTTATTGTTTACAGCAATACTTGTTTGTCTTATATCTTTAAGGTTAATTTTAAAAAGGATCATTAATTTAGAGCTAGAGGGAATCTCTAGTTCCATCTAGTTCAACGCTGTTTTATAAATGAAGAAACTGAAACAAAGAAATTAATATTTATGCTTAATGTTGTACAGGTAATAATTGACAGAGCTCAAATATGAACTGAGGTCCTCTGACTCTCTTCCTACTTAATATTCTTAATTTATAAAAATCATTTTTTTCTTCACATTGTATGTTTGCACTTAGAAATTTTCTGAAAGTCCATGTGCATTCTGTTTCTCATTAAATATCTCTCCCTCTCTCAGCTGAACAAAATTGCCTGTTTATTCAGTGAGGTTCAGCCCACTAACATCCTATTTACCATTGCCAAAAAGATAAAGCAGCATGATGTAGTGGAAAGAATGCTGGACAAATAACATTTTGTCTCTTTAGGGAAAGGGACTGGCCCTGGGATTTCTTGGGTTTAGGGAACTCAGTGGTTAAGGAATTTCCCTTTACCAGTGGAGGTCAGCACCTTCTTTTCTGCAACTTAGGGTCTCAGATAGTTGCCTAGAACACCAATATGTTACGTGTTTGGGTCTATAATGGTAATGGGAATCTGAAGATCTTCCCTGACCTTTGGCCCCTTGATAGGCTTAAGTGAATCTGAGAACCTTCCCTGATTTGAAAATATGCTCTGCCCGCTAATAGACTGAATGTGGTCATATGGAGTCTATGGTGGGAGACTTGTTTTTCAGGAATGCCCACACCTTGTTACTTTGTGACTGAGCAGTGGGTCAGAAGGGTTGTGATATTCTCTGATCCTGGAGAAGGCTATATATACCCTGAGGTGAGGTTTTGCTTTGGGGCTCACTCAGGGGAAGAGTTTTGTGATTTGGCCAGATGAGACTCTGAGCAGCCATTCAGCCCCAGCCCGGCTCTGAAAACCCAGATGTTGGTGCTTCCCTCTCTGGTAACTAACTAGGTATGGATGTAATGGTTAGACAGCTAGAAGCCCTGTCTGCTTGTCTGTTTCTCTATCTCTCTTTTTTGTCCACTTGTAACTTCTGTTTGTATTCCCTGAAGTTTCAGGTTGCTGACTTTTCCTCCTTAACTAGGTCAATGATATGTGTTTGATTAAAGCAAGATGGTTAACCCCTTTTTGAGTTGCTTTCCTTTAGAAAATCAGATCTAAGAACCTGTGCTAGAAGCCATCCTGAGTATGCTGGGGTGCTTGCTGCTACAGGGTCCAAACTAGAATGTGTTAGAGGCAGGATTTCAACCCAGGTCTTCCCTGTCCCAAGGTGAACTCTCTATTCAAACTCTGGCTCTGACATTTAATAGCTATGTGACAAAGGGCAAGCTATATAACATCTCTTTATCTCTACACATACCTAGTAACATATTCACCTCATCCTCTATGAACTCCTCAATTCCAAATACATCATTTCTATTCATATCTAAACCCTACTGTAATGCTAACTCATTATGTGACTTTGGACAAATCCCTTCACCTCTCTTAGATTACATTTACTCATCTGTAAAAAGAAGGGATTTTATTTGGACAGGGTGATTTCAAAAGTCCCATTATATCTAAGATTCTGTTCTGTATTTTAGAATACAACTCAACCAAGTCAGCTTTTTACATTTTAGCAAATTCTGCAAGGATCACATCTGGGTTGTCGATTACTAAGATCCCTTCACTTCTCTTAGATTGCATTTTTTTTTTCGTTTGTGAAGAGATTGGATTGAACCAGGTAATCTCAAAAGTCACACTGTTCTCTGAGTTTCTGTTCTGTATTTTAGAAGACAGCCAAACCAAGTCAGCTTTTTACATTTTAACTAATTCTGCAAGGATAATATCTGGATTGTGGATTACTAAATTCCCACTACCCAAGTGCTAGGGAGAGGGTCTAGAATGACCTTGGAAATAGAAATTGTTCCTGTCAGATCTGAACCTTACATTTAGGGAAGTTTCCAGGGCTTTTGAACACTTTGGATCAACTGTGGCAGGGATGAGGGGATGGGGGAGGAGGGAGGTTAAAATTCATAGTATCTCATTTGGTAGAGGAGCATCTGGTAGCTGCCAGAGGTGGACTCTTTCCACTAATTGCCAGTAGACTCTTTTAGATTCCTCTGTGGACAGGTAGACATAAGGACTGTAAATATAGCATTTCGTGCCAAGGAAAGCATTTTAAAGTGCTGATTCTCTTGGGTGCAATATCTGAAAATGGTAAGTTTTATATTTCCCTAGATAAGCAAATCAGGATTCCTTTGAAACTAGTTAGCTAGAGTCACATAGTTAACTAGAGTAACAGAGTCTATAAACCAAGACATGTTGAAGAAAGAGAGATCATGGCATAGGATAAAATATAAACACCTTAAGATCCCAGATGATTATTGTATTTTTGTCACTGTATCTTTAGCATGAAGCTTAGTATCCAGCATAATAACGGTTTGTTGGTTGACTGATAGTATCTAGAAAGATTTGACTGGTCAGGAAGTAGAGTCAAACAGATTAAGATTTTTTGATTTTATCAAGCATTTTTTTCTTGCTATGAGCTGTAACTGGTTAATGTTATGTCTCTTTTGGCTTGTGTGGTTGTCTTTGATTGTAAGAACTCCTCTCTTTCTCTCTTTTCCTTCTATAGGCAAACTCTGGTTATCAGACAGTGCTTTTGAATTTATTCCAGACCTGAAATAGAATTGTCAAATTAACATCAGAGTGTGACAAAAAGTCCCTCACACTCAGACAGTGGAGAAGCTATCACAACACAGACTAAAATGCCTTGTTCAAGAAGAGGGGGTGGTTGGGAGCCATCGACTTCCATGAGCCGTCTGTTTCTGCAGCAGTGCTGAAGTGGCAAAAACAAACACGACTTTTTCAGAGGGCTAATTCTTTTCTTTTCTTTGTCTGATTCCTTGTCAGCACAGCTTTTCTTTGCTGTCTGCAAGGCTGCTGAGCATAATGAAGGCTGAGAATGTCTGCCAAGTGCATTTCAGGTTACACAAAGTTGTATTTTTCCTTCCTATCCATTTTGATGATATCCTGATTTAAGGGCAACAAAAATTAAGCATCAGTCAACGTCCATAGGTAGGACAATGAGATGATACAGTGGATAGAGTATTAGGCCTGGAGTCAGCAATACTCATCTTCCTGAGTTCAAACATGGCCTCAGATGCTTGCTAGGTGTATGAACCTGGGTAAGTCATTTAACCATATTTGCCTAAATTCTTCAT
This sequence comes from Petaurus breviceps papuanus, assembly GCF_028583685.1. NCBI lineage: Eukaryota > Metazoa > Chordata > Mammalia > Diprotodontia > Petauridae > Petaurus > Petaurus breviceps. The sequence continues at coordinate 12,897,622 of NW_027187324.1, read as the reverse complement.
CTTTAAAATGAGCTGGAGAAGGAAATGGAAAATCATTCCATTGTCTTTGCCAAGAAAACCCCAAATAGGGTCAGAAAGTGTTGGACATAATTGAAATGACTGAACAACAACAATGTCCTTGGCAATGAAATTCAATTCAGCAAACATTTATGAAGTAATAATAATAATTGTACCTAATGTTAAATAGCACTTTAAAGTTTGCCAAGCACTCGAATATATTGTGACATTTCATCCTTATAATTATGTTAAATAGATGCTATTATTTTCCCCATTTTAAAGAGAGGAAACAGAGGCTGAGGAAGATTATATACTCTTTCTAGGGTCACACAGTTAGTAAGTATGTGAGGCAGGATTCAAAACCAGGTCTTTACACCTTCAGCATTCCATCCATTGTGCCATATCAAGATATAAATACAAAAAAAAAGAAAAGCTTTGCCTTCCCTGTTACCATTCTGATGTGGGGGTTGGAGAATGTAGCTTGTTCACAAATAAAGAGAGTTCAAGAAAAACTAAGGCAGAAGGGAGCGCTAACCACTGGAAGAATAGAGAAGGCTTCGTGGAGCAGGTGGAACCTGATTTGATCCTTGAAGGCAGACAAGGGTTTTGAGAGGCAGAGGAGAGGAGAAAGTGAATCATCATCAATAGGAATGGCTTTTGCTGGTCTACAGAACTAGGGGGATTATTAAGTTCCAGAGGAACAGCTAATAATCCAGCTGGGACATTGTGGTTTTTGTGACAGGCAAGAATATGAAATAAAATAGGAAAAGTAGATAAGATCTAGACTTTAGAGGAACTCAAACACCAAGCTTAGTCCTTTGTTATCCATGCTGACTATTTTAATGTGGTTTGTATATTTACTTTTTTCCTTTAGAGTTTTGACTTTGATTAAAAGGACTAGAGAAGCCTCCTTCATTTCAGAATCAACATGCTCTTGGAGGCCAAAGCAAAATTAAGTGCCAATGTAAGCAGTGTATTTAACTTTATTATGCATTTTCCAACAAGTTAGCCCAACATCAACATCATACTTACCCATTAGTATGAGATTGAAGAGTCTAACCTAACTCTACTTTCTGTTATTTCTCTGTTGAAATAAGAAAAATAAATGGAAATTTTTAGGGTTTATTTTGTTTCATATTTTAACATTACAAAGTTCTAATTTTCCTTTAGGGTTCTCCTTTCTCTGACATTCTTTGTGTTTATCTTTAAAAAAATATAACCATGGGATACATAAAAAGTCACGGGCTTTAGAACTGTACAATTGATGTGCTTGGGACTTAAAGAGGACACTGACGATCTCAAGTTTCATAGATTGTCTGATATTTATACAAGCCTTCCATCCAAGTGCCTGTGTCCTGGGAGTTACAGTTTGGTTAACTGCTAGTTCATTGGCACAGTATTCAGTGAGTGCTTTAGTTGGGAAAGCAACGTTGTTGGGTACTGAGGGTTGGGGCAGGCCAATGATTTTTAAGGGATCGTGTCTCAATTATATGGAGTGGAGATTCCATAGGATAATAGATTTATAACTTGAATCCCCTCAATCCCCTCCACTCTCATTTTATAAATGAGGAAATTAAGAGAGTTTATATGACTTGGACAATGTCAAAACCACACACACACACAGGTCACACAGATGTTTTAAGTAGTACAGGTTGTCATACATTTTTGTAGAAAATGTTCAGCTTCACCAATCTAAATTTTAAAAAAGTAAGCACTGAGTTCAGTAGGAGAGAAATACCCATAAAACCAGTAGGAATATTAACATCACCTTGTGTGATAGAATTGTATTTTACTTCATATCAATCTATATCAGAATAGGGCTCAATGAAATTCTTGCTTTCCTTGGAAAAAATGAAATATGATTCAATTTGATCTAGATTTTTAGTAAATACATATTGGGAAATGTGTATTTCTTATGTATCATAGAATCCCAGAGCTTGAAGGGACCTCAGAGACCCCTAGTTCACCCCATTCCTTGCTAAGAATTTTCCTTTTTGGCATCTCCAACAAATGATCTTCACTAGAAAATGTCTGAAAATGGGAAACCTACTACTTCCTGAGATAACTAAGTTCAATTAGGGCTGTAACTTATCAGAAATTTTTCTTTACAATAAAGGAAACCCATCTCTCTTCAGTTTCCATCTGTCACTTTTACTTCTGCCCTCTGGGGACAAGCAAAATAAGTCTCATCCCTATTCCCCATGACAACCCTTAAAATATTTAAAGACAACCATCATATCTTGACTGAATCCTACCTTCTCCAGGATAAATAACTCCAAGTTCCTTTGGCTAATTCTAGCACAACATATTCTCTAGTCCTTTCACCATGAATCAATCAAAAGAACTTATTAACTTTTTGCATGCTAGTCACTAAACTAGGAACTGAAGATGCAAAGTACGAAATAAAACATTCCCAGTCCTCCAGACACTTGAATTCTATCAACATTTTTTACATGTTCCTCAAATGTGGTGTCCAGAAGCGAACATGTATGATGCATGACATCTTTCTCCTTATCTCTCTTTCCCTCAGTCTGGTACCTACAATTCTGGCTGCTGTTTGTTATCTTATTTCCACCTGGAGCAATAAAGAATAAAATTTCTCTGGGCTACAAGGTCCACCAACCAATAGCTCCTAGCTCTTCCCACCCCATTCTGCCCGCAACATAGGACCACAATCTAGAGAGGGAGGTTAGGCTCAAACACTTTTTTTTAACTTTTTAAAATTTATTTGTTTATTTTTAGTTTTCAACATTCATTTCCAAAAGATTTTGAGCTACAAATTTTCTCCCCATCTTTCCCCTAGCTCCACCCCAAAATAGTGCCTCTACTCAATACCCCTTCCCCCAATCTGCTCTCTCTTACATCCTCCCCCATCCCTCCTCTAACTTTCTAGTAGGGCAAGATGGATTTCTATACCCCAATGCCTGTATATCTTATTTCCCAGTTGCATGTAAATTTTTTTTAACATTTGTTTTTAAAACTTTGATTTCCAGATTCTTTCCCTTCTTCTCCCCTCACCCCCCCCACTGGAAAGATAAGCAATTCAATACAGGTTGTACATGTGTAGTTACATAAAACATTTCCATAGTAGATATATTGTGAAAGACTAATTATATTTCCCTCCATCCTATCCCACCCCCCACTTACTCTGTTTTCTACTTTTACCCTGTCCCTTTTCAAAAGTGTGTGCTTCTACTATCTTCTCCCCCAATCTGCCTTCCCTTCTATCATCCCCCCTCTTATTCTACTTACCCCCTACTTTCCAGTAGGGTAAGATACTCAAACTCTTGACTACAAAGACTTCCATAATGTAACTTCAGCAACTGTAGCTCAGTGAAAGCGGTAAGCAACTGTGACTTCCCATTTTTTCCATTCCCTTTCCTGTAGTCCACAGTGATGTTCCTTCTGACAGCTCAGAGGGAAGTTGGGAGTCTTCTTTTTTGGTACCAACATGGCACTTCTTCCAAAGCCAAGTATCAGTGTTCTTAAGGGCTTCCCCATAGTTGTACAACTAGCAAGTGTTAAAAGAAGAATGTTAATCCAGGTATCTCCTGACTCTAAATTTTAAGGACTGTCTTTGAGGCATATTGGTAGTAGAAGCTTGGCCTACAAAAACATCTGAGTTCAAAACCAGGCTCAGACTCTTTATTAACAGTGTGACACTGGGAAAGTAACTTAAACTATGTGCCTCAATTTCCTCAACTGTAATATGCTGATAACAATAGTACCTACCTCAGGGCAGCTAGAAGGTTCAGTGGATAGAGCACTGGTCCTGGAGGATCAGAGTTCAAATCCAGCCTGGCTGTGTGACCCTGGGCAAGTCCCTTAACCCTACTTGCCTCCAAAAAAAGCCTCATGACTTTGACCCAGCATTATCCTTTCTAGGTCTGTATCCCAAAGAGATCATTAAAAAGGGAAAAGGACCCACATATACAAAAAACAAAGAGAGCAAATAGTATACTTCAATTTGTTTTGTTCTTTCTTTCTCATGGTTCCTCCCATTTGTTCTAATTCTACTATACAATGTAACTAATGTGAAAATAAGTTTAATGAGAATGTACATGTAGAGTCTATATTAGATTGCATGTCATGTTGGAGAAGGGGGAGGGGATGGAAATGGAGAAAATTAAAAAAAAATATAGAAGTAAATGTTTAAAACTAAAAATAAATAAATTATTTTTTAAAAAGTAGTACCTCTCTCCCAGGGATGTTGGGAGAATGAAATGAGATAATAATTATAAAGTATTTACCATAGTAACTGGAATATGCTAGACAATAAATGTTAATTTCTTTCTTCCTTTAAAAAAGTATACTATCTCAAAGGAAAAAAAACACCAAAACTCAGAATAAATAATATCAGCATTGCTCCAAGGGGCAATACAAATACAACTGATATTTTAAAATATAGCCCAGGAAAGACTCAAGAACTGAAATACTCAATTTTGTTCATATGACAAAAACCTTTTGGTAGAATATTTGTTTTTATAATATTCCCTGTGGGAAGGAATGACACATACCTGTTCTCAAGGATTATAGTGACATATATTATAGCTGCAGTTATTTAGGGAGTGTGAGCATCCATTCCCATCAATATACAGAGTGTTCAAATCACAGAAAAATTGGGAATAATGAAAGGAGGAAGCAAGGCAGGGAGGGAAGAAAACATTCAGAAATATTGTCTGTTTTGGAACATATCAGTCAATAGCCGGGGGAATTTGAGACTATTTATTCCCTTTCCCTTAATGTCTAGTCACTATAACCATTGCTGATTCTGCCTATACTGCAACACTCCAATAGATATTATCACAAACATGAAGGTTTTTCTCTTCAATGTTGTAGATCAGACCTCATCCGTGCTGCTCTAATTAATGACATCCCATAAATTCATCACTGGGGCTCCACCCATTGTGCTAGCGCCTTCCTCTCCTTTTGACGTTGTAAGAATGCCAGTGGAACATATGGGCTGTTGATCATTTGTTTATTACTCACACTACATGACCAGTCCATCTTGTTAATTACTCATCTCCTTGATAAGATACTTTATATCTGCCAAGTCTTATTCTGAGGGCTCATCATGTCCTGGGGATGACTAGGGGTACTTGAGGCAAGCTCCAGTAGGTTTTGCCATTCTGGGAGGATGTCAAATACAACCCCAGCAGCAAAACGAGTCAGTGTTTTGAGAACCAGTGTGGACTAAGTATGGAGAGGCTCGACACTAGTAGGTTGGACACTTGGTGATGAGTTTCTTGACTATGACAAAAATTTTAAACATATACCAATAAATATATTTATGTATTCATGTGCTTATATATGTCATGTTCATATATGCCTGTATATGTGTATATATGCACACATAACATGTATATGCGTATAAATAGTGCATGTATATGCTTCCATATATACATTGTGTTGTGTGCGTCTGCGTGTGTGTGTGTGTGTGTGTGTGTGTGTGTGTGTGTGTGTAGGGATAGAGATGGAACTTGTGGTTGCATAAGTATAGGGAACACTCAAGTAAGGAAACTGTCACTACTCATGCATATCACCACTTTCACCTCAACTTATAGTCTTAAAGATTGACCTGATCCCTGAGAGGTTAAGTGTCTCATATAGGTGACCCTGCACAAGGGAACGACCTGTGTTTTTGTTCAAACTGCTTGGATACATATAATCAGTAGGCGTCAGAAGTGGGAGCTGAACAAAAGTTCTCCCAACTTCTAGCGTCTATCCATTTTACCATCCTGTTTCACATATGTGTGTGTGTTTGTGTGTGTGTTTGTATATATACGTATGTTTAAATCAAAGTACTCATTGTTGAACTACATCTAGAGAAAGAAAAGAATGTATGAAGTGAAAGTATGTTTTTTTTTTATTAATTTGTTTGTTTCCTTTTAGTTTACAGGATTCAATTCCACAATTCCTTGAGTTTCACATTTTGTCCCCCTCCCTCCCCTCCCTTCCCATGGCGGCTTATAGTCAAGTATAGGATCTGTAAATACTTTCACATTATACATTAGTCAGGTTATAAGGATGGATTGTACCAGGTGGAATGAAAAAATGGTAAAGAGGACATAAAACCAAATAAGAGAAGGAAAAAGATCAGGTATTTTGCTTCAATGTTGTATTTTCTCTTCAATGTTGTAGATAAAATATGCACATATTTCTCTTCATCATGAGTCTTTTGGGATTGACTTATATCACTGCATTGCTGAGAAGAGTCCAGTCTATCAACGTTGGTCATCACACATAAGTTGTGTCTGTAATTGTGTACAAATTTCTCCTGGTTCTACTGTTCTCACTCAGCATCAGTTCTTTTAAGCCTCTCCAGGTAAATATGAAGACCGTCTGCTCCTCGTTTCTTATAGCACAATAGTATCCCACAACTTGTTCAGCCATTCCCCAATTGATGGGCACCCCCTTAATTTCCAATTCTTTGCTACCACAAAAAGAGCTGCTATAAACATTTTTGTACATATGCGTCTTTCTCTCATTTCTATGATCTCTTTGGGATATAACCCTAGGAGTGGTATTGCTGGATCAAAGGGTATGAAAGTATTTATAGCCCTTTGGGCATAATTCTAGATTGCTCTCCAGAAAGGCTGGATCAATTCACAACTCCACCAGCAATGCATTAGTGTTCCAATTTGCCTACAACCTCTCCAGCATTTGTCATTTTCCTGTTTTGTTATCTTAGCCAATCTGACTGGTGAGATGTGGTACCTCAGAGTTGTTTTGATTTGCTCTAATCAATAGTGAATTAGAGCATTTCTTCATGTGCTTATAGATAGATTTAATTTCTTTCTCTGAAAACTGCCTGTTCATATCCTTTGACCATTTATCAATTGGGGAATGAATGACTTGTATTCTTATAAATTTGACTCAATTGTCTGTATATTTTAGAAATGATTCCTTTGTCAGAGACATAGTTTGTAAAGATTCTTTTCCAATTTCCCACCTCCCTCTTAATCTTGGTTACATTGGCTTTGTTTGTACAGAAACTTTTCAATTTCATGTAGTCAAAATTATCCATTTTACATTTTATAATGTTCTCTAATTCCTGTTTAGTCATAAAGTCATTCCCTCTCCACAAGTCTGATAGGTAAACTATTCCTTGTTTTAGGAGACTGCTTACAGTATCAACCTTTATACCTAGATCATGCACCCATTTAGACTTGATTTTGGTATATGGTGTTAGATAATGGCCTATGCCCAGTTTCTGCCATACTATATTCCAGTTTTCCCAGAAGTTTTTGTCAAATAGTGAGTTCTTATACCAAAAACCAGGGTCTGGAGGTTTATCAAACAATAGATTACTATAGTCATTGACTTCTGAATCTTGTGTGCCTAATCTATTCCATTAATCCACTCCTCTATTCGTCAGCCAGTACCAAGTAGTTTTGATGACTGCTGCTTTATAATACAGATTGAAATCTGGTATAACTAGTCTACCTTCCCTAGCATTTCCTTTCATTAATTCCCTTGATATTCTGGACCATTTATTCTTCCAAATGAATTTTGTTACTATTTTTTCTAGCTCTATAAAGTAGTTTTTTGGTAAATTAATTCGTATGGCACTAAATATATAATTTAATTTAGGTAAAATTGTCATTTTTATTATATTAGCCTGATCCAGCCATGAGCAATTGATATTTTTCCAATTAGTTAGATCTGACTTTATTTGTGTGAAAAGTGTTTTGTAGTTATGATCATACAGGTCCTGGGTTTGTTTTGTCAGGTAGATTCCCAAATATTTTATAATGTCCACAATAACTTTAAATGGGATTTCTCTTTCTATCTCTTGCTGTTGAATTTCATTGGAAATATATAGGAATGCTGAGGATTTATGTGGATTTATTTTATATCCTGCAACTTTGCCAAATTTATTTATTGTCTCAAGTAGTTTTTTACTTGATTCTCTAGGATTCTCTAAGTATATCATCATATCATCTGCAAAGAGTGATAGCTTGGTCTCTTCTTTGCCTAATTTGATTCCTTTGATTTCTTTTTCTTCTCTAATTGCTACTGCTAACATTTCTAGTACCAGATTGAATAAGAAGGGTGATAGTGGACACCCTCGTTTCACTCCTGATCTTATGGGAAATGCTTCTAGCTTCTCCCCATTACATATAATACTTGCTGATGGCTTTAAATAGATGCTACCTATTATTTGAAGGAAGCCTCCATTTATTCCTATACTTTCTAATGTTTTTAAAGGAATGGATGTTGTATTTTGTCAAAAGCCTTTTCTGCATCTATTGAGATGATCATGTGGTTTCTGCTAGTTTTATTGTTGATATGATCAATTATACTGATGGTTTTCCTAATATTAAACCATCCTTGCATTCCTGGAATAAATCCTACCTGATCAAAGTGTATTATTCTTGAGATAAGTCGCTGTAGTCTTTTTGCTAATATTTTACTTAGAATTTTTGCATCTATATTCATGAGGGAGATTGGTCTATAATTTTCTTTCTCTGTTTTATCTCTTCCTGATTTAGGTAGCAGTACCATATTTGTGTCATAAAAAGAATTTGGTAGGACTCCTTCTTCACTAATTTTCCCAAATAGTTTGTAGAGTATTGGAATCAATTGTTCTTTAAATGTTTGATAGAATTCACTAGTAATCCATCTGGCCCTGGAGATTTTTTCCTAGGAAGCTGACTGATGGCTTGTTCAATTTCTTTTTCTGAGATGGGATGATTTAAGTAATTACTTCCTCTTCAGTTAATCTGGGCAACTTGTATGTTTGTAAATATTCATCCATTTCCCTAAGATTGTCAAATTTATGTGCATACAATTGGGAAAAATAATTTCTAATTATTGTTTTAATTTCCTCTTCATGGGAGGTAGATTCACCCTTTTCATTTTTGATACTCATAATTTGGTTTTCTTTTTTCTTTTTTTTTATCATATTGACTAAGGGTCTATCAATTTTGTTGTTTTTTTTTTTTCATAAAACCAGCTCTTGGTTTTATTTATTAATTCAATAGTTTTCTTAATTTCAATTTTATTAACCTCTCCTTTTGTCTTCAATATTTCTAATTTAGTATTTAATTGGGGATTTAGAATTTCTTCTTTTTCTAGGTTTTTTAATTGCATGTCCAATTTGTTGAGCTCCCTTTTCTCTAATTTAGTCACATATGCACTCAGGGATATAAAACTTCCCCTAAGACCTGCCTTTAATGCATCCCACAGATTTTGGTATGTTGTCTCATTATTATCATTCTCTTGAATGAAATTACTGATTGTTTCTATAATTTCTTGTTTGACCCACTCATTCTTTAGGATTAAATTGTTTAATTTCCAATTAGTTTTTAGTCTGTCTTTCCCTGGCTTTTTATTGCATATAATTTTTATTGCATCATGATCTGAGAAGGATGCATTTAATATTTCTGCCTTACTACATAGAATTGTGAGGTTTTTATGCCCTAGAACATGGTCAATTTTTGAGTATGTGCCATGAACCACTGAGAAGAAAGTATATTCCTTTTTATCCCCATTCAGTTCTCTCCAGAGATCTATCATACCTATCCTCTCTAAAATCCTGTTCACCTCCTTAACTTCTTTCTTGTTTATTTTGAGGTTGGATTTATCAAGTTCAGAGAGGGGGATATTAAGGTCTCCCACTAGTTTTGCTATCTATTTCTTCCTCTAATTCCTTTACCTTCTTCTCTAGGAATTTGGATGCTACACCACTTGGTGCATATATGTTAAGTAATGACATTGCTTCATTCTCGATGGTGCCTTTTAACAGGATATAGTTTCCTTCCTTATCTCTTTTAATTAGGTCAATTTTTGCTTTTGCTTTATCTGAGATGATTGCTACCCCTGCTTTTTTTACTTTAGCTGAGGCATGATATATTTTATTCCAACCTTTTACCTTTACCTGGTGTGTAATCCTCTGTTTCAGATGTGTTTCTTGTAAACAGCATATTGTAGGATTATGATTTCTAATCCATTCTGCTATCCGTCTCCGTTTTACTGGAGAGTTTATTCCATTCACATTTACAGTTATGATTGTTATCTGTTTCTTTCCCTCCATCCTATTCCTGCCCCTGTTAATGTTCATATTTTCCCTCCCTTCTCCCTTCCCCCCTTAATAGTTTTCCTTTTGACCACCACCTCCCTCAGTGTTCCCTTTTCATCCCCCCTCCCTTTTCCTCCCCTTTCCCCTTACTACTTCCCTCCCTACAAACCACTCCCACCCCCTTTCATAACCCTTTCCCCCTCCTACTGCCTGTAGGATATTTTTATACTTAATGAAGTATGCTATTTCTTCTTCACATCAAGAGTGACAGGAACAAATTTCATGTGAAGCTCCTCTCCCTCCCCTCTTTCCCTCTAAAATGATGCTTTTTGCGTTTCTTCTCCATAGAGTCCTATGCTTAACTGGTTGTTATTTCTTCCTTGTACCAGAACCAATGAGGGAAAAGCTCATATGCTTTCCAACTCCCTCCCTTTTTTCCCTCTGCTATACAGTTTTTATGCCTCTATGTGTGGAATAATTTACCCTTTTCCACTTCAACCATTCCCTTTCTTCCATTGCAGTCCCTTTGTAGCCCTTAATAAAATTTTTTTAAATAGTCATTTTGTGTATTTTATAGTCATACCCTCTACTTGTCTATAACCAGTTTGCTCTTATCAAATAGCAGGGTGTGTGTGTGTGTGTGTTCTCCTTGTTTACCTTTCTAACTCACTGTTGCATCTCGTAATTGGAGGTTGAATTTTCCATTGAGTTCTGGCTTTTTTAACAGGAAGGTCTGGAACTCTGTTATATCATTGAATGACCATCTCTTTGCCTGGAAGAATATGCTCAGTCTCGCTGGGTATGTGATCCTTGGTTGTAACCTGAGCTCTTTTGCCTTCCGGAAAATTGTATTCCACTGCCTCCGATCTTTCAGTGTAGAGGCTGCCAAATGCCATGCGATACTCACTGTGGACCCACGATATTTGAATTGTTTCCTTCTGGCTGCTTGAAGTATTTTCTCTTTTATCTGGTAGTTCTGGAGTTTGGCCACAACATTTCGAGGACTTTTCAGTTTGGGATCTCTTTCAGCAGATGTCCAGTGGATTCTCTTGATTTCTATTTTACCCTCAGGTTCTAGTATCTCAGGGCAGTTTTCCTTAACGAGCTCTTGGAGAATGTTGTCCAGGCTCATTTTTTCATCAAAATTTTCTGTTAGGCCTATGATTCTCAGATTATCTCTCCTGGATTTGTTTTCCAGGTCAGTTATTTTTTCTTTGAGGTATTTTACCTCTTTTTCTAATTTTTCATTCTTGTTGTTTTGCTTGACTAATTCTTGGTTCCTCATAGAGTTATTTGTTTCCATTTGGTTAATTCTAGTTTTTAGCAAATCATTTTCCTTGGTTAATTTTTGAAGCTTCTTTTCCATATCATACACTTTTCTTTTTAGAGAGATGTTTTCCTCATTATAATGTTTTTCTAATTCTGCTATTTTCGTTTTGAGAGAATTATTCATTTTGTCTTCTATCTCTCTCATTTTGTTTTCAAAGTTCCTTTTGATCTCATCTAGGAGAGCCTTCTGTGCTTGGGACCCATTCCCTGTTGAAGTTTCAGCTTTGGGTGTGGAGTCCACATTGTCTCCCTCTGAGGTTGGTTCCTCCCTCTGAGGATAGTAGGACTCTAGAGTCTTTGTCTTTGTAGTCTGCTTTCTACCCATTTTGAGGCAGGGTCCTAGCCACGCCCTTCCTCTAGGATCCCAAGCCTTTACTGTAGAGCGTTTTGCCCTGGGGCAAGAGTTACTATGTTTTCAGGGTCAGAGGGGGGGTTTGGAGCAAGTGAGGTTCACTCTGTCATCCTCGTCTTTGGAGGTCCTGAAAGGGGCTTTTTAAAAAAATTTCTGGGCTATGAAGTGGTAGCCCCAGAAGTGTTTGCTGTCCAGGACAGGGGCGCCTGTATTTGCTTCTTACCTTGCTCTTTCCAGTCCCAGCCCTTTGGTGATAGGCCTGGTAGTGGACCTTGTGGTTGGTGGGAAGACTTGCCCTTGGAGTTGATCAGGCCCCTTCCCGGCTTGTCCCTGCATCTAGTGAAAGTATTTTTGAATCATGTTTCCTAACTTGCTTTATACTCCATTAGGATAATGGTCAATGGATTTTATTAAGAAACAGCATTTTTCTTTTTAAATTGACTACTTGCTAATGCTGAATTTAGTTCTGCAGACATTGACAGAGCCTTGTACATAGTAGGTATCCCAGAAATATTTGTTGCTTGTCCCTTGTTTATATGTTCCTCTTCAAACTTAAGAGTGTCGCGCATGGGATGCAACAAATACTAATCTTCTAGCTTTGGCATTACTTCTTGGGATGAAAGTGATATATCAGAGAGAGAAAAGTCAATTATTTATCCAAATAGAAATAAAAAAACCCTGAAGCCATGTTCTTAGGTCCTTTGAACATAGCCCTTTAGTACTAAGTTGATCCCTATGGCATATTTTTATGATGTTCTTCAAAGGCACAATGCTTAATCAAAGATAGGGAATTAAGACTCAAGTAAATCTTTAGGGGCATTAGATTTTAATGCATCTCAGGCAATTTGGATTTCCAGTTAATGTGTAGGATGCATTGTAGAGTATTGAATAAGAGTCCTGAACTTGGAGCCAGAAGATTAGGCTTTGAGTCCCAGTGCTCTATGTGAAGGATAAAAGGCTTCAGCCCAAGGACTTTGGTCCCACTGACCCTTGGTCAACTTCCCAAGACACTAGCTCAACTGCAATAAATCAGTTCAGAAGAGATTGCTATTAGCCTCAGGGCTCTTTCACCTTGAAGTCTTTATTGAAACAACCCTAAAAAAAAACAAACCCTTGAGCCTCATGGACTTTTCTGGCCCCATGAACTGACTCAATTCCCTTAATTTAGAGATCTGTTGCACGTGAATTATTTTTTTTTTTTACAGCTACTGTCTTAAATAGCCTTTCTCAGCACCTGCTTTCCTACCTTTCCCCCTTTCTATCCACCTTCTAGACCACAAGACTATGTTTTCTAGGATTTATTTACAAGAACAAGAGAATGCATAATTTCAAAAATATATTCACCAGGGGAGAAAAGAAAAGATATCTACTGGTCCTAAATCTGAAATTATCTTGTTCTTCAGGCTTAGCCTAGATCTTTCTGATTCTTCTTCAGTCCAGGGGGAGGATACAATTGCATAGCTCCTTTTCCTGCCCTAGGCAAGAATGGAGTTTCTCCTTCAGAACATATTGAACCTGAAATTGGGATTCACTCACTGAACTTCCTGAAAAAAAAACTTATTGGCTCTTTATTCTAATCCCAGATTCATTCCCAAACAATTAGGAAATCTCCTCATGGAATGGTGGGGTTGGGGGGCTCCTCTTCCCACTCTTGGAGGAGTAGGAGCACAATTGCTGTCATTCATAGCAGGGAGAGCAAATTTCCTCAGTGATAGCACCAGATAAGAAGAGTAGTTGATTGTATTAGCATTTCAGCTGGAGTGTTATTTAAGGGCAGGGTGTAGGAGGAACAGGGCTGTGAGAGAAGTGGGGGTTGGTGGTAGGTGGTAGGTGGATGCCAGCATTTGTGGAGAGAAAGCATGATGGATCCTGCAGTGGAGTCCACAGTAAGGATGACCAATAAAGGGCAAGAGGTATAGTGTGGCAGTGAGATTAGTGATGGTGTTTGATCTTGGGTTTGAAGTTTTCTCTTTGTGATATCATGGGGGTGCATGTGGATATTTATAAGTGTCTGTGTCACATTTTGTATTACTAAAATACCCAGGATGCAGTGTTTGGGGAGGGAATGAGAAAATGGTGAAGTCAGATTCAGTGCAGAAGAACCTGCCTGAATTGTAGATGAGTTGTTTCCTTTTCCTATCCCAGGAATAACTGCTATTACCCATAGAAGCCCTGGGCCTTTGTAATTTAGTCTAGTTAATGCTACTAATCCCTAGCTAGACATCTGATCATATCCCTTCCCTATTAGGGGACAAAGAGATAAATTCAATCCTGAGAATAAAATAGTCTCCATGACCTCAGAATCCAAATGGTTCAACCAAAACACAGGTCATTTTCCCTCCCACACCTGGGGCAAGTTTATAAAACAGTCTTGTTCTTTATATTTGTGTACTTTGGATAGATCACTGAACTTTTCTGATTTGAATTTACTCATTACTTCCTTTTCTCCTTCCCCATCCATCTTGACCTTCTACTTGCTGGGGGTAAGTCTGTGTATGAGCCCATGGTAGTACAAACTAGAGGAAGAGTCTGAGAGAAGGGGAACTATGGAGAAAATGTGGGCAAGTGATGTAAGATGTAACTAGTGTAAGTACTGGAGAATAAGCAAATAACTGAGGATGAGGAAATAAGGTAGTGGCACTAGGGAATTTCTGTATGTTTATCCCACCTGCTAGCTGCTAGAAAGGGTGGAAATCTTGGTCAGTCATGTGCTATGGAGAATGGAGGGCAATGTCTGCACTCACTGGTGTGACGAGAGAAGTTAGTGGAAAAGCAATAATATCACAAATGAGACTGAGCAAACACAGAGAGAGAGAGACAGGAACAGAAGTTGAGGAGCAGAAAAGTAGCAACCTGAGTAGGAGGGGAAGCTGTGAGACACCCAGACAAGCAGAACTGGAGCCCAGTGGTTAGCACTGCTCCCTCCCTACAGAAGCAGAAGCAGAATTAATCTAAATATCGCGAGAGAAAGAGAGAGACAGAAAGAGAGAGAGAGAGGGAGAGGGAGAGAGGGGGGGAGAGAGGGAGAGGGAGAGAGAGGGAGGGAGGGAGGGGGGGAGGGAGAGAGGGAGAAGGAAGAAGGAAGAAGGAGTACTCCTGGGTTTTGGGACTTGTCTAAAGACCAAAAGGAGTTTGGGTTACTTACACTTGGAACATCCTCATGTCTTTAAATGAACAGTGGTAATTTTGATATATTTTATGGTTTTTTTTTCTTTTTGCTTCTACGATTTACTTCTAAGTGAAGAACAATTTAGTAATATTTATGTGATTAATTTCATTTAGCCATTTAGATGTATTTATATTCTACAGAGATTCAGCAATGAAGGAAAAAAGGGTACAGGTTTTTTTTTTCTCCTAGGGAGTGGTAACATAAGCAAAAGTTCAGCTGAAAAAAATCTACATGTACAGCTAGATCATTGAGATCAAAAGTGATACAAAAGGGATGAATCTAGGAGACAGAAGTAGCCAGTTCTATGTGAGCTACAGAGAATTTGGTGTTACTGCAGAGCACCCTTTGGTACTGATCTTTGGGGTGAACATTAGACTGACTGCACTTACTCAGTATCACTTAAAAGGGGGACGATCTTGGCTAGTAGCATTTCCTGTGTTTAAATATTAAATGGAGATAGTAATTCTTTTACAGCTTCTGTAACAGGGTTGTGAGGACATGAGTCAGGGTACATAAGGTACTCTCTAAACTATACATATATTATATAACTGTAAGCCATTATAATCACTCCTGATTCCAAGAAAATGAACTACATTTTGTGGTTGTATTTTGTTTCTTTTTAGGCATGGTTCTGAACAATTCTTGGATAACATACAATTAACTCTCCTGAGATGTTTTGACGACCTTTTTGTAGAAGGAAATGTCAACAATTTTTTTTAAAAGAACCATCTTGGAATTAGTATTTTGTGACAAAGGAAGACTCGTTCTATAATCTAAAATAACAGGTCTTTCAACTAAGTTGGAATAGATTGATCTGAGGGGGCAGAAAGGCTCTTTACTCATGTTTCACTTTGGAGATCCAAGAAGTAGAGTTGAGGTCTGAACACATTGAGACCCCCTACTATTCTTGGGCCAAAATGCCACTCATTTAGGTCATCAAAAAGTACTGTCAGAGTCCCAGTGTTACTGATTTTTGTCCTCAAAGCCCAGTTCTGATAGAGACTCTAGTTGTGCATATGTGTACTGTGTGTGTGTGTGAGAGAGAGAGAAGTGTCATGTCACCATATTCGGCAATGATAAATTGCCACTTACTGACTAGCCACATCTGTTGGTCTGAGAGTGGAGATAAGGCTCTGAATAGTAGTTGCCAGGGATCCGCTGATAGGATCCATTAAGCCAATAACAACCAACCATAAGTGGACACTAAAGAATACCAATGTCTAAATAATAACCAGGAACAGATGTTGAGGGCACCTATGTTAATGAAACAGCCAGCAATCGTATATTACAAATGCTGAAACTTCATTGGGAAGGTTCACTGTAGTAGCCTGGAATAGAGATGAGGTGACCAATGAGGAATATTGAAGTCCAGCCCCAGAGAAGCATTTCAGATAAGCCCAAGCCTTGAGAGGACT
Source organism: Petaurus breviceps papuanus (assembly GCF_028583685.1). NCBI lineage: Eukaryota > Metazoa > Chordata > Mammalia > Diprotodontia > Petauridae > Petaurus > Petaurus breviceps. The sequence goes on along the minus strand of NW_027187324.1, from coordinate 12,881,336 downwards.
TTAGGAAATGAAATGAGTCACTGTCTAAAGAACATCTGACCCTGTGAAGCTTTCTTGCCTCAGCAGATTTGTGGCAGTCATTCTCCAGTTTATCTTTTAAAAAATAATTTGTACTGTATTTTATACCACCTGCATTTCTCAATACACCTTTTCTGCCTTACTGTCCAAGAAAGTCTCCCCTTGTAGCACAAAACTGAGAGGGGGCAAAAATAACTAAGTGAAACTAACCAACACATCAGCCAAATCCAGTGTTAGATCGAACACTCCACATTCCATACCCCTGCAAGGAAGTGATGCATTCTTATGTGCTGCCTTTGGGGTCAAACTTAAAAAGTGCCTAGGAGGCACAGAGTCTAGAAAACTGGGTCTGGCATCAGCAAGACCAGAGTTCAAATTTGGCCTCAAATACTTACTAGAAGTACGACCCTGGGCAAGTCACTTAGTTTTGTCTTCCTCGGTTTCTTTTTTTTTTTTTTTTTTATGAGCAATCGGGGTTAAGTAACTTGCTCAAGGTTACACGGCCAGTTATTTCTGGGTGTGGTGCTAAGTATCTGAGCCCAGATTCAATCCCCAAGCCATCCCGACACTGGGGCTGGTGCTCCTACTCACTGAGCCACCTGGCAGCTCCCTTCCTCAGTTTCTTTGACTGTAAAATGGGGATAATAATAGCACTTACCTCCAGGGTTTTTGTAAAGTTCAAATGAGATGACATTTGTAAAGTGCTTAGCCATAGTTCTTGGCACATAGAAGATGTTATAAATGTTAGCTATCATCATCATCATTATTTCATAGCAAAATTTGGGTTTTTTTTTTCCATTTAAATTGCTATAGACATTGTATACATAGGCAGTTAGGTGAGCCATTGGATAGAGTGCCAGTCCTGGAGTCAGGAGGACCTGAGTTCAAATTTGACCTTAGACACTTACTAGTAACCCTAGGCAAGTCACTTAATGCTGTTTGCCTCAGTTTCCTCATCAGTAAAATGAGTTGGAGAAGGAAATGGCAAACTGCAGTTTCTTGGTCAAGTATCTTTGCCAAGAAAACCCCAAATAGGGTCATGACTGAAATGACTTAACAGTAGGACATTGCATATATTGTTTTTCTGTTTCTATTTACTAAACTTTGTATGAGTTAATTTATCTTTCACTGCTTCATATTCATTATTTATCTTACTACCATTAATATACCATTACATTCATGTATCACCACTTGTTTAGACATTTCCTACTTAATGAACATCTACTTTGTTTCTAGTTCTTTGGCACTACAAAAAGTTGTATTTTGGTGTAAATGGTCATTTCTTCATACCCTTGACTTCTTTGGGATATGTGCCTTGTAATGGGATCTCTGAATCAAAAGGTATATTGATCACTTTCTTCACTTAATTTCAAATTACTGTTCAGAATATTTGGACCAATACAAAGTTACATTTAATGGTGCATTAAATGTACTTGTCTCTTTACAAGTCCTCCAGCATCATTTCAACAATTATTCCCAACTTTTCTTATCTTTCCAATTTGCTCAGATTACTTCTTAAAAGACGTGAGCTTGCTTAGAATTGGGAACCAGATAAGAGATTTGGAAGGATTGCTAATGCCTATAGAGTTAGAAGGGGAAAATTAACTGCATATCAAAAATAAAGTATTAAAAAAAAACACATTTAAGTGCCCTCAGTGTGCCTAGGACCAAGGTGGACCCTAGGGATACAAAGAAGATATAATACTGTTCCTGCTCTTAGCAGCTTATTCAATTGGGGGGGGCAAATATTCCCCTTTATTTTTTTTATTTCTAAATTTATTTATTTACTTTTAGTTTGCAACATTCAGTTCCACAATCCCTTGAGTTCCAAATTTTCTCCCCTCCCTTTCGTCCCTCCCCTTTATTCTTGATAAAATCATACAGCAATTTAAAGATATGTTTTAACCTTCCTTTCTGTTCAGTTGGCATATTTACTATTTTTTTCATATAAAACTCTTCTTAATTGGGTAACATGAGTCCTTATGGGATTTATTTATACATTTGTGTACAGAAAACACTGAATTTTCTGGACTCATTACATGAAACCAGAGACATTACTTAGCAGCAGTGAGAACAAAGCCCTAGTAGCTTGCTGTGTTTTGAAAGGTGCTAACATAGGCAGTGAGCTTTCTATGTCTGATCAAATGGTCCTACTATGCCAGCTATTTATTTCATTTAGTGTTGTTGCCAGTAGATGCTATTAAATGGTACCATGGAGGTCGTCAGCAATTCTTGATGCCACCATGACACAAACCATTAGAGAAAGCTATAGGCAGGGAAAGAAGTAGAGGAGGAAAAAGAAAAAATAGAGGAAGAGGGAAACAGCCCTAATCTAACACAGGAATTTAAAAAATAGTGCCTGTCAGTATTAGTTTAAAAAAATGAAATGAAATGAGCTTTCCAAAAAGCAACTTAGCCCATTAGATAATAAATACGCCAGTTGGAATCACATGGTAATTTTCTTTCTATTACATCATTTTAGACACCAAGAGAATTGGTCACAATCTCAGTCTCAGGCAACTACCTGGGACTTTAGTACTTAGGTATATATGGGTTACTATCTGAATTGAAGTTCTTCTTTCTGATGAAATGACAGGTCCTTCATCAATTTGAGTCATTCCAGGGGTACTCACATGCGAATAAACCATACAGAAATTTCCATGCCTCAAATATCTAAATAAGGTTCTATGATACAAGTGCATTCGTCCCACCCACACCCCTCCCCCTTCCCAAAAGTCTAATGCAAAGAACACAAGGAAAACAGTAGCTTTGTGAGAAAATTCTCTCTCTTTTTGGAAATCACTAAGACATTTCCCCCCAAAGTATGGGTGACACTATTTGTCCCTTTCATTTAGGTGCAACATAGATTAGTGGACTGCATTCAGTGACAGCATGACCCTCTAGGGCAACCCCATTTGAAGAAGCCAATATATAGCTGCAAATTCCTTGAACTCCAATCTAGAATAGAGCATTGTTTCCATTGCAAATGATGCCCCCGGTACTTTGACTTCTACCCTTCCCCCTATTACTTTTGCTTCTTTCCTTGAAGCTGACAAAAGCATTTAGCAAAATGAGGAAATAGTTTGGAGTGCAGCTGAATCAAATCCTAAAACAAACAGCCAAAGATAAGTGTGCCACATGAACAGCTCCTAATTGTTCTATGATAATTCACTCAAAATATAATGATGTTGTTAGGAAGAATGAACTAGTTTCTTGTGGATTAAGAGAAAGCCATTTGGAGAAGATGAAAGGGCGTCTAGCAGTTTGAATAGACACATAAAAGATTTCAAGAACATGAAATTACTTTTTTGCCTGATAAGACATTTATCTGTTTTTCTCCATACTTGTGCTAAATGAGCTCTAGAAGATAGTGTATTAACATCTTTTGAATATAGAAATTGTACTAACATTGGAATTTGGCCCCTGACCATTTAGGGAAGCATCATTAATAATCGGCTGCTTCTAATGAGATTTTTGTCCTGGATGATGACTTAACTGGTGTTGTCTGAAAACAATCCAGGACTACTGACCAGCATCTAAAGCTATGTGAAAGATATACATGGAAATTAGGAATGTATTATTAAATATTACCTTTATCAAATTATTAATTTATTCCTCTTTATTCATAACATTAATTATTGTTAAAATTTTTTTAAACTGGAAAAATCTTACTCAAATTCATGTTCCCATTTAATATACAGATGTGAGAGATGATATTGAGTAAGAAATAAAACCAAAGAACAAAAGAATATTAGATTACTTAAAAAAAATAGCTCGCCTTGAAGATACCCTTTTAACACAATAGTTTCTACTTAGAACTTGGCACTGATTTTTCAACTCAATGTAGTTGAAAAAAAATAAACAGGTAAACTCTACCTGTCAGTAGAAGTAAAAGTAAGACTCCCCACCCACAAAACGCAAATCCAGTTAATTTTATGTTCTAAGTTATTGCTACTTCTTGCCTTGACTTCATCGAAACATCCCCTTTGGAAGATATATTGCATTGGGATTAATATATCCACTGAGTTCAACTGATGACCCTGAATTTGAGAGTATGTTAGAATGAATGTATACTATAAGGGGTGGGTCTAATTCATGACAAGGACACTTATAGATATTTTTTAGTACTTTTAATACATGCATTTTTTTAAAGCAATAGGGGTTAAGTAACTTGCTCAAGGCTAAATACATGCATTTTTATTTTCATATGTTAAAATTTTATTAATTTATTTTTTGATATTCTTTCATTTTACAAATTTTGAGTTCCAAATTCACTCCCTCAAGTTCCAAATCCTCACCCAATGAGGAAGTAAGCAATATATTAATTATGCATGTGAAGTTATGCAAAACATATTTCCATATTATCCACATTGGAAATAAAAGCAAGAAAAATGAAGTGAAATAATTATACTTCAATTTGTATTCATCAGTTATATCTCTGGAGTGCATGGTCTTTTTCACTATGAGTCTTTTGGAATTATCTTGGATCATTGTATTGAATAGGGATATATGCATTTTTAAAGGGATCATAGACTTGCAGCTGGCAGTGAGCTCAAAGACCCTTTCTAGTCTAGCCCCCTCAATTTTCAGATGAGTAAAATGCATGCCCACTTAAACTGAGGGGTTAAGTGACTTGCCCCAGGTCACATAGGCAAATGCCAAGTTGAGTACCAAGAACTTCAAGCTGAATATAGCTTATTACAAAATTTCCTTACTGTAAATTTGTACACTTTAAACATCTATTCATATTAAAGAAGGAAGAAGAGTTACCATATCTGACAAGAGGGAACAGGAAAATGCTCTAGCCCAGGGACACAGTTAATGGAGATCACCCCTTCTATTTTTCTTTGAAGTGAACTTGAAATCAAGCAGCACAGAAAAGATGTGGGCAACGATACCTTATTTTGGGGCAAAGTTACAAAAAGCTATTTTCTAATAATGCTATAATTTTAATGGCTGGCTCACAGGTCACCTATGACTCCTGCCTTTCCACAGAACTATCATAACTAGTGTTCTTCTTATGTCATGGGGAATACAGCTACATTTGGCTTCCATGGACAGATAGCCTACAGAAGAAATCAGTGAAGGAAATAGATCAGAAACATGCAATATTTAAAGCACAGAGCATAGCAAAGTTGATTTGAAAGTACTTTCTATCTTCTGTCTTTAATGAACATGAGTTTGTATGCTAGGCTCCCACTCTCTGCTTCTCAAGTATGTTAGACTATGGGAAAAAAAACATATTAGCTAGAGTTTTTTAATCTTTTGTGTGTGTGTTTATGTCATGGCCTGCCTTTTAATCTGGTAAAACCTATGCATATCTTCTCAGAATGTTGTTCTTAAATGCATAAACAATAAACATGTTTACAAAGGAAACCAATCATATCAAATATAGATATAAAATGTTTTAGTTATTCAATAAGCATTAAGCACGTTCTATGCGCTTGTATTGATGCAAGGGTTTAAAAAAACTGGACTAAAAACAGTTCTTCCTTTAAAGCATCTTATATTCAATAAGGAGAGACAACATATATATATATGTATATATGCATACACACACACACACACACATATATATATATGTATTGTACATCTATCTATGCACACAGACATCTCATGTGCTTAAGGGCATCTGGATAGGCTTTGCATAAAAGATGGTGCTTGATTTGTTTGGAAGGAAAGGATTCTAAAAGGCAGAGGTGAGGTCTGCTATGTTTAGACTTACTATGTGCTAAGCATGACAAATAAAGGCAAAAGATTGCCTCTCAAAGAATTAAAGAACTAATGGGGAGACAATGTATAAACAACTATGTTCAAGGAAGATACAAAGGATAAAGTGGAGATAATATATAAAGGGGATTGGGAAAGATTTCTTGGATTTCTGCTGAAACCTGAAGGTTGCCTACAGGCAGAGATGAAAAGGGAGAGAATTCTAGGCATGGGGATAGCCAGTGAAGGTTCATGGAGTTGGAGGATGGAGAGTCTTGTTCATGTCATAGCAAAGAGTCTAATTTAATCAGATCCCAAAGTATATAGGGGTGAGTAAAGTATATGATTAGAAAGGTAGGAGGAAACTGGTTTATGAAGGACTTTGAATACCAGAGGTTCTGATTCCAAAGGTGATGGGGAGCCACTGAAGTTTATTGAATAAGGGACTGACATAATTCCATACTTGTGCTTAGAAAGATTAAGTTGACACAGAAGTAAAGGATAGAGTGGAGTAGGGTGACACTTGAAATAGAGACCAACCAGCAGGCTACTTAGTCAATATCCAGGTGTGAGATCTTTGAAATAAAAAATTGTGAACCCTCTGACATCTGTCAATGGACCCCAGAGTAAGAACTTCTGTTTTATTTATTTATTTGCTTTTTGGAGGGGGGATGGTAGGGCAATTGGGATTAAGTGACTTGCCTAAGGTCACATGGCTAGTTTTTGTGTTTAGTGTCTGAGGTCAGATTTGAACTCAGGTCCTCCTGACTCCAGGGCTGGTGCTCTATTCACTGTGCCACTTAGCCACCCCTGAACTTCTGTTTTAAAAGAAGCATCACTTTGTTTTCTTTTTTTTTCCTTTTCATAATAAGCAGTTCTGAAATAAAAGTAGTAGATCCCAGCAGGGGTAAGTACGTCTAGCCTAATTGAGGGACTGAATAATTCTAACCCATTCTTTTATACTCCCACAGATAATTACTTACCCCACCCTATCTTTCAAACTTCCCTATCTCTGTCCAAGATATTACCATCTTTCTAGTCTCTCAGTTTTGCCACCTTAGTTCAAGTCCTAATCACTTCTCATCTTGATTATTGGCCTCCTACCTCAAGTCTCAATTTCATCAATCAATTCCAACTCTGTTCCATCCAACACAGCTGCCAAAGTGATTTTCCTCCAAGCTTAGATCTATTCATGATCATTTACCTATGCAGTGAACTCCAGTGATTCCCTAAAGCCTTTAGGATAAAATAAAAACTTTAAAAGTCTTTCACAACCTAGCCTCTACCTACCTTTCCAACTTTGTTATATATTTCTCCCTTCCAAGTATGTCATAAAACAAGCAAATTGTCTTCATGACATACCACTTTTCTTCTCCGTGACTTCCCCCCCCACACACACACACACTTAATAGTATTTTCTTTTTTCCAATTACATGCAAAGGTAGTTTTCAAAATTTACATTTATAAGATTTTGAGTTCCAAATTTCTCTTCTTCCTCCTTCCATGCCTCCCTTCCCTCATCCCCAAAACAGCATGCAATATGATGTAGGCCATTCATTATAATCATATTAAACATATTTCCACATAAATCATGTTGTGAAAGAAGAATCAAAACAAAAGGGAAAAACATGAGAAAGAGGGGAAAAAAGAGAGAAAATAGTATGCTTCAATCTGCATTCAGACTCCATAGTTCTTTCTCTGGATATGGATAGCATTTTCCATCATGAGTCTCTTAGAACTGTCTTAGGTCATTATACTGCTGAAAAGAGCTAAGTTTATCACAATGTTGCTGTTAATATGTACAGTGTTCTCCTGATTCTGCTCACTTTGCTCAACATCAGTTCATGCAAGTCTTTTCAGGTTTTTCTGAAATCTACCTGCTCACCATTTCTTATAGAACAATAGTATTCCATTATATTCATATATAACACAACTTGTTCAGTCATTACCCAATTGATTGACATCCCCACAATCTCCAATTCTTGGCCACCACAAAAAGAGCTAGTATAAATATTTTTGTACTTGTGGGTGGGTCCTTTTCCCTTTTTTATGACCTCTTTGGGATATAAAACTAGTGGTGGTATTGCTGGGTCAAAGGGTATGCACAGTTTTATAGCACTTTGGGCATAGGTCCAAATTGTTCTCCAGAATGGTTGGATCAGTTCACAACTCTACCAACCATGCATTAATGTTATAATTTTCCCACATCTTCTCCAACATTTATAATTTTTCTTTTGTGTCATATTAGCCAATCTGATAGATGTGAGGTAATACCTTAGAGATTTAATTTGCATTTCTCTAATCAATAATGATTTAGAGAATTTTTTTCATGTGACTATAGACAGATTTAATTTCTTCACCTGAAAATTGCCTGTTCATATCCTTGACATTTATCAATTAGAGAATGACTTGGATTCTTATGCACTTGACTCAGTTCTCTATATATTTTAGAAACGAGGCCTTTATCAGAAACACTGACAGTAAAAATTGTTTCCCAGCTTTCTGTTTTCCTTCTAATCTTGGTTGCATTGGTTTTGTTTGTTCAAAACTGTTTAAATTTAATGTAATTAAAACCATCCATTTTGCATTTCATAATGCTTTCTATCTCTTGTTTGGTCATAAATTCTTCCTTTCTCCATAGATCTGACAGGTAAACTATTGCTTGCTCTCCTGATTTGCTTATGGTATCACCATCCTTTATGTCCAAAATGTATACCTATTTTGATTTTTCCATGACTTTGCACTGGTACTTTTAATGCCTGGAATGCACTCCATCCTCACCTCTGACTATTAGAATCCTTTTCTTCTTTCCATATAGCTCAAACACCACCTTTTATGCCAAGTCTCTCCTGATGTCCTTAAGCACTAGCACCATCTCTCAACTACCTCATATGTGTTTTATAGTTATTCTACTTATAGTTATACACATGTTTTCTCTCCTGATCAAATGTAAGATGTTTTGAAGGAGGAACTGATTTTAGTTTAGTTTTTTTTATCCCTAATATCAACACAGAGCCTGGCATATAATAAATGCTAATTGGTTGATTATACGATGACCACTTCTGTATAGCAGAACCTATTGTCATATTACATGAAAGTTGTATGACAACCAGAACCAAACCTGACTCTGAGAAAACCTGCATATAAAACTGATCCTCACCAGCAAATAAAAATCCATAGACTTTTGCTACAACAGTGTCCAATATTTAGTTAAATACTAATGCAAAGATACAAAGAAAATGGTCTCCAAAGAGTGATTTTCAAATGGAATCTTCCTCATTAGATCATACACATGAGAACTGTTAGGTCTATCAAATGTTTACATTTGTATTTCAAAATTTATACCAAAGTTTAAGCAATTTGGGACTTAATTTGAGCCTGAAATCACATTAACCGAAAGACTTGTAAGTAGCAGTAAGAATGGTTTCTGTTAATTCAATTTAGTACCTTTTCTTGTTTATTTTGCTGCAAACTGCAATTAATTTCCCCATTGTGTTTCCATTCAATCATTCTTCTATTCTGACTAGATTAGATTACTTTATAACAATAGAATTTCTAGGGAGATATGTAGGTCAGCTCTAAAATATGTTGTTACTTTTATAATTTGCAGGAGAGATGAAAAACAAATTAAATTTCCCAGTCTCTTTGAGGCATCCATGTATCATAGCTATACCTATAGCACCCCAGGAAATATATCACATGTCCTCAAATTCCACTAGAATGTAGCAAGAATGAAATAAACCACATGGCCTCTGAGAATATAAATTCAAAAACACCAAATGAAGGGTGTTCGAATTACACTAAGATGTGGTTTGGATGTTTACAGTGATACTTAGTCACATAAACAAAAACACACAGAGCACCTTGTTCCTCCAAATAGCCATGGGGAAGGCTTTGATTAGCAATCACTCTGGATTTTGAATATTAGATTAGAAAGGGACATAAACTAGGGACATTAATTCAGCTAGAAGGGATAAAAATATAAAAGGTTCTTCACTCTACTGGCAAAAAAGATGGAAAAATATCACATCATTTTAAGTGGCTAGGGATTCTGCCTGACTTCCAACAAATAAATTGGGAACAGATGCCTGCCCACGCAATGAAAATGATCTTATTAGGAAATATTTCTTCAAATGAAATCAACGATGACAAAAACCTTTCTTCAGAGGCCCTGCAGTCAAAATAAAAGGGTATTAGATCAGATGGTAGTTCTGCCATAGTCTCCAGATATCAGAAGTAGGGACTAGCAATTGAAGATGCACTTTTCTGAATTACTTGTGGGAAAAAATCCCCTCAAAACCAACAACACTGTAATTTGAAAGATCCTCATGGCAGAATTTTTGATGAATACCAAAATGTGGCTGATGAAAAGATTACAAAAGGGGAACTGAATTTCAGACTCTTCCTGTGCTTTTAGAGTATCCAGTGTGTTTATTCTGGGTTACCAAAAGCACAGGCACAGAGATACATGCAATTATAAAAATGCAAGCTGAAATGGAACCTCAGGGGAAAATAGGCATAGTCTTTCTATGAATCAGTATTACTTAAGCTATATAAATGTTCAGATCTCTGCTCACACCCTTCCATATGTGACTGCTGGATTTAGTATTTGTTTATTTCTTGCTTCCTCATTACCATGTAACAGTCCTTTTTAAATGCAGTTTTCATTTTTATGTCTTTTAGGTGGCCCTCTGACTTGTCCCCATCCCCTTAGACTATCTAGAGGGTATGACCACCTTTTTTTTTGGTAGGAGAAGGTGTTAAAAATAACTTTAGGGTGATAGCAAAACAGGACAAAAAAAAGGACAATAAAAACAGCCAATGTCATTCCTTGGTAGCAAAAAGATTGGATATGATCTGAAAAACTTGACCATAGGAGGGTAAGAAATTCAGAAGTTACCACCAGGGGGCAACAGAGGCTGCTGTTTCTCAAGGCATTTAACTTTATATACAAGAGGGTGGGGTGGGGTGTCAGGCAAACTTCCCCCATTTCTTAAGAATGAAAACCCCACAATATGATGAAGAATGTGAAGATAATAAGAAAAAATGTTGATATCTATCTCAGGGTCAGAAAAACTATTAATCATCAAGAAGAATGCCTTTTTTTTTTCTTCCTGTTGTCTTTGGAAGACTTTTACCATGGCATATCTTCATTTTAGGGTAGGGATGACTGTTAATCAACTATATCTTGGGGATACATGTATCCTCTATCAAAAATTCAAACAGATCTGTGATCTTTGTGATTTGACTGTTCCTTCTCATGATACAGTTTGAAATTCATCCTTGCCTGTTCATCCAATTTGACTTTTGTTCATGTACTCCCATAAGTGTGTCACAAGGAAATCATGCTAGGTTCCTTGGTTGATTTACCCTGACATCATGAAGATACCAGTGGAGCTCAGTGGTTGTCCATTTATCCTTTATATTTGCTTCTTTACTGCCCACCTGCACTTTCCATCATGCATATCCCTGGTGACATCTTTTATTCCTGTTCTTCAAAGTTCCTAACAGGTTATTAATGTGTGGTGGCCTGCTAAAACCCACCATGTTCCTTTCCATCACCATCTCTATGACATTCATCTACCCCCATCATAATTTTAAAAAAATACATAACTTTCTCTTGACCATCAGATCACATTGACTTATGTTTTTCTCTTTCTATTCACAGTCAAAATCTAGAGCCATCTAAATTTTCTGTCCCTAATTGGTTGTCTAGGATGTTCCTTTTCTGCCTGAGCATTCATTTACACTTGTGTATCTTGCTACCATCTCAAAGGAAAGCTAAGATCAGAAAGGCAATATTGTTCACCAATCACTTAAAATCTTTCTGGCTCCTGCCTTTAATTATTAATGTTATGAATCAATGTTCATGTTATATATGGATTTCACTGCTTATTTTTGGTCCTTCCACATCCAGAATTATATGAGGGTAGGCTTTTCTTTATTGGTAACTCAAAACATAAATTTAGCTACTCTACATCTCTTTCATCATTTCAGCCTCACAACCTCAAGCTATATTAAGCTACTCCACAAAACTGTCTTCTTGTGGTCCCACTGGAAGCTCCACTCATTGCTTCAGGCCACCATCTATAGACATATAGCCAGCAAAGTGAAATTGTCAATGTCTTCAATAAGACTTATTCCTACATATATAAAAGTAAGTTTCAATGCAGTGTTCATTGTTTATTTTCCTCATAAATATTTAATGCGATGAGCTAGTATTTTACAAAGTGGCAAATAGGTCATCAGAAAAATAGTAATAAGTACTAATAATTAGAGCTGGAATTCACATAGTGCTTTAAGGTTGGCAAAGTTCTTTACACATATTATCTCATTTATAGAAAAATGTCAAAGAAATACAACATTACACCTTACCTTTATGCGATCAGTCAAAGCTTTGGTTAAAGGAAGTGAAAATTTGACATGATAACTCACAGAATTTAGCCAGAAATGTCAAGTCTTGTATGAGGAGGCAGAGAAAAACAAATGAATCTTTTGGGTAAAGACAATATTATCTGTAAATATGGAAGCTTCTGATTTTTCACCTTGCATTTTAATACACCAATAAATGCTTATTCTATCAAGTGGTAAATTTTTATGCAAAAGCTAAGTAACAAGAAGAAAATGCTACCAATAAGAATGAAGCCTAGTCACACAATAGTGTGGGTTCCCAAGAACATTCAAGAGGAAACTAAGCTTGCTTAAAAAATGATAATATTTCATCATGGAAATCAGCAAGTCCATCCTTGAAAAAAAATTATTAAGGAATTCCTAAATGTTTAAAGTATGACCCTGACAAAGGTAAATTCATCAAAAAGGAAACATTGGCTTTAGAATAAAACATTGCATATATAAGACCTTATCTTGGAAAATTGTTCCCTCTAAAAAAAATTAAAGTTACTATAATTGACTGAGATTGTTGATCTTGGGGAGCAGGACAATGAAAACCACATTTGTATTGCCAAGGTGATATTCACAGTACTGATAGCAACTATGAATATGTTGGCATAGTTCTGAATCATAAAATATAAGACTCTCCATATAAAAGACAGAAACAAAACATTTATTCAGACACCAAAAAGCTAAATCCCAACACCAGAAAACTGAATTCATTATAGCAACAAAGAAATCCATACACAGTGACATAGCAGAAAGCAATACCATCCCAAAGCCTTTCCACAAACACTCACAAGCCTAGCTGTCTCCTTGCCTGCATCCTCTCTCTTCCCTCCATTCTAACTGCTCTGATTCCCAGCTTCTTGCTCCTCCAGTTCAACAAACTCCTCCCACCAGTCTCCATGTGATTACATTCAGCCTATTAGGGGGCAGGGAATATCTTCAAATTACCATTACAACATTATAAATAGTGATTCTGTGGTGGCAGTGGAAAGGTGGGGAGAATTCTCTAACATAATTTCCATTTCCTTCAAATTGACTTTAATGTAATATGATGTCCTATCATCTCACCATACCTTAGACATGCTCCAAATTGTGAATGTCCTTCCTAAAACAGAGTACCCCAAAATGAATGTTCTCAAGATAGTTTCTGGCTAGTAGAATACAACAGCGCCATAACTTAGTCTGGTTCTGTATATTTTTATGGATGATGGATATATGAATAATGTAGTATATTTTTTAGCTGTTACTATACTCTATTGATTTGGAATTGACCTTATACTGAACTTTTTCCATGTAAACTCTTTTCAAGCCACATCTCCTTCAACCTACATTTGTACACTTGAATTTTTGAGTTAAAAATTAAATTTATATTTATTTTTGACATCTGAGTAATCTTGGGAAAGTCATTTCACATCCTTGGGCCTCATTTTCCTTGTCTGTAAAATTAAGAGGTTGGACTAGATGTCCAAATAAAATGAATTTAATTAATTAATTAAATTTAAAAATTAAATTTAAATTATTAAAAAAATTTAAAAAGTTAAATATTCCTCATTAAATTTATTCTTTCTAAGTTGGATGTAGACAATGGAAACAACATTGTCTTGGAGTTAAAAGATCTGGGGTCATATCTTGCCTCTGTCATTTAGTACTAGGGTGACCTTAAGCAGGTCAAATTCCTTACCTGTAAAATAAGGGAATTGTACTCTAAGATTCCTTCCAGCTATAAATTTATGATTCTACAAGCCTAAAGTCATTATCCAGAACTTTTGTGGATCTTGATTCTATCTGATGTGTTAGCTTTCCCTCCCTCTCAAATTTCAACATACAAAAATCTGAAAAGTTTGACATCCCTTCTTCTTAGGGGTGCTAAATACTACTGAAGGAAGGCGTGTAACCATGATGTCCGGTTTTATTGAAAGGGAAATTAAATTAGTCTAGAATAACTTATTCTTTTTTTTCAAATGCTTTAATAACTTCTAATTTATATTATTCATTTCTGCCAGATTTTGAATTACAAATTTTCTCCCCATTTTTCCCCTACCCACTGCCCCAAAATAGCAGTCCCACAAGATATTCCCTCCTCCAATCTGCTCTCTCCCATATTTTCTCCTATACCCCTTTCGACTTTTCCACTGGATCTCTATGCCCCAGTGCCTGTATATCTCATTTCCCAATTACATATAAAATAGTATTAATAATAGTATATATATATATTTGATTTTAAAATTTGAATTCCAGATTCATTCCCATTCTCCCTTGATGCCCACACTTACTGGGAAGATAAGCAGTTCAGTATAGGTTGTACATGAGTGGCTAATGCAAAACAATAACATAGTAGATATATTGTAAAAGACTGACTATATTTCCCTCCCTCCTATCCCACCTCCCACTTGCTCTATTCTCTACTTTAATCCCATCCCTTTTCAAAAGTGGGTGCTTCCAACTTTCCTTTGCCCCAGGCTGCCCTCCCTTCCATCATCCCTCCTCTCATCCCCTTCCCCCTCTACTCTCCTGGAGGGTGAGCACCCTGTTTAGTGTGTATTTCATTCGCCCCTCAAGCCAAATTCAATGGGAATAAGTTTGACCCATTCCCTTTTGCCTTCCTATTCTTCCCCTCCATTGTAAACATTTTCACTTGCCTCTTGTTTATGAGATAGTTTACCCCATTCTGTCTCTCCCCATCTCCTCTCATTTTATTTCTCTCTCACCTCTTATTTTCACCTTTTAAGTATCATCCCTTCCTGTTAAATTGGTCTTGTGCCCTCTATCTATGTATACCTGTAAACATATATACACACATTCACATATGTATTCATATGCTCATATATAGACATAAATATATATATATGTATATACATACACACACACACACACACACACACACACACACATATATATATATTTCTAATCCCTTCAACTACTGAGAAAAGTTTCATAAGTTACGATTATTGTTTTTCCATGTAGGAATGTTAATAGTTCAACTTTGATAAGTTCCTTATGATTTCTTTTCCCTGTTTACCTTCTCATGCTTCTCTTGCTTCTTATATCTGAATGTCAAATTTTCTATTCAACTCTGGTTTTTTCAGCAAGAATGCTTGAAAGTCCTCTATTCCACTGAATGACCATATTTTTCCCTGAAACATGATACTCAGTTTTGCTGGGTAGGTGACTCTTGGTTTTAATCCCAGATCTTTTGACCTCCAGAATATCATATTCAAAACCCTTCAATCCCTCAGTGTAGAAGCTGCCAGATCCTGGGTTATCCTGATTGTGTTTCCACAATATTCAAATTGTTTCTTACTGGCTACTTGTAATATTCTCTCCTTAATCTGGGAATTACAGAACCTGGATATAATATTGTAGGAGTTTTCTTTTTGGGATCTTTTTCAGCAGGTGATCGGTAGATTCTTTCAACCTCTATTTTGCCCTCTGGTTCTAAAACATTAGGACAGTTTTCTTTGAGAACTTCCTGGAGGATAATTTCTAGGTTTTTACTTTGATCATGGCTTTCAGGTAGTCCAATAATTTTTAAATGATCTCTCCTGGATCTATTTTCCAGGTCAGTGGTTTTTCCCATGAGATATTTCACATTGCCTTCTATTCTTTCATTTGTTTGGATCTGTTTAATAGCATCTTGATTTCTCATAAAGTCATTAGCTTCCATTTGCTCCAATCTAATTCTGAAGCAATTTTTCTCCTCAGTGAGCTTTTGATATTCTTTTTCCATTTGGCAAATTCGAGTTTTTAAGGTATTCTTCTCCTCATTGCATTTTTGAGCCTCTTTTGCCATTTGAGTTAGTCTATTTTTCAAGGTGTGATTTTCCTCAGTCAGGCTGTTGACTCTCATTTTGTAATTTTCTTGCATTGTTCTCATTTTTCTTCCCAATTTTTCCTCCACTTCTCTTATCTGCTTCTTAAGGTCCTCTATGGCCTATAAGCAGCTCATATTTTACTTTGAAGCTTTTGGTGCAGGAGTTCTGACTTCACTGTCTTCCTTCTGCTCCATGCTTTGCTCCTCTTTGTTCCCAAAATAGGAATCTAATGTTGGAATCTTCTGTCTGCTTTGTTTTCTTTGCCTGGTCATGTTAACCCTCAGTCACTTGATCCCTGGGCTTTTTGCCACAGTAGGTCTCTGCCACCAGACAGGGGATCTTTCATCCCAAAAGCTGGGATTTTCTCTGCTGCCGGAGGTATTAGATGGGTGCCCTCTTTGAGGTCTTCACATGCTCTGGCAAGCTGGACACACACCCTAGGACCTCCACCCTAGACTTCAATCCAGATCCAAGCAGGTTAAAGCAAGAGTGATTACCCCTTAGACTGGTGCTTGGTCCCCCTACACTCTGCAGTCCAGGAGCTGAAGCTGCCACATGGGGCTGGCTGCCTGTGCCAGGCATCTCAGCAGCTTCTTGCCCAGGGGGCAAAAGCCACGCACTCCCACTTACTGGGTCCTAAAGTCCAGACTGCACTGACCTCTCACTTTGTCCTTTGCATCTATGTGTTGATAAATCTGGAAATGGCCACAGCTGCTGCTGATCTGGAGTCCTTCTGGCCGGTGGGCTGGTCAGGCCCACCCTGAGGCTAAAGCCTTGGCATGGGGCTGGGCTCAGCTCCCAGAGAACTGCGCTGGCCAATTCCTGCTGGCCCACCCATGCTGTCCTCAGTGGGAAGTTAGCTTCTCTGAGTCATTTTGTGGGGTCTGCAGCTCCAAAGTTTGTTTAGAGTCCCCTTTTTACAATAATTGGGGAAGGTGGAAGCTGGAGCCGCGGGGATGTCCTGCTTCTACTCTGTCATCTTGACTCCGCCCCTAGAATAACTTATTCTTAAGAAATATGTGATGGATCTTGGTGATCAGGGCTTTCTTATGTAAATCCCCAGAATTTATCCATTTAATAGTATGTTATAGATTCCTCCCCCCCCCCAAGAATTGGAGTCAATGTCACTGCTTTATAGTTTAAGAAATTCATCTATTGGTTTTTTTTCTTTAAATTGAGACAAAATTTGCCTTCTAAGCCTGTCATAGTCATCTTATTCTCTGATATTTCGGTGATCCCTGACAATAGTTCAGCAATTTCAATGTTCAGTTCTTCTAGCATTCTGAGATATGGTTTCTCTAGACATGGCCTTTTGAACTAATCCAGAATGGTCACCTGAATTCTTTTCATCTTCTTGTTTATCTGACAGTGTGGAGAAGTGGAGAGTAAGTAGAGTCCTGGACTTGTAGTTCGGACGGTCTGGATGCACATCCCAAATCTGACATTTTCTGGTTTTGTGATCATGTGTATGTCTTGGATTTCTCATCTCTAAAATAGGGATGATTAGATATGTAGAACCCACCTCACAGGATTGCTGTAAAGTTCAGATGTTATTGAGTGCAAAAAGTGTTTTGTAAACTTTAAAGAGCTAAATAAATATCAGTTATAATAACTTGAGAGTTCAATTTTTTTTCGCTATTTTTGTTCTTGCCAAAGTTTAATTGATCTTATTGACAACTTTTGTTTTATATCATCTTTATTTCTTCTTAAAATCATTATGACCTCGACAAAGATCAATAGTCATGAATATAGCACTTTGATTTCTGAATGCATCCCTTCCCCTCCCCATCCCCAGCAATCCATACTTTGCAACAAAGACTAAAAAAAAGAGAGGTAACAAAGTAGTTCAGTGCAATCAATGAACATGTCAATCATGTTTGACAGTATATGCAGAAGTCCTTACCTATGGTCTCACATATTGAGAATTGAACTATTTAAAATCAAGAGTGAAGGAGGAATTGGTTTGGATAAAAGTGTTGCAGATTTTTCTACTTTGCTAACCTAGATGATTTTAAGTTAGTCAAACTTGTCTGTGACTGGCATCAGGGTGCATTAATAACTCTTTGGTGATTTTTAGAAATTTTTGCCAATACCTTTGTACAGCATCCAGAACGCTGGCTGGGTCCATGCGAAAGAAAATTAGGTTAGTCTGGAATCACTTATTCTTAGTGAATCTGTAGAGGCTCTTGGTGAGAGGAGTTTCTTCCTCAATCTTTATCTATTCTTTAATAATAATGTCACATGCAGTGAATTTGCTGTAGAAGCCATAAACTAAGTACCAAAAAGAAGCAGGGTTCAAATATTGTTGGGAATTTGTTGAGACAAAATGATTAGGTAGGTGCTGTCTATGATGATTCTGCTAGCTAGCAATTCTTTTGTATCCTGGAATCTTGTCAGTAGGAGTCTGAAATCAGGCTGCCCTGCCTGTATGATAAATTTTCAAATTTTTCCTTTCTAGTTAACCAAATATAGGACATCTATGATATGATCATATAATATATTGTACAAAGAGGTGAAATGACTCAAGTATTCCAGGGTAGTGGGAGAAGCCCTGGGCCTGAAGTCCAAGATTCAGCACTGGAATCCTCTAGCATCTATTAGCTTCTTGACTTTGGGCAAACTGATTACCTTCTCTGAGCCTGAGTTTCCTGAACTACAAAATAAGGATAATATTTATACTTCCTACCTCATAGGATGACTTCAAGGAAAATGCTTTGTAAGTCTTAAATGTGAGTGATTATAAAGCACTCATGGGTAATGGGAAATTAAGATACCACATAAGAACAACAAATCAAAAGGGAACACAAGTATACCTTAGCAAGACAACTTTGGCAACAGATTCAGGAAGTTTTCCTCTCTCCTACCTACTGCTATGCCTTTCAAGCTAAAGAAATGCAGATTCAAGCTTCAAACTGGGAATAAATATTTTCTATGACATGGAGTAGAGATTTCAGTAGAATCAGGTATGTGGGATGAGATGAAGACTTCAGCGTATGGAAGGTTAATACTGAAGGCCAAGGTTGTAGGGCAAAGGAGACAAACAGGAAGGATTAGTGGGGGTATAAAACAAATTAGAATGTAATTGGGAAATATTTACAAAATAACAAAAAATACAGTAAAAGATGGATAATTATTTGTGGTTTTCTCAGTCAATATGTGGTCAATAGGTCCTCACTATGGTTTGGTGGTTTCTATTTCTACTTGAGTTTTATACTAAAGTATGAAGTGGAACAGAGATAAAGAGGTAAAGGGTAGAGATGGGAGCTTCCTTGGTTTAGGAGGTGAAGATGTCAATGCATTCATTCTTCAACAAATATACATGGCACATATATAAATATAACATACATATTATATAAATATATTATAAATATTATATGTAAATGTACATGGTAAATATACAGGTGAGTAGAAATTTAGAGTACAAAAAATAGTAAAGCACAAATGTAGAGAATCCATTTATTCCCTGTGGCAGATGCTAGCTCTCATATTTTTAGGCCTGTAAGTCTTTTCTTTCTGTAGCCCAAATCTCTAATGGTTCTTTTCTGCTGCCAGAGGTTCTTCTACTTTTGGAAGCTACTTCCTCCCTAAAGTGATTTCCTCTCTATAGCCATGTCTGTTGGGACACTTGGCCTCCACTCCCTCTTTAACTTCCAGCTGCAATTCTCTCTCCTAGTTCTAAGCAGTACCCCTAAAGGGTTGGGGGGTGGGGGTACTTTTCTCTAGTGCTATGAGCTAGAGTCCATTCCAGTGTGTTTACCCCACTGTCAACTCTTACTGATTTTAGTGCTCAATTAACAATAATTAGATTTTTTAAATCATATTTTTTTCACTCAACAAATATCAACATACCAAGCATAACAATATTTTCTCCCTGAAAAATAAATTTATTTTTCTCGCATTAAAAAGTAAAAAGAAAATCTTTATCAAATATGCACACATACATACATACGCACACATGCACATAAATGTATGTAGTCAAAACAATTTCCATATTGGCCCCGACTAGAAATATATGTCTCATTCTGCACCTTGAGCCCATCTCCCCTGGGTCAGAAGGTAGGTATCATACATCATCATTAGTACCCTGTAATTATAGTTGGTCATTGCATTGATAAGAATTCTTAAGTTGTTCAAAGTTATTTGTCTTTGCAATGTTGTTATTATTTAAATATTTGTCACATACTCACTTCAGTTTCCATAGTTGTAGCAGCGAGTACCCCAGCATCCCCAGGGTGGCTGCCAACACAGGTTGTTAGGTCTGCTTTTCTAAAGGAAAGCAACTCAAAATGGGTTAACAAGCTTACTTTAATCAATCAAACATATATCGTTTACCTAGTTCAAGGGAAAAAGGTCAGCACCCCTAACTTCAGAGTATTCAGACAGAAGTTACAAGACAGAGAAACAGATCAAGCAGACTGGGCTCCAAACTGTCTGACCATTACATACATCCATACCTAATCACAGTTACCAGAGTGGGAAGCATCAACATCTGGGTTTTTCAAAGCTGGGGGGCTCTCAACGGCTGCCCGGAGTCTCGTCTGTTCAAATCACACAACACTTATTAAAGTGAGCCCCAAAACAAAGCCTCACAACAGAGTTTATATAGCCTTCTCCTGGCTCAGAGAATGTAACAACCCTCTTGACCCACTGCCCAATCACAAAGCACCAAGGTGTGGGCATTCCTGAAAAACAAGCCTCCCACCACAGGTTCCAGGTGCACTTAACCTAAGGGCAGGGAAGATCTTAAAAATTTACATTCCTATAACAATAGTTCACTCAATTCGTTTCAGATTTCTCTGAAATCACCCCTTTTTGCCATATCCTATAACATAATAGTATTCCAGTATGTTAATATACCAACACTATGTCCAGCTTTTTCCCAATTCAAGTACCTCCTTAATTTCCTCTACTTTGCTACTATGAAAAGAGCTACTATAAATAATTTTGTACACATAATATCTTTTGTCCTCTTTTTTTTTTAAATCTTTGAGCGTACAGGCCATGTAGAGGCATCCCTGGGTCAATGGGGTATGTGCAATTTAGTCACTGTGGGCATAGTTCTAAATTGCTTTCTAGAACTGCAGAAATTCAGAATTGCTCTACCAATAGTAAATTAATGCTTCTGTTTCCTCATAATCCCTCTAATATTTGTCATTTTTCTTTTTTGTCACCTTTGCCAATCTGGTGGGTGTCAGGTGATACATGAGTTTTAAAATTTGAATTTCTCTAATTACTCGTGATTTGGAACAGTTTTTCATATGGTTATTGATAATTTGGATTTAT
The DNA here is from genome assembly GCF_028583685.1 of Petaurus breviceps papuanus. Classification (NCBI taxonomy): domain Eukaryota; kingdom Metazoa; phylum Chordata; class Mammalia; order Diprotodontia; family Petauridae; genus Petaurus; species Petaurus breviceps. The sequence goes on along the minus strand of NW_027187324.1, from coordinate 12,860,115 downwards.
TCCTTTTAAAACTGTCTATTCATATACCCCAACCATTTATCAACTGGGGAATCAATTAGCTTTGACAGAGCAATTACTTTGAAGACAAGGCAAAAACAGAAGCTATAGTAATAGCATTTATATAATGCTTTAAGGTTTACAAAGTACTTCACATACATCATCTCATTTAATTATCACAATAATCCAGGGAAGGAGGAGCTATTAATTATTCTCTTTTAATAGATTAGGAAACTAAGTATGAAAGGGGTTAAATGATTTGCCTAGGGTCATCCAACTTATAAGTTTTCTAAAGTAGGATTTCCAAGTCTAGAACTCTGTCCATTGTTGCAACTAGGTACACAAATATTTCCCCCAAACATTTGGGGGTACATACTTAATGATACTACATAAATCCCTAAGGAGAGGAGGCTTAGATTTTAAGCAATTTCAATATGCATTTATTCACCTTTCCAAATACAATTTGCTTCTGGCAAATCATGACATTGAGAATCCCAGACCTCTGTCACCATTTTGACCTTTTCTAGCTCCCTAGGTCATAGCCATCTCCAACTTCCTTCACCTAAACAAACAAACAAACAAAAAAAGAACAAAAGTAAAGAGGCAACAACAGAAACCCATATGCACAGGCCACATGTCAGCCTTGTGTATCCCATTGTTCTCTTTTCTCTCTGAAATTTGACTTCTGACCTCATCCTCCAACTGAAACTGGTTACCAAGGATCTCTTCATTGAAAAATTTAATAGTCTTTTGTCAGTTCTCATCCTTCTAAACCTCTTTATTGCCACTAACCCTGTTGATCACCCTCTTCTCTTTGGTGTCCTCTGTATGTTTTTTTTGGTGATGCTACTCTCTCCTGGTTCTCTTACTACCTGTTTGACTCCTCCTTTTCAATATTTATTTTTTAATTCTTAAATTTTATTTTTAATTTACGGAATGAAATAAGCATTTACATAACATAGTACAATAAAAAATGATGATTGCATGTGAAACTGAAAATCTACTACATACAACTTGCTATTCCTATCAAATATACAACAAAATTATCATATTTATTTTTATTCTCTTCCACCATCCTAGAAATGGCTATCATTAGACACATATATACATATGTATGTGTGTGTGTGTGTGTGTATATATATACATATATATATATATATATATACACACACATAATTATTCTCTACAAACTTCTATTTATCAGTTCTTTCTCTGGATAGAGATAGACTCTTTCTTCCTATGTCCTTTTTAGTTAATTTAGGTATTTATAATAGGCAAAATAACTTATTAGCTCAAAGTCATTCTTAAAACAATATTGCTGTTACTGTATATGATGTTCTCTTTGTTCTCATTTTGCTGTTCATTCATTCCATGCAAGTCTTTCCATGTTTTTTCTAAAATCATTGAGCTTGTCACTTCTTATAGCATAGCAGTACTCCAGTCCCAATCATTGTAACGGAAATGCAAATTTAAAGATCTTCCCTGCCCTTAGGCCCTTTGATAGGCTTAAGGGACTCTGAGAACCTTCCTTGATTTGAAAATATACTCTGCCTCCTAATAGGCTGAATGTGGTCACATGGAGCCTGTGGCAGGAGGCTTGGTTTTCAGTAATGCCCACACCTTGATGCTGTGTGATTGGGCAGTGGGTCAAGAGGGTGGTTACATTTTCTGACCCAGGAGAAGGCTATATAATCCCTGATGTGAGGCTTTGCTTTGGGGCTCACTTTGAGAAGTGTTCTGTGATTTGATCAGATGAGACTCTAGGCAGCCATTGCTGAGAGCCCCCCAGCTTTGAAAAACCAAGATATTGATTTGGTATGGATGTAATGGTTGGACAATTTGGAAACCTGTCTACTTGATCTGTTTCTCTGTCTTGATAATTCTGTCTGTATACTCTGAAGTTCAGGGTGCTGACCTTTTCCCCCTGAACTAGGTAAATGATACATATTTGACTGATTAAAGTAAGCTTGTTAACCCATTTTGAGTTGCTTTCCTTTAACAAAGCAGATCTAAGAACCTGTGTTGGCAGCCACCCTGGGGACGCTGGGGTGCTTGCTGATACAATCATATACCACAACTTGGTCAGTCATTCTGCAATTGATGGGCATCCCTGCAATTTCCAGTTCTTTGCCACCACAAGGAGAGCTGCTATACACATTTTAGAACATATAGGTTATTCTACATTTTCCCCTAATTATCTTCAGAAACAGACCAAGTAGTGGTATTGCTGGGTCAAATGGAATAGGTGGTTTAATAACTCTTTGGGCATAATTCCAGATTGCTCTCCAAAATGGTTGGATCAGATCACAGTTCTACCAACAATGAATCTGTGTCCCATTTTTTCCACATCCCCTCCAACATTTGTCATTTTCTCTTCTATTATTTTAGCCAATCTGGTAAGTGTAAAACAATATTTCAATGTTGTTTTAATTTGCATTTCTGTAACCAAGAAGATGATAAATTATTTTGATTTCTTCATCAGAAAACTGCCTGTACATTTCTTTTGACCATTTATCAATTGGAGAATGGCTTACATTCTTATAGATTTTACAAATTTCTTTACATATTTTAGATATCAGACTTTTATCTGATAAACTTTCTGTAATTTTTCCCAATTTCCTTCTGAGGTTGGCTACCTTTGTTTTATTTATAAAAAAAACAAACGATATTGAAATTAACTATTGTTATACCTAACTTTTTTCTCAATCTCTTTTGTAAAATATTTTCCCAGGTCATTCCCACTAACTGTGGATGTCTCTGAAGGGTCTGTCCTGGGCCCTCTTTTCTTCTCCCTCAATATTATTTTGCTTTTTAATCTCATCAGCTCCTGTGGATTAAAATTATAATTTCCATGCAGATTATTTTTATATCTCTTTGTCCAATCTTAACCTCTTTTATGATTTTAAGTTTTATATTTCCAACTGCCTATTCAAAATACTGAACCTAATGTCTTTTAGATATCTTAAACTCAGCAGGTCTAAAACTGAACTTACTGTCTTTCTCCTCAAATTTTCTCTTCTTCTTACCTTTCCTATTACTGTTAAGAGTACCACCAACCTTCTAGTTACCCAAACTCATAGATTAGTGGTCATTCTTGACTCCTCACTCTCTCACAAAGCATCCAACATCCAAAGTTGCCAAGTCCTATCTTTTCTGTTTTTATAATGTATCTTATGTAAGGCCCTTTCTGTCCTCTGATGCTGCCACATCTTGGTGCAGGCCCTCATCACCTCAAAACTGGGTTATCACAGTAGTCTGACAGCTGATTTACTTATTTCAAGTATCTCCCAACTCTAGTCCTTCCTTTATTCATCTGGAAAATTGATCTTTCTCAAGCACAAGTCATCCCTCATCCAATCAACTCCAATGACCTCCCATTGCCTTTAGATATAATATATATCAATATATAACAAATATAATATCTACTGTTTGATTTTGAAAGCTCTTCACAACCTTATCCCTTCTACCTTCTCTTTTATCTTAATGTAATGGTAATTGGAATTTGAAGATCTTACCTTCCTCTTAATAAGCCTAAGGGAATCTGAAGAACTTCCCTGCTTTGAAAATATACTACGTGTTGTGGGAGGACTTTGCTGAAGGGTGGGGCAGAGACCACAGGAAGCTGCCAGTTATTGCAAAGTAGGTGGTTGGGAGAAGAGCACGCTTCTGAAGGAGACACGTAGGCTTATGAGCAAAAGTTTTTGTTTGCCACCTGCAGTGACAACTAGACTTGTGTTGATTTGTGGGAAGGCTAAAGGATGCTATGGCTCTCTGTCATCTTATGACTTAATAACTTCTTTGCTACTATGATAGAATTGACTTGCTGTTTTTGAGATTTGGTTCTCTGGTGTCTGAATAAATGTTTTGTTTCTGTCTTATATATGGAGAGTCTGTTATATTTTGTGATTGTGTATCATGCAGCTATTTTTATAGGGATTGTGGGCTCTGTGAATATTACATTGATACTAAACTTGTTCTCCCTGCTTTGTACTCTTCAACCAAATGAAACTGGCCTCCTTACTATTGTCCACATATGGTACTCTATCTCCTGATTCCAGGCATTTTCACCAATTGTCCTTAATTTCTGGAACTCTATCCCTCTTCATCTCTGACTGCTGATTCCTTGGCTTCCTTTAATCCTCAACTAAAGTTTTACCTTCTACTAGAAGCCTTTCTGATCTTCCTTAATCATATTGTCTTCCATGTGGTTCTATTCTCAATTTATCTGGTATAGATATTGTCTGTAATTAGTTGGGAAGGAGATTTTAGGATGTGGATAATGAGACATTAAAATGGCAGATAATGGAATCAAAATATGTAGAGAAGCAAACCAAACCCAGGTAAGGAGATGGATTACAATAAAAGGGATGGGACAACTGGATAATATGATTTTAGTGTGAATGAGACAACAGAAGTAGGAATGTGGGAAGCTATCCTTCAATGATTATATTTTCAAAGTTCTAGATTCATGAAGTAGAATACTTCAGAAAGTTATTGAGATATAGGTATGATCATACAACTATGGTGTAAAATTAACATAAAGAAAACGACTAGAATTGGAGAAATTGAGAAATTCAGAGGCCCTTTTATTGGAAGGATGGCTGATACAAGTACTGAAGTCTCTGAGTCTAATGGCAAGGACTGGGACATATAGGAAGACTGTAATTCAGCTATTAAAGTCATGGAAAATATTCACAAATTTCTGTGTGCAACTTAATTACAAGCATTTATTAGGCACCTACTATGTTCCAGGCACTTTTTTAGGTACTGAGGATAAAAAGACCAAAACACACATACAAGCAAACAAGAACTGTGAAATAATTCCTACTCTAAAAGACTATATTCTAACATACAATTTTAAATATTTGAAGAATATACACAAAGAGAACAAATACAAATCAATACAAGGTAGTTAAATATAAGCTAATTAGGAGGGACACCTAAATTTGGGGAAAATAGGAAAGGCATCACGTCAATAATAGAACTTGAGATAGAGTGCTAAATGTGAAGTACAATTTGGCTGGAATGGAGAGTACAGAAAGAAGGAGTGATGTATAAGAAATCTATAAAAGTAGGTACAGGACAGGTTGTGAAGGGCTTTAAAAACCAAATGGATGAATTGACATTTTCTCCTAAAGGCTGAGTTTATGGGCTAGAGGGAGAAACAGAGTTAGTTCTGTACTTCAGGAAAATCACTTGGGGAGCTATACAGAGGATGCATTGGAGTTGGGAGAGGGATGACAGACCAAGTGAGATGCTGTTGGAAGAGCCCACGCAGAGAAGGTTCTGAATTAAAGGGGTGGCTATGTTAGTAAAGGTGTTGAATGTCAAATACAGAGATAGAAACATTTCCAAACTGATGGGGATATATGAGTTGAGAGAAGACAAGTCATGGAAGATGCTGAGGTTAGGAATCAGAGAAAGAAGAGTGATGGAAATTGGAATAGTTAGAAGGTAGATTTACTTGGTTGGAAAAGTTAAGTTCACATTTGGACATGTTAAGTTTGAGAAGTTTTAAGGACATCCCATTTTGAAACGTCCACTAGACAGTATGCTTAGACTTTTTATGTGTGGCCCTCATTGGGAGGAATAGGGTTAAGAACATGAAAGAAATAAGCATGAGCTTGCCACTTAAAACTGTAGTTTCTGAGCTGAGTGATCAAATCAGTCAATCAGAAGCATTAGTTTAGCTTTTATGAGTGGGACTGCCAGTAGGACAGGAGAAAGTTTGCTGTGGCATGCCTCGTTGGCAGAACTAAACTCAGAGAAGAATTGCAGAGTTAATTAGCATTGTTTAAACTAACATTCAGCTTTGAAAACTGAAAGATACAAAGAAGGATGTCATAAATTTGCTAATTGCTTTTTTTCCTCTGCAGATATTAGCATTTGGTCTTCATTAGTGAAAACTATTATCCATCTAACCTTCTGGGCTATGGCAAAAAGACAACATGTATGAGAACAATTAACTAATTATTACTGTTGTAACCAATAGAATTCTTTTTCCAAAAAAAGATTTGAGATATTTGATACAACTTCCATGGTCATTCAATTATCACAGGATCATAGATTTATATCTGGAAGGGTACTTCAAGGTCATATAATCAAACCTTTCACTTTTCAGATGAGGAAACTGAAGCCCAACAGAGGTTAATTATGTGTTAAATTACTTTGTCATAGTGGTAGTAAGTAGAATTGACTGGGAAGAAGACAGTTAACTGGAATACATTTAGGAAATTATGCAATGCTTTCAATGACCTTAAAATTCTCCTTGAAAAAAATCACATTTCACTATTGCCAAAGTCTTTCTGGTACATCACCTTCTTGAGATGTTATGTGGCTATGAATCATAAACTAATCAAATCTCTAAAGGCTTAAAATTGTAGGCCACCCTAAGGGAATGGAGGGATCTATTGTGGGTGTAAATAGGGTGAAGCACATTTTTAACAATGAATCACATGCATGAAGAAACATAAAAGGAATCAGTCAGCCAAAGTAGAAGCCCTGAAGAAGGATTTTCTTGTTGTATGTTTACAGAAATCCTGGAAGAGGGTTTTGCTAATGTTTTCAGGGGTTCTAGGACTGTTCTGCAGACAGAGGATGAATTAATGAAGAGACTGGCAATGTATCTTGTGGCCTTGCTAAGCCTTGTCTCCCCAGGAACTAAGATTGCTGAGAACTTGCCTCATGTCAAGATGAAGCAAAGACCTCCATTTGGGTATTGAGTGCTGTGCTTAAACTTGATGTAACTCTGGGGTAGATTCAATTGTGATCCAGGGGTGGGGAATTTTTGACCTTTTTGTGTTCTGTGGTTGAACAAATGAATGTACTTTACTTATGTTTGGAAACTAATCTCCATTTGAGAAGAGGGGTTTTGTGATGGACCAAATGAAGGTACAGCCTAGGGGTGGAGTAGTATTTAGAACAGGGACTTTGTAATTGATTGAATCATTGGAAGGTCCTGGGGTGGGGTAGTACTTGGAGATTATTTAATCACACTTAGTAAATGCTGTATTTTGAATGATGTCATGTTTTGATCTTCTCTGTTCTTGGTTTGTCTCTGAATAAAATGGAGAGCACCTATGCTGGTATTCTGAACCTTGGGAAGTTGCCTTTCCTTGGCATACATTACACCACTTTGATTCTATTTCTTTGTCCCCCAAAAGATAGACTATTTTGGCATAAATTAGAGACTTGTCACTTTAGTACTGGGTCAAAGCATATGTGAACAGATTAGTCACTCTAAAAAAATTCCAAATTGATATTCATAATACATGGTTAGACCACTTCTTAGCTCCACCAATAGCACCTAAAACTGTTTATCTTTCAATAAGTCCTCCAGAATTTAGTTCCCATTTTAAAAATGATCTTTGCCACCTGCTGGTGAAACCAATGAGCTGTTTTACTTTACATTTCTATTACTATTAGTTATTGGCAGCACATTTTTATATGATCAGTTTTAGTTTGCAATAATTCTTTTATTAATTCATATTTTTAAACCACTTATCTTTTGGGAAGTGGCTCTTGGTGTTGCATATTTTTATCAGTTCTATATGTAATTTGGATATCAGAGATACATTTGATAGAAATATTTTCCCATACTACCATTTATCTCATAATTCTTTACTGAATTTATTTATTCGACATCTTGTCTCTTGCTTTTATGTATTTGAAATTGTTTTTCCTTTTTTAATCTTTTAATCTCCCCTATCTTTTACACAGTTAATAATTCTTAACCTGGCTGTATTTGTGAAAAGCATCTGATCTTGTCCTCTTCCATTTTTTTGTGATTTAACCTTTTATATTAAGTTCACATAACTATTTTTAGCCTATAAAATATAGAACACTACAAATTTGCCTTCATCCTTATGCAGGGATCAAGCTAATCTTCTCTGTTGCATTCTAATTTGAGTATATGTTATACAGAAATAAGAACAATGTCTGACATTTATTAGTGAAACTTACTGCAAAGATTTTTTTATAATTACATTTTTCCTAACTCTTGCTGAATTGAGTTTGTACAAAAGTTCTTATGGTTTAGATTATCAAAAAGAATTTATTTTTTTATGATATTCTCCTTCCCCTGGGTGATTATAAGCTTTTTTTCAGATCCACAATTATGACAGAGAAAACCTCTATTTTCCTGTATCTTATTTTTAGGATGTTACTTTTTTATATTTAGAAATTCTAATTATCTGGACCTCCACAGTCCTACTCTGATGCCTCATCATGGCATGGATATGACCATAAATTCTCAAAGATTACATTAGTGTAGTACAAGCTCTGACCAATTCTACCAAGTTGGAAAGGCTTAGCTTATGGGTTCAACAATGCATCAAGATACTTTCTCAATAGTAGGCTAGTTAAATATGTAAGACTTGTCACCAGTAATCTGGTCACCTGGCAATGAATTCTTTGGCCATGGAAATCCATGAAACGAAAAAAACAAAGAGTAGTCTTAAATCCTGTGTGGTCCCTTTTGGTTTCAGCAGTGAAACTGGCAGAGTAGTAGAGAAGGGGGAAGTAGATGCTAAAGTTTAGTTTTTGGATTTAATAATAATAACTAACATTTATATGGTACTTACTATGTGACAGGCACAATACATGCTTTACAATTATCTCATTTTATATAAACTTTAGCTTAGCTGATGGCACTTTAAATGTGAAATCCATGTCCAATGAGTGACCTTTATAAGGACATAAAGAACTGAATCATATCAGTCTTATCATTCTCAATAAAAATGAAAACATAATTCCAGCTAAACAAAAGTCAGTGCAGTCTGGATTTTGGGAGCAGTAAGTGGAAGTACATGGTTTTTGTCCTGGGGCAAGGAGCTGCTGAGACACCAGCACAGCCAGCCAGCGCCATGTGGCAGCTTCAGTTCCTGGCCTGCAGAGTGTAGAGGGACCAAGCGAACAGTTTTGAGGGGTAATAGCTCTTCCTTTAACTTTCTTGGACCTGGATTGCAGTCTAGGGTGGAGGTCCTGGGGAGTGTGTCCAGTGTGCCTGAGCATGTGGAGGTCTCAGAGAGGGAACCCATCTAATACCTCTGGTAGCTGAGAAAACCCCAGTGTTTGGGACGAAAGCTCCCCTGTATGGTGGCACAGTCCTGCTGTGGCAAAAAGCCTAGGGGTCAAGTGACTGAGGGGCAACATGACCAGGCAAAGGAAACAAAGCAGACAAAAGATTCAAACATTAGACTCCTATTTTGGGAACAAAGAGGAGCAAAGCATGGAACAGGAGGAAGACAGTGAAGTCAGAACTCCTGTACCAAAAGCTTCAAAGGAAAATATGAGCTGGTTACAGGCCATAGAGGACCTTAAGAAACAGATAAGAGAAGTGGAGGAAAAACTGGGAAGAGAAATGAAAATGATGCAAGAAAATTATGAAATGAGAGTCAATAGCCTGACTGAGGAAAATAATACCTTAAGAAACAGACTAACTCAAATGGCAAAGGAGACTCAAAAAGGCAATGAGGAGAAGAATGCCTTAAAAAGCCTAATTTGCCAGATGGAAAAAAAGAATCTCAAAAGCTCAATGAGGAGAATCATTGCTTCAGAATTAGATTGGAGTAAATGGAAGCTAATGACTTTATGAGAAATCAAGATGCTATTAAACAGATCCAAACAAATGAAAGAATAGAAGGCAATGTGAAATATCTCATGGGAAAAACCACTGACCTGGAAAATAGATCCAGGAGAGATCATTTAAAAATTATTGGACTACCTGAAAGCCATGATCAAAGTAAGAACCTAGAAATCATCCTCCAGGAAGTTCTCAAAGAAAACCGTCCTGATGTTTTAGAACCAGAGGGCAAAATAGAGGTTGAAAGAATCCACCAATCACCTCCTGAAAAAGATCCCAAAAAGAAAACTCCTAAGAATATTATATCCAGGTTCTGTAATTCCCAAATTAAGGAGAGAATATTACAAGTAGCCAGGAAGAAACAATTTGAATATTGTGGAAACACAATCAGGATAACTCAGGATCTGGCAGCTTCTACACTGAGGGATCGAAGGGCTTGGAATATGATATTCTGGAGGTCAAAGGAGCTGGGATTAAAAGCAAGAATCACCTACCCAGAAAAACTGAGTATCATGTTTCAGGGGAAAATATGGTCATTCAGTGGAAGAGAGGACTTTCAAGTATTCTTGATGAAAAAAACCAGAGTTGAATAGAAAATTTGACATTCAGATACAAGAAGCAAGAGAAGCATGAGAAGGTAAACAGGGAAAATAAATTATAAAGAACTTATCAAAGTTGAACTATTAACATTCCTACATGGAAAAACAATAATTGCAACTTATGAAACTTTTCTCAGTAGTTGAAGGGAATAGAAATATGTGTGTGTGTGTGTGTATGAGAGTATATAGGCATATGAATACATATGTGAATGTGTGTGTATATGTTTACAGGTATACATAGATAGAGGTCACAGGACCAATTTAACAGAAAGGGATGATACTTAAAAGGTGAAATTAAGAGGTGAGAGAGGAATATAATGAGAGGAGATGGGGAGAGACAGAATGGGGTAAACTATCTCATAAACAAGAGGCAAGAGAAAATGGTTACAATGGAGGGGAAGAATAAGAAGGCAAAAGGGAATGGGTCAAACTTATTCCCATTGAATTTGCTTGAGGAGGGAATGAGATACACACTAAATAGGGTATCTCACCCTCCAGGAGAGTAGCGGGGGAAGGAGATGAGAGGAGGAATGATGGAAGGGAGGGCAGGCTGGGGAGGAGGGAAGTTGGAAGCATCCACTTTTGAAAAAGTACGGGATCAAAGCAGAGAATAGAACAAGTGGGAGGTGGTATAGGAGGGAGGGATATATGTCAGTCTTTTACAATATATCTACTATGTTATTGCTTTGCATTAGATACACACATGTGCAACCTATACTGAACTGTTTATCTTCTCAGTAAGGTGACAAGGGAGGAAGGGAATGAATCTTTAATTAAAAGTTTTAAAATCAAATGTTTATATATATATATATATATATATATATATATATGTATATTAATACTATTTTACATGTAATTGGGAAATAAGATTTACAGGCACTGGGGCATAGATATCCACCATGCCCTACTGGAAATGTTGAAAGGGGTATGGGAGAAAATATGGGAGAAAGCAGACTGGAGGAGGAGATATCCTGTGGGACTGCTATTTTGGGGTGGTGGGTAGGGGAAAAACTGGGAGAATATTTGCAACTCAAATCTTGTGGAAATGAATGCTGTAAATCATAATAAAGCATTTGAAAAATGAAAAAAAAAAACAGAAAGAAGGCTCACTATTTCTCCATGGAGAGAGAGGACTTTACACAGGTGGTTCTAATGTATTCCCAAGAGTTATAAGAAACATCATTTCATAGGTTAGTTCGTAATTTCATGTATTAATGTTAATATTTGGTTGTTCAGTCATTTCATTTTTGTCTGACTCTTTGTGGTCTTATTTGTGGTTTTCTTGGCAAAGATATTAGAGTGATTTGTTACTTTCTTTTCCAGCTTTTTTTAATAGATGAGGAAGTAAGGCAAACAGGGTTAAGTGATTTGTCCAGGGTCACAGCCAGTGAATGTTTGACATCACATTTGAACGAAGAGATGAGGCCTGATTTCAGGCCTGGCATTTTATCTACCTTACTACCAAGCTGTGCCAATATAAGTATTTACAAAATACAAAAAGTATTTACAAAAAGGCCACCAATAATTTCAGTGTATCCATATATATATACATATGTTTCAAAGGATGAATAATTAGAACAATTCTATGATGAACTCAAAACCCACCAAGTCAAGTTGATATACACTTTAATATTGTATTATTTCTAAACAAAGATTAACATAGTTGAGGATGGCAAGAAAAATATTGGAAACTGAATTGCGTATAAGAACTAAGAGAGACCAAAGAATTATAGAGTACGCAGAGGCCTAATTTTTTAATTTTAACATTTTATTTTTCCCCAGTTACATGTAAAAACCATTTTAACCCTCTTTCTCCCACAATTTCAAGTTTCAAATTCTCTTCCACCCTCCTTACTTCCCCCATTATTTAGAAGGCAAGAAATTTGATAAAAGTTATACCTGTGCAGTCAAACAAAACCTATTTCCATTTTAGTCATGTTGTGAAAAAAAGGGACAAAATAGACCCCAAGAAAAATAAGGAAAGTAAAATAGCAGTACGCTTCAATCTGCATTCAGATTCCATCAGTTATTTCTCTGAAGGTGGATAGCATTTTTTATCAAAAGTCCTTCAGTACTTGGATCTTTGTATTGTTGGGAATAGCTAAGTCATTCACAGTTGATGATTATACAATATTACTATTACTGGGTACAATGTTCTCCTTGTTCAGCTCACTTCACATTTTATCTGTTAATATAAGTCTTTCCAGTTTTTCTGAATGCATCATGCTCATGATCATCATGAAATAACATAGTTATATTCCATTACAATCATATGCCACAACTTTTTGAGCCAGTCCCCAAATGATGGGCATCCTCACAATTTCCAATTCTTTGACACCCCAAAAATGAGCTGCTATAAATACTTTTTGTATATATAGATACTTTTAAAAATCTATTTGAGATACAGATCTAGTAGTGCTATTTCTAGGTCAAGGAATATGCAATTAAAATTAATATTTTAAATTAAAATTTTTCTAGTTTTTTAGATCTCACTTTATTTGTGTTAAAAGTGTTTTATAAATGTATTCATATAGTTACTGGATATGTCTTGCTGGGTTGACTTTCAAGTATTTTATATTGTCTATGATTATTTTAAATGAAATTTCTATTTCTTGCTGCTGGACTTTGTTTATGATATATGGAAATTCTGATGACTTATGAGGGTTTATTTATATCTTATGGCTTTGCTAAAGTTCCTAATTATTTCAACTAGTTTTAGTTGATTCTCTAGGATTCTCTAATTATACCATCATATTGTTTGCAAAGAGTGATAGCTTTGTTTACACATTGTCTATTCTAATTCTTTTAATTTCTTTTTCTTGTCTTATTGTTATAGGTAGTATTTCTAGTATAATACCAAAAAACTGTGGTGATAATAGGCATTCTTGCTTCACTCCTCCTCATCTTATTGGGAAGGCTTGTAGATTATCCCTGTTACAGATAATATTTGCTATTGGCTTTAGATAAATATTACTTATCATTTTAAGGAAAACTCTATTTATTCCTATATTTCTAGAGGTTTTTTTTTTAATAGGAATGAGTGTTGTATTTTATCAAAAGCTTTCCCTACATCTGCTGAGATTATCATATGATTTTTATGGGTTTTGTTATTGATATGACCAATTATGCTGATAATTTTTCTAATATTGAACTAGCCTTGCATTCCTGGTACATATTTTACCTTGTCATAGTATGTGATCTTTGTGATATATTATGGAAATCTCCTTGATAGTATGTTATTTAAAATTTTTGCATCAGTATTCATTAGGGATATTTGTTTATAGTTTTCTTCTCTGCTTCTGCTATTGCTGATTTTGGTTTGAACACCATATTTGTGTCATAAAAGGAATTTGGTAGAATTCCTTCTTTATCTATTTTTTCCCAACTAGTTTATATAGTACTAGAATTAATTTTTCTTTAGATGTTTGGTAAAAATCACTTGTGAATCCTTTTGTTCTTTAGGATTTTTTCTTACAGACTTCATTGATTACTTATCTAATATATTTTTCTAAGGTAAGTTATTTAAGTATTTGATTTCCTCTTCTGTTAATCTGTGCAATTTATATTTTGGGAAATATTAATCCAATTCTTTTAGATTGTCAGATTTATTGACATATGATTGGGCAAAAGAGTTGCTAATTGTTGCTTTAATTCCCTCTTCATTACTAGTGAATTTGTTTGTTTCATTTTTTTTTTTGTTAATTTGGTTTTCTTTTTAAAAATCAAGTTCACCAATGGTTTATCTATTTTATTGCTTTTTCCGTTAATCTAGTTCCTAGTTTTATTTATCAATTTAGTAGTTTTCCTACATTCAATTTTATTAATCTCTCATTTGATTATCAGAATATCCAATTTGATGTTTAATTTGGGGTTACAAATTTGTTCTGTTTCTAGTTGTATGTTCAATTCGTTGATCTGCTCCTTCTTCAGTTTATTGATGTGGCATGTAGAAATATATGTTTTCCTCTAAATACTGACTGCTTTGGCTGCATCCCATAAATTTTGGTATGTTGTCTCATTTTCATTCTCTTTAATGAAATTATTGATTGCTTCTATGACTTGTTCTTTGACCCACTCATTCTTTAATATTAAATTATTTAGTTTTCAATTTATATTTCCATGGCCCTTTATTAAATGTCATTTTTGTTGTATTATGATCAGAAAGGATTCATTTAATATTTCTGCCTTTCTGCATTTGATTTTGAGCTTCTTATGCTCTAATACATGGTCAACTTTTGTGTAGGTGCTCTATACAACTGAAAATATATTCTTTTTTATTCCCATTCAGTTTTCTCTGGAGTCTATCATATATAATTTTTCTGAAATTCTATACATCTCCTTAAGTTCTTTTTTGTTCATTTTTAGGTTAGATTTATGTATTTCTGAGAGGAGAAAGTTGAGGTTCTCTACTAGTATGATTTTATTGTCTAGTAACTCATTTAATTTTTCCCTTAAGAATTGGATGCTATAGAATTTGGAGTGTATATGTTTATATTGATATTACTTCATTATCTATGGTACCTTTTAGAAAAATGTAGTTTCAATGCTTATCTCTTTTAATTAGACCTGTTTTGGCCTTTGCTTTTTCTGAGATCATGGTTGCTATCCCTGCTTTTTTTTTTTTTTTTACTTCACTTGAAGCGTAATAGACTTGACTCCATCTCTTTATTATTACTCTGTATGTGTCTCTCTGCTTTAATTGTGTTTCTTGTAAACAACATATTGTAGGATCCTGGTTTTTAATTCACTCTACTTCCTGCCTCTATTTTATGGGTGAATTCATCCCATTCACATTCACAGTTATGATTACTAACTGTATTTCTCTCTATCCTATTTTCTCCTGTTTATCCTTCTTTCTCTCTGTTTTCACATTCCTCCCAAAAAATGTTTTGCTTCTGGCCACTGCTTCCCCCAATCTGCCCTCCCTTCCACCAGCCCCTTATCCATCTCTCTTCCTACTTCCCTGAAAGAGTAAGATAGAATTCTATGTCCAACTGAGTGTGTGTATTATTCTCTCTGAGTCAGTTCCAATAAGTAAGGTTCAAATATTGCCCACCATACCACCTCTATTTCCCCCTCCATTGTAAAAACTCTTTCTTACCCCTTTTACATGAGATAATTTACCCCATTCTACCTCTCCGTTTGCTTTTCTCCCAGTGCACCCCTCTTTCTTTTCCCTTATTTTTTTGAGTGGAGGGAGGGTTTGGACATCATCCCATTATCATCAATTCAAACCTGCTCCCTCTCTCTATGTATACTTGTATCATCTTCTCATATAGGAATGTAAACATTTTAACCTTACTAAATTTCTTATGATTTCTCTTTCCTCTTTACCTTTTTATGCTCCTCTTGAGTCTTGTGTTTGAAAATCAGATTTTCTATTCAACTCTGGTCTTTTCATCAGGAATGCTAAAAAGTCCTCTATTTCAATAAATATTCATTTTTTTTCTGTGCAGATGTTTCTTGGTTATAATCTTAACTCATTTGCCCTTTGGAGCTTATATTCCAATACCTTAGATTTTTTTCTAACACTAAATCTTAAATTAGCCTGACTGTGGCTCCATGATGTTTGAACCATTATTTGGGGGCTGATTCCAATATTTTTTCCTTGACTTGGGAGCTCTGGAATTTGGTTATAATATTCCTGGGAGTTTTCATTGGAGGATCTCTTTCAGGAAGTGATCTGTGGATTCTTTCCATTTCTATTTTACTTTCTGGTTCTAGGATATAAGGGCAGTTTTCCTGAATGATTTCTTGAATCTTAATGTCTTGGTTCCTTTTTAAAAATCATGGCTTTCAGGTAGCTTAAAATTTTTTAAATTGTGTCTCCTTGATATATTTTCCAAGTCAGTTGTTTTTCAGGTGAGATTGTTCATATTTTCTTCTATTTTTCATTCTTTTGATTTTATTTTATTATTTCTTAATATCTCATGGAGTCATCAGTTTCTACTTGCCCAATTCTAATTTTTAATGAATTACTTTCTTCAATGAGCCTTTGTGCCTCCTTTTCCATTTCTCCAATTCTACTTTTTAAGAAGTTTTCTTCAATGAATATTTGTACCTCTTTTTCAATTTGGTCAATTTAGCTTTTTCAAGAGTTCTTTTCAGTGGATTTTCTTGCCTCTTTTACTATTTGACCTTTTCTATTTTTAAGATGTTATTTTCATCTTCACTCTCACTTTTTCCCAATTTTTCTCTTACCTCTTTTATTTGATTTTTAATATTCTTTTTGAGTTCTTACATGAATTTTTGTGGGGACTGAGAACAATTCACATTTTTCATGAAGCTTTACATGTCACCTTTTGACATTGTTGTTCTCTTCTGGGTTTCTGTTCTTATCTTCCCTGTCATTATAGTAATTTTTTATGGTCAGATTCTTTTATTTCCTTGCCTTATTTTTCTAACCTGTCTTTACTCTTTCCCTGTCTTTACTCTGCCATAAGCTATAACTTTCTTAGAGAGATTAATAGGTTTTGGAGCACTGAATAACTTGATCAAAATGAAATTATTTCTTTTTCAATAAATAGGAATATGTAGTTACTGAATATGAGCCTTTCCTTAATTCAGTATGGACAAAATGCTGGCTTGTTTTTTAAAAATATATTTTATTTTGTTAAGTATTTTCAATTACATTTAAAGATGTTAAAAATTTTTGAATTTTAATTTCTCTTCCTCCTTGACCTCTTCCATCCCTTGAAAAGTCAAGTGATATGATAGCAATTATATATGTGAAATATGTAAAACATTTCTTATTAGCCATGTTGCAAAACAAAAAACCCCACCAAAAAGAAAAATGAAATAAAAATATGCTTTAATCTGAATACTAACTTTTTAGATCAAAGATCAAAATTAGGAAAAACTAAAATAAAAATGAGAATAGCAAAAGGCACTTACATAAAATAATTCTATTCCAACCTACTTAAACAAGTTACTGAGTCAAATCCACAAGCATTTATTAAGTACTGCTATGTGTAGCCATGTGCAATGCTGGAAATAAAAATACAAGTAAGAAAAAAGCCAGTCCCTGATCTGGGGGTGCTCACATTCTAATAGGAGGAGACAACACAAAAAAGAGGCTGTAAAAAGAGGGGAGGGGAAGGAAGAGTAGAGAAAAGGACCTACACTGGGTTATGGTGGGAATAGTTCAGAGTCAGAACATTTGGGGAGGAACCAAACAATTGAAGGAAGGGGCTATAGCAGTGGAGTGAATTTCTCTGGTGAAAAGGCAGTTGAAGCATCGTGGAAAAATACGAAGATGAAAAATGAATGATAGATGAAAAAATGGCATGGACACAGATAATAATTCACACAGAAGTTTTGCTGATATAGATCAATCATCATAACTAGGAGGCCAAAAGAGTGTGTAAAAGTGTCTTAAATCACAAATACACTTACCAGGTAAACAGATGTGACAATAAAAAGAAACAGGTTTACAATATAAACTCATTTGTCAAATCTTAGGGAGAAGCATGATGGAACATCATGAGAAGGCTTACCTCTTAAAATAGAAGCAGTGGAGGAGAAAACTAGAAAACTAGTTTCAAAACAAAATGAATTTGAGACAGAGCCAATTGAGCAAAATCATCTTGGGGGCTTACAAAATCTCACTAGATCCTACTCTCCCCTTAAACTATTGTCCTATATTGTTCCCACTTTGCTCAATCAAACTGCTTGAAAAAGTTTGATAACAATGTTTTCTCTACTTTTCTCTCTCCCATTTTTTTTTTCTAAATCATCTGTCATCTGGCTTTCATACTCCTCATTCAATTACAGAAGTATCCATAATCTCTTAACAGCCAAATATATCTTCTCAATGCTCATCCCCTTTGATCTCTTTATAACATTTCATGCTAGTGGTCACTCTCTCCACCTGCATATTCTCTATTTTTGAGTTTTCAATGACACTACTGTGTCAGGTCTAGTCTCATCTGTATATCTACTCCTAAGTCTCTTTTGCTGGATCATCTTTTCCCAGTTAACATGAGTATTGCCCAAGGCTTTGTCCTGCTCTTGCCCCACCTCCTCCTCTCTGTTTACTTGGTGACCTTATCCACTCCTGTGGATCAATTAACATCTTTGTGCTATGACACCCAGGTTTCTATGTTCAGGATAAATGTCTCTTTTGAGATTCAATCCCACAATAACGACTGCCTATTAGACATTTTAAATAGTATTTCCTGTGGGCATGTCAAATTCAACATGACCAAAACATAACTCATGATCTTTTCACTTAAGCCTACCTGTCATATGAACTCCCTATTTTTTCCATAACAGAACAAATTCTAGACTGCTACATGTGCTTGCTTTTTACTTAACTGGTTTCCTCTACTTTCCTGTCAGTGATGCCATGCAGGATAGTTTTGATAATTCCTACTCTGAAATATATTTTGAGATTTTATAATGCCAGCTCCTTTTATTCCTATTTTTCTTTCTCTCCATATCTTTTCTTTTGCTTTTCCATTTTGTGTTATCTTGTCTATTTTTAATAAGTATCCTCTTGATAATTTTACTAATTTAGCCTTAAGACAATAGACTTTTTCAGGTAGGATAGTAACTTTTAGTATACATGTAATGAACACTATTTTTCCTTGTGTATGTATCTATAATAAGTGACATTTCTGGTATACAGAAAATTGATAGGTTTTATTTTCTATTCAGATCTACCACTCATTTATTTAAGTGTCTAGTATATTCATAGTTTATATTATGATTATTGGACTTGTGTTTTACTCCATTAATTTATTTTGTACTAATTTTTATCACCTCCCTTAAGTCAGTATTTTTCCCTGTGACTAGTTTGTTTTTACTACCTTGATATGCAAATATATTCCCATAAGTTTCACCTCCATTCCTGTTTAACTACCCATTCTAAGTTTCTTAAACTTTCTTATATTGTTCATTTCTCTTTCCCTTTTATTGTATCTGTTTCTAGTCCTATTTGGCTTTACTTTTTCTTCCATATCCTGCCGAGTATTTAACTAAAAATCTTCCTTCTCTCCTCACCCTCTTCTTCAACCTCTTAATTTAGGTAACATTTTTTGTAGCACCTGTATCGAAAATGTTTTTTCCTTTTTTGTCCTCCTTATTTTTCTTCCCTTCTAATATATTCTGCATACTATCATCTAATTGTGGGATTATTTCTTTTGTTAGAAATTACTTTTTTGTAGAAATAAATGAATTTTTTTTCCTCTATAATCTCTCAGTGTAAGGATCTTGGAGTGTCAAATTTCAGTTCCCTATTCTCTCCTTTTTCTATATGATTACATTTGTAGATCTTATTCCAAATTCTCATTTTTTCTGCTTTTTTTTTTTACTCTTAGAAATATCAATTATGGAAGAAGGAATGGTGAATGGAAGCAGTGGGAGTCTTGCTCTCCATCGGCCCATAACTTGATCTCTTACTTATCCTAGGGCCAGTTGTCTTATTTCAGGTCCCATTTTCCCTCTCCCTTTCCTCACAAGGGCCCTGAGTGCTGGCTTCTCCCAGGGATTTACACATGCTGAATAGGAAGATACAATCTTTTTTCAGAGAATGTGGTCTCCTAATGTGGCAAATTCCATGTGTAACTCTACTGTCTGCCAGGTGAAACACTTGCCTCTTTCACAGACATTTAATTCCAATCCCATCCCAAGTGTGAAGGCTCTCCACTAGAGCTTTTACTTTCCCTTCCCATTGTGGGATCTCCCTTTTGTTCCCCCATTCTATTCCTTCCCCTCTGCTTATTTTTATCCTATTCTTCCACAGTCACCATTCATTTTAAAAGACCAGAAAAGTTACTCTCCCTTTTCTGTTCCCATAGGCTATGAGTAGAAGGGGTATGTTGCCAGCTCTTCTTTCTCTTTCTTTGCACATCCTTACACTAATATTCCTCACAAAAGATATTGATTCACATTGCAAATCTCAGGATTGAGTCCTTGGAGTGTTCTTTTAGGTTTTCCCCTGCCCTTCTCCAAATATTTAAATTCTACCTAAATCTTTGGTCCTTGATGCTTTTTCCTTCCTCTTAATTTTACTCCTTAGTTTAATTTCTTTAAAAAAAACCCTATAAATGCAAGGAAAATTATTTCTTAGTTCTTTGGGGGGGATAATTTTAGAGTGTAGTCTCTGAGTTCACTCTCCCCATCCCCCCTAGTACTGGCAATTTGGTCCACAGAAAGTAGCTGGCTACTGCTTCCTTTAGGGTTCTAGGGGTAACCCTGAGAGGTCAAGGGTTCTCTCACACTATTTCTCATGAGTTCTTATCTCTTGTACTACCCCAATATCAGTCTACTAGTGCTGTCTCTCCAATATCAGTTAATATATATTAACATATATTATCTTTTATAAAAGCATATTTAATGAAAATATGTAG